>NW_006791814.1:1710261-1749906 GCF_000442215.2 Lipotes vexillifer
ATCGGAAGACAAATGGCCTCTCCCCATCCATTCCCGAATCCCTCCAATTACTGAAGTCTCAGCTTCATCATCCCTTCTCTGGGAAGCTTTCCCAGACCTGTCGCCACCAGACCTAATCCTCTTCATACACTCTCATAGCCCCGCAGATCTTTCCTTCCTCGCACTTATCCCTGAGATGATTTTACATGCATTTGTGTGATTATTCCACTGTATATCTGCCTTTTACACCTTGAAGATGGGACCATTCACGACAGTTTTGTTTACCATATACGGATATTCAGTAAATACTGGAAGAGTGAGTGGGCTGAGCCTTGAAATACAATAGTCCCTTTTACCTGTGGTTTCATTTTCTGCAGTTTCAGATACCCGTGGTCAATTGCTGTCTAAAAAACATTAAGTGGAAAATTCTAGAAATAAACAATCCATAAGTTTTGAATTGTGTGCTGTTATGAGTAGCTGATGAAATCTGGTGCTGTGCCACTCTGTCCTGCCCGGGTTGTGAATCGTCCCTTTGTCCAGCTGATCTCGCCCATCGAGTCACTTATAGCCATCTTGGCTATCAGACCCACTTCATGGTGTCGCAGTGCTTGTGTTCAAGTGACCCTCATTTTACTTAATAATGGCCCCAAAGTGCAAGAGTAGTGACACTGGCCATTTGGATATGCCAAAGAGAAGCCAAAACGTGCTTCTTTTAAAAAGGTGAAAATTCTTGGCTTACTATGGAAAGAAAAAAAATTGTATGCTGAGGTTGCTAAGATCCGTGGTAAAATGAATCTTCTGTGAAATTCTGAAGAAGGAAAAAGAGATTGTGCTTGTTTTGCTGTTGCACCTCAAACTGCAAAAGTTATGGCCACAGTGTGTGATAAATGCTTAGTTAAGATGGAAAAGGCATTAAATTTGTATAATAAGATATTTTGAGAGAGACTACATTTACCTGACTTTTATTACACTATAATTGCTCTATTTCATCATTAGTTATTGTTGTTAATCTCAAACTGTGCCTAATTTATAAATTAAACTTTATCATAGGTATGTATGTATAGGAACAAACATAGAATGTGTAGGATTTGGTGCTATCCATGGTTTCAGGCATCCACTGGAGGTCTTGGAACATTTCCCCGTGGATAAGGGCGGGGGGAACCATTGTACTATCCTGCTTAGCCAGGTGGCCGGGCACCTGAAGAAAGAAGGAGTGGTGGGAAGGATCTGGAATCAGAGAGTATTCTGGCAGAGGGTCTGGGGGGTGTGGGGTCTGGCGTCAGGATGGTGCACATGGGAGGTAGAAACAGCTCAGTGTGGCCGGATCACAGGGTGGTGGGACCGTGGTGGCGACTGTGGAGAGGGGAGGCCACATCCTGCTGGGTTTGTGGACCACCCCGTGGTCTCTGGGCTACAGCTGCCTCCCCTACCTTTTCCAGCGTGGGGTCTGAGTAAATGAACTCTAAGGCATCCTCAAGTCATCATTCCTTTTGGTCCTTTCACTGATCTGGCTAATTGCTTAAGGACGTGTCTTCTAATTACCCCTCTCTTTTTTTTTTTTTGCGGTACGCGGGCCTCTCACTGCTGTGGCCTCTCCCGTTGCGGAGCACAGGCTCCGGACGCACAGGCTCAGCGGCCATGGCTCACAGGCCCAGCCGCTCCGCGGCACATGGGATCCTCCCGGACCGGGGCACGAACCCGCGTCCCCTGCATCGGCAGGCGGACTCCCAACCACTGCGCCACCAGGGAAGCCCAACCCCTCTCTTTTTACACTCCTCATCTGGATCAAGATTTCCCTCAGTTGTGGAAAAATTGAGCAGCTAGGGAAACTCATATATGAGATGCAAGGGTTAGTTCTAGAAAACGTGCTGCTTCCACCAGATGTCCAAACAAGATAGAACTTTGGAGACAGAGTTACATGGACAGTTTCTCCCTCCTGCTGGACACCCAGGATAGAGGCTCCCTGTGATCTACAGTAGCCTGGGAAGGCTGCCTCTCTGCCATCCATCAGGTGCTGACAGGATGACCAGTGAGTGCTCTTTCTAGCACTGAGAGCTCACAGGCTTATAACATATGCACCACACAAAAGCCATCTTCATTTCTCTTCATCTACAGGTATTTTGTTGAAAGTGCTTTTTTTTTTTTTTTTTCCCCCTCCTCGTAAGGCTCTCATGGTTCAAGATGTGACCTATCTGTCTGCGGGGCCCCGGAACCTGGGTGGGCCTGATAACACTTCATCTTCCCCACAGCATGGCTGTGGGCAGTCCCACAAAGAGGCTGGAACCTGAGTCACCGTGTCCTGGATCTGCAAAGCCATTTCCTTAAATGTACAGTTTGGTTCCTTGCCATCGCAGCCACTCTAATACCTTCCCAGCCCCCCAACAGCCCAGAAATTGTATCAGATAACAGTTCCCGAGTCACCTCCCACACACTCCCTCACCATCTCAGCTGACAGTCTGTAAAGGAAATGAGAACAGAGGCTCATTTCTAGCGGCTGCAACAAGACTTTGCAAATTAAAATGAAAAGCTTCAGTTCCCTGGATCAGCGAAGGATGCTGAGAGGCACCTTGAAATCTTTCTCCAACGAACTGGCCTTCCAGCTGGGCCCCGATAGAGCTCAGGCATCCTTCTCATGGCGGGGGGTGCGAAACTGGGGCTTGGCAGCCCTGCTCCCAAAGTCCAATGAGGCCTCGGACCCATTCCTAGGAACTCCCGTCCCTTGGTCTTCCTCAGTCCTGGAGGCTCAAGTGGGTTCACAGGCTTCCTCGGAGATTCAGTCAGTGTGACAGTCAGGGGGCCTTTGGATCATCCAGTCAAGTGGCTGTCAACCCGGCTTCCCACGATGATCACCGGGTGAGGATTTAAAAGGTACGGATGCCCAGACCTCTTAAAAATTAATCCCTGGAAGAGGCCGGGGTGTCTGCGTTTTGTAAAACTTCCCAGGTGATTTAATTGCACGGGGAGGAGTAGGAACTGTCGATCTCATCCAAAAGCCTCATTTCTGGGTGAGGACTCTGAGGACGAGAGAAGAAGGTGAAGTTGCCCCAGGCCACACAGCAAGCCAGTGGCTTCCTGACTTGCTGGCCCTTTCCACTACACAGGGCTGCCCTTTGCTCTGTCTTCCTTCCAGGGCTGTGTATGGATGGAGGGAAGGTAGAAAGATGCTCACCCTGAGGGTCTGGGGTCTGATAGCGTTGGTGTTTCTAAGCAGGTTTGGAGAATTGCCAGCAGGAGTCTCTTTGCATAAAGATTGAGGAGCCTCATGGGAAATGTTTCACCCTAAGGGAAAAGGTGCATCAGATATCTGAAGGAGGTCCAAGCGTCACAGTCAGCTCCATGGACGGGGAAAAGCACTGGAGGCACGTGACTTGCAGCACTGTGTTTATTAGTTGGAATCATGTGCACTTGTGATACCTGGTTCGGTCTAATGAAAGTAATTTACATTTGCAGAGCATTTCACAGCTTCCCAAAGCATCCCAAGGTATGTTGTTTGGTTTGAACTTTCCACAACCTGATGAGATGGAAATAATTATTCCCAAATTTCAGATGCAGCAACTGAGGCCCAAGGAGACCCGAGGCAACTGTTCAAGCCATACGACATTTTACTGGTAGACTTGCAACTAGAATTCAGGTTTCCTGCCTCCCGAGTATGGGAGTCTTGCTATTAGATCGGGCTGGAAATTTAAGAAGAGTAGTCTCAATCTGAAAGGCTGTGGTTTAGGATTGACCTCCATGGATCCACGCTCCCTTGATCTTATCACATGAATATGGATGGGCTTATCCCCGAGGGATGGGAAGAAGGGATTGACACTTAGTTTACCTTTCTGGGGCTGCCCTTCCTCCTTACACCCCTATTCTACCCTGTTTCAACACCCTCAAATCTTCTGTAGAAGAAGGTGCATGGCCATGAAGTTCCTTGCATTTTACTTTAAGGTGCCTCTGTTTGTGAGAGCCAGCCTGGCATAGTGGTTAAAAACACAGACTGCCTAGATTTGAATTATCAGTGTGTCACTCACCAAATATGAAGCCTGAAAAAAAAAAGTTACTGTATTTTTCTCTGCCTCTCTCCCCTCAGTGGAGATAATAATGGTTCCTATGCTATAAGATTATAAGGAGGATTAAATAAGTTAATTATAAGCACTTATGTTAGCTAAATGCTATAGAAACCAATAAACCCCCAAATCTCAGTGGCTCAACACAACAAAGGTTTGTTTTTCACTCATGCTGAGTGTGATGGGGTCGGCTAACCCTCCAGAGCCCTCCATGTTGGACTCAATTGATCCAGATTCCCTTCATCTTATGAAGCATCTCAACACATGGTTTCCACAGTTTTTTATTTTTATTTTATTTTATTTTATTTTTTTAACATCTTTATTGGGGTATAATTGCTTTACCATGGTGTGTTAGTTTCTGCTTTATAACAGAGTGAATCAGTTATACATATACATACGTTCCCATATCTCTTCCCTCTTTGTCTCCCTCCCTCCCACCCTCCCTATCCCACCCCTCCAGACAGCCACAAAGAACCGAGCCGGTTTCCCTGTGCCATACAGCTGCTTCCCACTGGCTATCTACCTTACGTTTGTTAGTATATATATGTCCATATCTCTCTCTCGCCCTATCACACCTCACCCTTCCCCCTCCCGATATCCTCAGGTCTGTTCTCCAGTAGGTCTGTGTCTTTATTCCTGTCTTACCCCTAGGTTCTTCATAACATTTTTTTTCTTAAATCCCATATATATGTGTTAGCATACGGTATTTGTCTTTCTCTTTCTGACTTACTTCACTCTGTATGACAGACTCTAGGTCTATCCACCTCATTACAAATAGCTCAATTTCGTTTCTTTTTATGGCTGAGTAATATTCCATTGTATATATGTGCCACATGTTCTTTATTCCACAGTTTTTTAAATAGCTCATAACTGAAGGTGATACATATCCTCTCGCCTCAGAGTCTCTTGGCCAGAATCCGCCACCTGGGCCCCATAGAATTACAAAGGAGTCTGGGAAATGCAGGAACTATTTGGTGAACACCATTGTCTCTGCCAGTATACATAAGTTTTGTTAAATATAAAATTAATATGATTTTTAAAGAAGATTCACTTTTGTGTTGATAATCCTCTTGTTGCCATTTTGTATTTTATTCCTGTTTATTATTTCTTACTTTACTCTCAACTTAAAGTTTTATGGCTTCTTATCCTTTTCTATTTTCCATTCATTTTGCTTTGTCCTGATCATGACCAGTAAGTAGTTTGGCAGAGACCGTGGGAGTGAGGAACCCTATCAACATCTGGGAAATCTGGAGGCCGCCACTCTTCCTGGCCCAGCTGCTTCTGTAGCTACCTCCCGGGGTTCCCTAGGATGAGTCCTCTGATTCTTCCAAAAATCTCACCCTGAGATGCGTATGGGAGCCACAGCTCAGCCTCACTGGAGCTTTGATTTTCTTCCTGTAGTTGCGTGCTTGAGTTGTTGGAAAGGTGTTGCCACTGACATTTGCTTGCCTGATGCAAGGTGCTGTATGTTGTAACATCCATGGTTTCTGACACATGTAACTTTGCCTTTTGAAGACAAACAGGGAACGCCAGTAGCTAGCCAACCCAGGGCGGGTGGCTAGCAGAGGTCCTATTCAGGGAGGTACCACAGGTCAGTGTTGGTGAAGAGCCAGATGGTGCTGACTTTTCCTACAGGTACCCACAAGTGGGTGGCACCGCCAGCCCCCAAAACTCCTCCTCCTGAGTTATCCACCTCCCACCTCGGCAGGCCTTGTAGGGTAGGTCCCTTGACCCCTTGTCCCTTTAAGAGGAGCGTTCAGCAGAAGCCCTACAAAGAGGGGCCAACTCTGTAATTGTTTTGAATGGAGTCAGCTGGGAGGTCAAGTGCATTTGTCAGGAAAGTATGAAGCAATGTGAGCTGGCTGAGAATTCTAAAATCTGAAAAGAAGAGAAGCTGATCCCTCTGCAGAGTAGGGGCCTGGAATCCTCCTGGGAAAGCACTTGGGACATTGGGAAGAGCCAGGGCCAGGATTTTCTGCTCTGGCTCCGTCTCTCTAAGGGTTGATAGATGCCTTTCTGGGAAGCTTGGGTGGGTGGGGTGTGGTGGGGCACCAAGCAGAGGGATTTCTTCTGTTCTTAGAGTTAAGGCCATGATGACAGTATATGCCCCACATCATGCATCTAATCCCCCTGCCCCCAGGACCTCTAGGGATGGTATTTCTTTCACATAAATGTCTCAACTCCTGGTCCCACAACAGAACCCATCTCTTGCCCAACCCTAGATAGAGGAATTTCCCATCTTTTCTTGACATAGTGCCAGACTCATAGGCCCTACATCACTGTTCCTGTGAATTTTCTCTGCTCAGCTGATTCTCCAATAATCCTCATTCCAGTTTAAAAAAACAAAACAAAACAAAACTACAATCTCCTTAACCTGTATCCGACTTTGGACCAGTTGAGCTGGGCTTGTGAGAGTCAAGGTGACCTGCTTCTCAGGGAGTTGTGACTTTTATTGATAACAAGGCCTGCGTCTTCAGACCCTGTGATCAATCTCGAGTCCACTCCTTGGAGACAAGGCATTTCTTCTCAACTTATCTGGTTGGGACTGTAAAGGCATAAATCCTGATGCATTGGCTTAAAGAGTAGGTTTTAATATTAATTTCTCCAAGAAGCCTGGAATTTAGAATATTCATCTCATCATATTCACGATTTTAGGTCTTTTATCTCTCCAGTGGCATAGTCAAGGAGAATTGGCCAACATTTTCCTTTCTCTGTATATTATATGGTCCTCTTTGGCTCTTGTGACCCGCACAGTTTGTCTTTCTGGTTCTAAAAAGACTTGAGTTGCTCTAGCACATTTCCCCTCTGAAGGCACCCACAGTCTGTTTAGACATGTGCCTCTCCGGGGATCTTTTAGGTTGCATTTATTCCACAACCCTGGGACAGAATCAGTTATCTCTGGAGAATTGGATGTCAGGGCTGTCTGGTTTGCCCCTTGGGGCCCTACTTGGAGCCATTAGTGATGGCTGATTTCTTTCCAAGACCCCTCTCAAAGAGGCAGATGTATTCACCTTCAAGGAAAATCCCTCACCCAGCTTCTTATTTTGCATAGAACCTGCTGGAACTAAATGGTGGAATACAGCATAAATCCTGGGGGAAGCTTCACCCACCATTCTCATCCACAGTTTAGTCTATTAAAGCTGGTCCTTCTCTGCTTACTTCCATCTTCAAGTGGGATGTTCTCAACCAAGTAGAGCAATTTTTTTTCCTTGATTTTTATCCTCAGGGCAGTGCTCTGGGGCCCATGGGCCCTCATGATTGCCTGGAGAAGTGAGGGAACTCCTAGTAGTAAGATGGATCAAAGACTTTTCAGTTTCTACTGGGGAAGGGTGTGGGGACTGAGGACAATGGCCAAAGGGGGCCTATCTTTATCACTAAGGTTCTGATTATTTTACCAGGGGGATATATTTATGTATTACCTGTGTGATTAAAAATTAAGCAAACGAATAACTGAACACTTTATGTGTTAGACTGTACTGAATACAATAAAATGCATTGAATTGAACTAAACCCAAAAGAAAGCAAAGACTCTGCTTTGATGACTTGTAAGAGAGTGAAGTTTTCCGTCTCATTTTCTTTGCCTTTGGTCAGTGGAGAGTTAAGAATATCAAACCAGTTTTATTAAAATTATATCTTAACAGATGTGAAACTTGTCTTCCTAATATCTAGTGTGACAAGAAATCCTAAGGAATTGATCAGATTGTATTCCTGCTTTGGTACAACATAGTTTTAATTATTGTAACTCATTTCAAAGTTGTTTAGTTATTCTTGTGTGTTAATTTTTTTCAGATAAACTTTCACATGATTTTTTTCAAGTTATCTATTAAAAGACTCATATGGATTTTGATTGAAGCAGAATTAAATTTATTCTTTAAATGTTGCTAGAATTGGCGTTTTGGCTATAGTTATTCTCCCCATCTGCTGCATCTCTTCATTTATTCTCATCTTCCTTTAGGTCCTGAGACAGAGTTCTGTAGTTTTCTTTATATGGGTCCTGCACATTTCTTAAGTTTATTCTTAGATTTTTTATATTTTGTGCTGCTATTGTGAATACAATCTTTCTCTCTCATTATGTTTTCTAACATATAATGGATGCTATATTAATGAATTAATTCATTAGTTCTGTAAGTATGAATATGGAAACCATTTATTTTGCATACTTATTTTATAAACTGTACCTCTACCAAATATCCTTACTTATTACATTTCTAAGTGAAATATAGTTGACATACAATATTATGTTAGTTTCAGGTGTACTACACAGTGATTTGACATTTGTATACATTATGAAATGATCACCATGATAAGTCTAGTAACCTTCTGCTCCCGTACAAAGTTACTACAATGTTATTGACTGTATTCCTTGTGCTGTATATTATATCCCTATGGTTTATTTATTTGATAACTGGAGGTTTGTACCTCTTTATCCTATTCACCCATTTTGCCCACCACTCACCCCCCTCTCCTCTGGAAACCACCTATTTGTTTTCTTTATCTATTAGTCTGTTTTGGTTTGTTTTATTTATTTGTTTTGTCTTTTAGATTTCACACATAAGTGAGATCATATGATATTTGCCTTTCTCTGTCTGGCTTTTTTCACTTAGCATAATACCCTCTAGATCGATCCATGTTGTCACATATGTCAAAATTTCTTTTTTGTGTGTGACTGGGTAATATTCCATTGTATATATACACCACATCTTTTTCTCTTTAAACTTCTTTTATTGAAGTATAGTTGATTTACAATGTGTCAGTTTCAGATGTATAGCAACATGGTTCAGTTGTGTGTGTATCTTTTTCAGATTCTTTTCCATTATAGGTTATTACAATATATGGAATATAGTTCCCTGTGCTCTACATTAGGTCCTTGTTGCTTATGTATTTTATATACAGTAGTGTGTATCATCTCGAACTCCTGAGTTATCCCTCCCCACCCCTTTCCCCTTTGGTAATCATAAGTTTGTTTTCTATGTCTGTGAGTCTGTTTCTGTTTTGTAAATAAGTTTGTATCATTTTTTTCAGATTCCACATGTAAGTGATATCATATGATATTTGTCTTTCTGTCTCTGACTTCATTTATTATGATAATCTCTAGGTCTATCCATGTTGCTGCAAATGGCATTATTTCATTTTTATGGCTGAGTAATATTCCATTGTATATGTATCTACCACATCTTCTTTATCCATTCATCTGTTGATGGACATTTAGGTAGCTTCCATGTCTTGGCTATTGTAAATAATGCTACTGTGAACATTGAGGTGCATGCATCTTTTTGAGTTAGAGTTTTTGTCTTTTCTGGATATATGCCCAGGAGTGGGGTTGCTGGATCATATGATAACTCTATTTTTAGTTTTTTAAGGCACCTCCATAATGTTTTCCATAGGGGCTGTACCAATTTACATTCCCATCATCAGTGTAGGAGGGTTCCCTTTTCTCCACACCCTCTCCAGCATTTCTTATTTGTAGACTATTTTATGATGGCCATTCTGACTGGTGTGACGTGATACCTCATTGTAGTTTTGATTTGCATTTCTCTAATAATTAGCGACGTTGAGCATCTTTTCATGTGCCTGTTGGCTCTCTGTATGCCATCTTTGGAGAAATGTCTATTTAGGTCTTCTGCCTATTTTTTGATTAGGTTGTTTATTTCTTTTTTATATTGAGTTGTATGAGCTGTTCGTATATTTTGGAAATTAAGCCCTTGTCAGTCACATCATTTGCGAATATTTTCTCCCAGTCCAAAAGTTGTCTTGTCATTTTGTTTACAGTTTCCTATGCTGTGCAAAAGCTTATAAGTTTGATTAGGTCCATTTGTTTAGTTTTGCTTTTATTTCTTTTGCCTTGGGAGACTGACCTAAGAAAACATCGCTACGATTTATGTCAAAGAATGTTTTGCCTGTGTTCTCTTCTAGGAGTTTTATGGTTGTCATGTCTTATATTTAAGTCTTTAAGCCATTTCGAGTTTATTTTTGTCTTTGAGTGTTCTAATTTCACTGATTTACATGTGGCTGTCCAGCTTTCCCAGCACCACCTGATGAAGAGACTGTCTTTTCTCCATTGTTTATTCTTGCCTTCTTTGTCGATGATTAATTGACTGTAGGTGTGGGGGTTTATTTCTGGGCTCTCTATTCTGTTGTTCAATATGTCTGTTTCTGTGCAAATGCCACAGTGTTTTGATTATTGTAGCTTTATAGTATTGTCCAAAGTCGGGGAGGGTTATGCCTTCAGCTTTTTTTTTTCCCCTCAGAATTGCTTTGGAAATTCTGGGTCTTTTGTGGTTCCATATAAATTTTAGGATTATATGTTCTAGTTCTGTGAAAAATGTCACAGGTAATTTGATGGGGATCACATTAATTCTGTAGATTGCTTTGGGTAGTATGGCGATTTTAATAATATCAATTCTTCCAGTCCAAGAACATGGGATATATTTCCATTTCTTTGAATCACCTTCAATTTCCTTTATCAATGTTTTATAAGTCTCAGTGTGTAAGTGTATAGTTCTCTCCTTCATCAGGTTTATTCCTCAATATTTTATTTTATTTTTTGACACAATTTTAAAAGGGATTTTTTTTTTTTTACTTTTTCTGATATTTCATTGTTAGTGTAAAGAAATGCAACAGATTTCTGTATGTTAATGTTATATCTCGCTGCCTTGCTGAATTTGTTTATCAGTTCTAATAGTTTTTGTGTGGATGCTTTAGGGTTTTCTATATAGAGTATTATGTCACCTGCATATAATGACAATTTTACCTCTTCTCTTCCAATTTGGATACCTTTTATTTATTTTTCTTGTCTGATTGCTGTGGCTAGGACTTCCAATGCTATGTTGAATAGAAGTGGTGAGAGTGAGCATCTTTGTCTTGTTCCAGATTTTAGCAGGAAGGCTTCAGCTTTTCACCATTGAGTATTATGTTGACTGTCAGTTTGTCATAAATAGCTTTTATCATGTTGAGATATGTTTCCTCTATACCCACTTTGGTGAGAGTTTTTTTTATCATGAATGTATGTTGAATCTTATCTAATGGTTTTTCTGCATCTGTTGAGATGCTGTGGCTTTTGTCTCTTCTTGATGTGGTGTATTACATTGATTGATTTGTGTATGTTGAACCATCCTTGTGACCCTGGGATGAATCCAACCTGATTGTGGTGTATGATCCTTTTTATGTGTTGTTGGATTTGGTTTGCTAATATTTTCTTAAGGATTTTTGCATCTCTCTTCATCAAAGATATTGGCCTGTAATTTTCTTTTTTGGTAGTGTCTTTGTCTGGTTTTGGTATCAGGGTGATGGTAGCTTCATAGAATGACTTTGGGAGTATTCCCTCCTTTTCAGTCTTTTGGAATAATTTGAGAAGGATCGGTATAAGTTCTTCTTTGTATGTTTGGTAAAATTCCCGAGTGAAGCCAGCCAGTCCTGGACTTTTGTTTACAAGGAGGTGTTTTTGATTTTGTTTTTTCAAGTTACAGATTCTATTTCACTTCTAGTGTTCAGACTGTCAAATTATCTATTTCTTCTTGATTCAGTTTTGGTGGGCTGTATGTTTCTAGAAACTTGTTTCTTCTAGGTTGTCCAAGTGGTTGGCATATAATTGTTCATAGTATTCTCTTATAGTCTTTTGTGTTTCTGTGGTATTGGTGGTTATTTCTCCTATGTCATTTCATATTTTGTTTATTTAGGTGCTCTCTCTTCTCTTCTTGGTGAGTCTGGCCAGAGGTTTATTGATGTTGTTTACCCTTTCAAAGAACCAGCTCTTGGTGTTATTGATTTTTTTCCATTGTTTTTTAAATCTCTATTTTATTTATTTCCTCCCTGATCTTTATTATTTCCTTACTTCTGTTGACTTTATGTTTTGTTTGTTCTTTTTCTAATTCTTTTAGGTGGTAGGTTACGTTGTTGATTTGAGATTTTTCTTGTTTTTTGAGGAAGGCCTGTATTGCTATGAGCTTCCTTCTTAGGCCTGCTTTTGCTGCATCCCATAGATTTTGTATGGTTGTGTTTTCATTGTCATTTGATCCATTGTTTTTTTAGTAGCATGTTGTTTTGGTTATTTAGTAGCATGTTGTTTAGTCTCCATGTAATTGTTTTTTTTTTTTTTTTCTCACTTCTCTTCCTGTGGTTGATTTTTAGTTTCATGCCATTGTGGTCAGAAAAGATGCTCGAAATCATTTCTAAATTCTTAAATTTTTTGAGACTTGTTTTGTGTCCTAGTATGTGGTCTGTCCTAGAGAATGTTCCATAAATGCTTGAAAAGAATGTGTATTCTATTTTGGGGGGGATGTAATGTCCTGAAAATATCAATTAAGTCTAACTGTTATGTCATTTAGGATCTCTGTTGCCTTATTGATTTTCTGTCTGGAAGATCTGTCCATTGATGTCAGTGGGGTGTTAAAGTCTTCTACTATTATTGTATTCCTGTCAATTTCTCCTTTTATGTCTACTGGTATTTGTTTTATGTATTTAGGTTCTCCTATATTGGGTGCATATATGTTAATGAGTATAATATCCTCTTCTTGTTTGATCCTTTTATCATTATATAGTGGTCTTCTTTCTCTTTTTTCTTATGGCCTTTGTTTTAGTCTATTTTGTCTGATATGAGTATTACTACCCCTGCTTTCTTGTCATTTCCATTTGCATGAAATATCTTTTTCCATGCCTCACTTCCTGTCTGTGTGTGTCATTTGCCCTAAAGTGGGTCTCTTGTAGGCAGCATATTGTAGGTTCTTGTTTTATTATCCAGTCTTCCACTCTATGTCTTTCGACTGGAGCATTTAGTCCATTGACATTTAAGGTAATTATTGATAGGTATGTATTTATTGCCATTTTAAACCTTGTTTTCCAGTTGATTTTGTATTTCTTCTTTGTTCCTTTTTCTTTTTGTTTTTCCATTGTGGTTTGATGGTTTTCTTTTCTATTATGCTTGAGTTCTCTTCTTTTAGGTTTTTGTGAATTTATTGTATGTTTCCAATTTGCAGTTACCTTGGTTTTCAAGTATGTTAACCCATTACTATATCTACGTGATTTAGACTGGTAGTCATATAAGCTCAAACACATTCTAAAAACATCTATATTTTCTTACTCCCCTCCTCCATATTTTATGATTTTGTATATTTTACATCTTTGTGTTTATCCAAAAAATTTTTATTGTTTTTTAAATCTATGTACTGGCTTATTTAAGTGGTCTACAATCCTTTTATATATTTGCTTTTCCTATTGTGATCTTCCCTTTCCTATAGATTCTTGCTTCTTTTCTATCTAGAGAAGACATTTCAATATTTCTTTTAGGATAGGTTTAGTATTGCTGTATTCTTTTAGTTTTTGCTTATCAGAGAAATTCTTAATCTCTCTTTATATTTTAAATGATAATCTGGTTGGGTAGAGTATCCTAGGTTGCAGTTTTTCCCTTTGAGGACTTTGAATGTATCTTGCCACTCCCTTCTGGCCTGCAATGTTTCTTTTTCTTTCTTTCTTTCTTTTTTCTCACATCTTTATTGGAGTATGAATGCTTTGCAATGTGTGTCAGTTTCCATTGTACAACAAAGTGAATCAGCTATATGTATACATATATTCCCATATCCCCTCCCTCTTAAGCCTCCCTCCCACCCTCCCTATCCCATCCCTGTAGGTCGTCACAAAGCATCGAGTCCATCTCCCTGTGCTATGCAGCAGCTTCCCACTAGCCATCCACTTTACATTTGGTAGTGTATATATGTCAAAGTTACTCTCTCACTTTATCCCAGCTTCCCCTTCCCCCGTGTGCCCTCAAGTCCATTCTTTACATCTGCGTCTTTATTCCTGCCCTGCCGCTAGGTTCATCAGTACTGCTTTTTAAAATTCCATATGTATGTGTTAGCATATGGTATTTGTTTTTCTGACTTACTTCACTCTGTATGACAGATTCTAGGTCCACCTACCTCACTACAAATAACTCAATTTCGTTTCTTTTTATGGCTGAGTAATATTCCGTTGTATATATGTGCCACATCTTCTTTATCCATTCATCTGTTGACGGACATTTAGGTTGCTTCCACGTCCTGGTTATTGTAAATAGTGCTTCCATGAACATTGTGGCACATGTCTCTTTTTGAATTATGGTTTTCTCAGGGTATATGCCCAGTAGTGGGATTGCTGGGTCCTGAAATGTTTCTGTAGAGAAATCAGCTGGTAGTCTTACAGGGGTTCCCTTGTAATTTTTTCTCTTGCTGCATTTAGAATCCTTTCTTTAACTTTTTCCATTTTAATTATGATATGTCTTGTTGTAGGTCTGTTTGGGTTCATCTTGTTTGGGACCCTCTGTGCTTCCTGTAACTTGATATGTTTCCTTCTTTAGGTTTTTGAAGTTTCAGCCATAGTTTCTTCAAATACATTTTCAATCCCCTTTTCTCTCTCTTCTCCTTCTGTGATCCCTATTGTGTATAGATTGGCACACTTTATATTATTCCACAGGTCCTGTAGGTAGCTTTCATTTTTTTCATTTGTTTTTATGTCTGCTGTTCTGATTGGGTGATTTCCATTATTCTATCTTCCAGATCACTTATTTGTTCTTCTACATTATTTAGTTTGCTGTTTATTGACTTTAGCTTGGTTTTCATCTCAGCTTTTGAGTTGCCTAATTTTGATTGACTCCTCTTTATAGTTTCTATTGATAGTTTCTTGTTACAGTGATCTGCATTTCTATCAATGGCCTTTCTTAATTCCTTTAGCTTTTTTTTCTTTTCTTTTTTTTTTTTTTGTGGTACACGGGCCTCTCACTGTTGTGGCCTCTCCCGTTGTGGAGCACAGGCTCCGGACACGCAGGCTCAGCGGCCGTGGCTCATGGGCCCAGCTGCTCCGCGGCACGTGGGATCTTCCCGGACCGGGGCACAAACCCGTGTCCCCTGCATCGGCAGGCGGACTCTCAACCACTGTGCCACCAGGGAAGCCCTCCTTCAGCATTTTTATTACCTCCTTTTTGAACTTGAGGTCTGGTAGAGAGGTCTTTTTCATTGATTGTTTATTCAGGTGATTTCTCTTATTCTTTTAATTGGGAGTGGTTTCTCTACTTTTTCATTTCTCTGATGCTATGAATTTAGGGGAAACAGTTATCTACTGTAGTCTCAGAGGGCTGTTTTTATGTGGGAGCATTCCTGTGTAGCCTGCATGAGTCCAGTATTTTTGGTGCAAGGGTTGTTTTTGGTGTGGATGCCTGATATATCTTCCCTCAGGGTGTGCTGACCATTATCCCCTTAATAGGGGGTGTACTGGTGTTGTGGTGACCAGAGCCTGCACTGGATGTTGGGCAGGGCCTCCTCTTTGCTCTATGGTTGTCACAGACCTGTCAGGGGCAGGGTCTGCTTCCCAGTTGTTGGAGTAGAAGTTCCCAGATCCAGTTCTAAGCTGTGGTGTGAGGTAGGTGGGCCTGGAGCACTCCTGCTGGGAAAGACTGTTGCTGCTGGCACTGGGCTGGCCTCAGCTATGAGAGCACAGTAATCAACTCAGATGTTCCCCAGGCACTGCCACCAGTGTAAGTTCTCCTGAAGTTGTGCACCTGCTGGGAATCAGCTCGGATTTCAGCCCTGCCTCCATGTGTGGGCAACCCGCCAGTGCTCATATGCTCCCAAAGCTCATAGCAGCTGAGCTGTGCCAGCTGTGAGCACAGAGAATGAGGCTGCACTCTCCTCTGAGCCTCCCTATCTGTCCTGGTGGACCTCCCAGTTGGTGAAGGGGTTCGCAGGGTGAGGGAACATTTTGTCTTTCACAATTCTCTCCCAGGAGTGCAGGTCCCATCTTGATTCTTTTTTTGTTTCATCCTACTTGGTTACATGGTGATCTTTCTTGCAGCTTTGGCGGTGTGAGATCATCTGCCAGCATTCAGTGGGTATTCTGTGAGAATTGTTACACATGTAGGTGTTATTTATGATGTGTCTGTGGGAGGAGGCGTGCTTCACGTCCTTCTATTCCTCCATCTTGATCTCTGCCCCTACCACATCTTCTTTATCTATCTACCTATCAATGAACACTTAGGTTGCTTCCATATCTTGGTTATTGTAAATACTGCTGCAGTGAACATTGAGGTGCATATATATTTTCAGAGTAATGTTTTTGTTTTCTTCGGGTAAATACCCAGAAGTGAAATTGATGGCTCAGATGGCAGTTCTGTTCTTAATTTTTTTGAAGAAACTCCATACTGTTTTCCACAGTGGCTGCACCAATTTACAGTCCCACAAACAGCGCATGAGGGTTTCCTTTTCTCCACATCCTCGCCAATACTTGTTGTTTGTTGTTTTTTTTTTTTTTTTTTTTTTTTTTTTTCTTGCGTTATGCGGGCCTCTCACTGTTGTGGCCTCTCCCACCCGCGGAGCACAGGCTCCGGACGCGCAGGCTCAGCGGCCATGGCTCACGGGCCCAGCCGCTCCGCGGCACGCGGGATCCTCCCGAAACGGGGCACGAACCCGCGTCCCCCGCACCGGCAGGCGGACCCTCAAGCACTGCGCCACCAGGGAAGCCCTGTTGTTTTTTTGATGATAGCCACTCTTTATGAAGTGGTATCTCATTGTGGTTTTGATGTGCATATCCCTGATGACTAGTGATGTTGAGCATCTTTTCAATGTGTCTGTTGTTCATCTGTATGTCTTCTTTTTAAAAATACCTATTCAGGTCCTCTGCCCATTTTTTAATAGAGTTGTATTTTTTTGATGTTGAATTGTGTGAGTTCTCTGTGCATTTTGGATATTAACCCCTTAATAGATATATCATTTGCAAATATCTTCTCCCATTCAGTAGGTTGCCTTTTCATTTTGTTGATAGTTTGCTTCACCGTGTAAAACTTTTTAGTTTCATTTGGTCTCATTTGTCTTTTTGTTGTTATTGTTGTTGTTGTTGCTGTTGCTTGAGGAGACATTTCCAAAACGATATTACTAAAACTGATGTCAAAGAGTGTACTGCATGTTTTCTTCCAGGAATTTTACGGTTTCAGTTCTTACATTTAAGTCTCTAATCCATTTTGAGTTTATTTTTATATATGGTGTGAGAAGTAGTCCAGTTTCATTCCTTTGCATGTTGTTATCTAATTTTCCTGACACCAGTTATTGAAAAGGCTGTCTTTTCACATTGTATATTTTTGCTTCCTTTCTCATAGATTAATTGAATGTATAAGCATGGGTTTATTTCTGTTCCATTGATCTATGTGTCTGTTTATGTGTCATTACCATACTGTTTCAATTATTGTAGTTTTGTAGTATAGTTTGAAATCAGGGAGTGTGATGTTCCAGCTTTATTCTTCTTTCTCAGTGTCGCTTTTGCTATTAGGGGGTCTTTTGTGTTTTCCACACAAAATTTTAGGATTGTTTGTTCCTAATGCAATTGATATTTTGATAGAGGTTGCATAGAGGTAGGATGGTTATTTAACAATATTAATTCTTCCAATCCATAGCTTTCCATTTGTTTAGTTGTCTTCAATTTTTTTCATCAATGTCTTATACTTTTCAGAGTAAAGGTCTTTTGTCTCCTTGATTAGATTTATTCCTAGGTATTTTATTCTTTTTGATGTTATTGTAAATGAGATTGTTTTCTTAATTTCTCTTTGATAGTTTGATATTAGTGTACAGAAGTACAACAGATTTCTGTATATTGATATTGTAACCTGTGACTTCACTGAATTCATTTATTAATTCTAATATTTATTGGTGGTGTCTTTAGGATTTTCTCTGTAGTATCATGTCTGCAAATGATGACAGTTTTACTTGTTCCTTTTCAACTTGAATGCCTTTTTTTTCTTTTTCTACTCTGATTGCTGTGGCTAGATCTTCCAATACTATGTTGAATAAAAGTGGCAAGAGTGGGCATGCTTGTCTTGTTCCTGATCTTAGAGGAAATGCTTTCAGCTTTTCACTATTGGGAATGATATTGGTTGTGGGTTTGTCATAAATGGCCTTTATTATGTTGAGATATGTTCCCTCTGTACTCACTTTATTAAGAGTGTTTATCATAAATGGATGTTGAATTTTGTCAAGAGATTTTCCTGCATCTATTGAGGTGATCATCTGATTTTTATTCTTCAGTTTGTTAATGTGGTGTATAATATCTATTTGTGAATATTAAACCATCCTTGAATCTCTGGGATAAATCCTGCTTGATCATGGTGTATGATTCTTTTAATGTATTGTTGAATTTGGTTTGCTACTATTTGGTTGAGGATTTTTGCATCTATGTTCATTCATCAGTGATACCGGCCTGTAATTTTCTTTTTTTTGTGGCGTCTTTGTTTTGGTACTGGGGTGATGCTGGTCTCATAGATGAGTTTTGAAGCATTCCTTCCTCTTCAGTTTTTTTGGAGTAGTTTGAGAAGGATAGATGCTAACTCTTCTTTAAATGTTTGGTAGAATTAACCTGTGAAGCTGAGTCCTGGACTTCTGTTTGTTGGGAGTTTTTTGTTTGTTTGCTTGTTGTTTTTTTTTTAACGGATACAGTTTCATTTTGGTATTTTCTATTTTTTCCTGATTTATTCTTGGGGTATTGTACATATCTAGGAATTTGTCCATTTCTTCTAGGTTGTTTATTTTATAGGCATATAATTGTTGTAGTAGTCTCTTATGATTCTTTGTATTTCTGTGGTATTGGTTGTAATATCTCTTTCATTTCTGATTTTATTTATTTGGGCCCCTCTCTCTTTTTTTCTTGATGAGTCTGGCTAAAGCTTTATCAATTTTGTTTATCTTTTCGAAGAACCAGCTTTTAGTTTCATTGATCTTTTCTGTTGTTTTCTAGTCTCTATTTCATTTATTTCTGTTCTGATCTTTATGATTTCTTTCCTTCTAATAACTTTAGGTTTTGTTTTTTTGTTTTTCTAGTTCCTTTAGGTATAATATTAGATTGTTTATTTGTAATTTTTATTGTATCCTAAGGTAGGCTTGTATTGCTATAAACTTCTCTCTTAGAACTGCTTTTGCTGTTTCCCATAAATTTTGGATTGATGTGTTTACATTTTCATTTGTCTCCAGATATTTTTTCATTTTCTTTTTGATTTCATCACTGACCCATTGGTTGTTTGGAATCATATTATTTAGACTCCACGTGTTTGTGTATTTTTGCAGTTGATTTCTAGTCTCATAGTGTTGCGGTCGGAAAAGATGCTTGATATGATTTCAGTATTAAACTTATGAAGACTTGTTTTGTAGCATAGTATGTGACCTGTCCTGGAGAATATTACCAGTATCCTTGAAAAGAATGTGTATTCTTCTGTTTTGGGGTGGGCTGTTCTATATATATAAATTTCATCTGGTCTAAGGTGTTATTTAAGGCCAGTGTTTCCTTAATTGTCTGTCTGGATGATCTGCCTGTTGATGTAAATGGGGTGTTAAAGTCTTCTACTATTATATTATTACTGTTGAGTTTTCCCTTTATGTCTGTTAATATTTTCTTTATCTATTTAGTTGCTCCTATGTTGGGTATATATATGTTCACAACTGTTATACCTCCTTGATGAATTGATATATATTATCATATATATGATGTATATGATCATTTTAAGTTGATGGTTTCTTAAGTTTAAGCACTTTTATCAAACCTGCATTTTTAACAACCTCCCTCATGTTGAATGTTTTTGACATCATATTTTATATTTTTGTTTTGTGTATCCCTTAACTACTTATTGTGGATATAGATGATTTTACTACTTTTGTCTTTTAACCTTCCTACCAGCTGTATAAGTGGTTGATCTACTTTTACTGTATGTTTGCCTTTGCCAGTGAGATTTTCCCCTTCATAATTTTCAGTTTTTGTATTTTTAGTTGTGGCCTTTTGTTTTCTGCTTAGAGAAGTCTATTTAACATTTTTTGTAAAGTCACTTTAGTGGTGCTTAACTCTTAGTTTTTGCTTCTCTGTAAAACTCTTTCTCTCTCCTTCAAATCTAAATGATAACCTTGCCAGGTAGAGTATTCTTGGTTGTAGGTTTTCTTCTTTCATCACTTTGAATATATCCTGCCACTCCCTTCTGGCCTGCAAATTTTCTGCTGAAAAGCCAGCTGATAGCCTTATGGGAATTCTCTTGTATGCAACTAGTTGTTTTTCTCTTGCTGCTTTTAAGATTTTCTCTTTCTCTTTAATTTTTCCCCCATTTTAATCATAATGTGTCTTAGTGTGGACCTTTTGGGTTCTTCTTATTTAGAACTCTCTGTGCTTCCTGGAAGTGGATGTCTATGTCCTTACCCAGGTTAGGGAATTTTTCAGCTATTATTTTTTCAGATAAGTTCTCTGCCCCTTTCTCTCTTCTTCTTCTGGGACCCCTATAATGTGAATGTTAGTATGCTTGATGTTGTCTTAGAGGTCTCTTAGCTATCCTCATTTCTTTTTCTTTTTTTCTATTCAGCTTGGGTAATTTCTACTACTTTGTCTTCCAGATTGTTGATCCATTCCTCTGTATCATTGAATCTACTGTTGATTTCTTCTAGTACATTTTTTTATTTCAGCTATTGTGTCCTCTATCCCTGTCTTGTTCTTCCTTTTTTTTTGGCTGTGCCATGTGGCTTGTGGCTTGTGGGATCTTAGTTTCCCGACCAGGGATCAAACCTGGGCCCTGGCAGTGAAAGTGCCGAGTTCTAACCACTGGACCACCAGGGAATTCCCTGTCTTGTTCTTCTTTATATTTTCTAACCCTTTGTGCAAATTTTCTCTGTGTTCATCCATTCTTTGCTGAGCTCAGTGAGCTTCTTTATAGTCATTATCTTGAAACTTTATTGGGTCGATTGCTTATCTCCTCTTCATCTAGTCGTTTTTCTGAGGTTTTTGTCTTGTTTGTTCATTCGGAACATATTCCTCTGTCTCCTCATTTTGCCTAAGTCTCTGTATTTATTTCTATGTATTTGGTAGGTCACTTATGTTTCCTGATCTTGCAGAAGTGGCTTTATGTAAGAGATGTCCTATGGGGTCCAGTAGCATACTCCCCTCTGGTCACCAGAGCTGTATGCTCTAGGGATGCCTCCAGTGTGGGCTGCATGGTCCTTCTGTTGTGGTGGGCCTGACAACTGTAGGTTGCTGGTAGATGGGGCTGGCCCCCAGCCCAGGTGACTGAGAGGTCCTGCCTTGTGTGGCGGCTCTAGGCCTGCTGATGGGCGGGTAAGTCCCTGGTGATAATAGGCTAGAAGGAGAATTCCAAAATGGCGCTTGCCAATGTCCCTGTCCCCAGAGTGAGTCCCAGCTGCCTCCTACCTCTCTGACAGCCTCTCTTAGATCAGTAAGTGGGTGTGACCCAGACTCCTTTCAAACTACTGTCTCTGCACTGGGACTTGGAGTGGTGAGATTTTGTGCATGCCCTTATAAGAGTGGAGTCCCTGTTTCCTATAGACCTCCAGCTCTCCCAAATGTAAGCCCTGCTGGATTTCAAAGCCAGGTATTCTGGGAGCTCATCTTCCTGGTGCAGGTCCCCTGGGCTGGGAAGCCTGATGTGGGACTCAGACCCTTCCCTCCTTGGGGAGGAGTTTGCAACTGTGATATGCCTTCTGCTTGTGGGTCACCAACCTGGAGGATGTAGGTCGTGACTGTATTGCCCCTCTGCCCCTCCTACACATTTCCTTCTTTAAATCTTTAGTTGTGGAAAATCTTTTCTGCTAGTCTTCCGGTTGTTCTCATATAGCTGCTTTGTAAGTAGTTGTGATTTGGTTGCCCACGGGAGGAGGTGAGTTCAGGGCTTTCCTACTTTGCCGTCTTTGCTACACCCCTGTCCTTATTACTCTTAATAAGCTTGGGGTTACTAAGCACATATAATTGATTGTGATAATTTTGAATCATCATTCAATTGAAAACCACATATGCACATTCTTTGACACTACTTTTATAGAGGATGAGTGTGTGTCCTCTTCCTTTGAATCAGAGCTGACCTCAGTGAATCGGTTACAACCAGTAGCATCCAATAAAAATGATGCTTTGTAACGTAGAAGGCCGGGTCAGAAAAGGTCACTCAGCTTCCACCAGAATCTAGTGGGACTCTCACTCTGGGGATGGCAGGGGCCAGGTCATGAGTCTCATTACCCTGAGACCACCATGTTGGAGAGGTCACATGTAGACACTGTAGTTGATAGCCCAACTGACCTTCCAGACAACATACAGCATCAACAGCAGTCACGTTCATGAGTCATCCAGGACATCCAGCCCTGTCAAGGCTTAAAGATGACTCCAGCCCTAGTTGACATCTGGCAATAATCACCCTAAGCAAGAATGGCCAGATGACCCCTCCCTGAATTTCTGAACCACAAAATCCTGAACAAAAGAAAAATGGTTGTTTTGGGTTAATTTGTTACACAGCAATAGTAACCATAACAGCAACCTCTCCCTTTTTCTTGCCTAACTGCATTAGCTGTGTTGGCATTAGCCAAAAATATTAAATAATAGCAATGATATAGGTATGCATGACTTTAATGGAAACACACTTAATTTTTCACTATTATTTAATACATTGGCTATTTATAGTAGGCATTCTGTAGTAACATAGAATTCTAAACACTTTGTAGCTAAGTACCACAAAGTTCTGTAGCTCCAGGTAACTCCCGGGAGCAACTGTCCTCCATGTGGTGATTCAGTGATCCAGGCTGGTGGTGGCTCCCCCATCCTGTGGCTGAACCATCTGGAATACAAGATCTCCTTGACTGATGAGGCAGGGAAAGAAAATTCTGTAGAGTCTCTCACCAGCAATTAAATACTTTGGTTTAGAATTAATATACATCATATTTGCTTAAGCTTGTTTTGTCAGGACTTGTCAAACAACCCACTAATTTCAAGGAGGGCAGGAAGCTGTAACTCTTCCTTTATGCCTGGATAGATGGAGAAGTAGATATGGGTGAATTCTGGTAATGCCTCTGCTATTCATGATTTTATCTTTTTATGCTAACAAAGTATCCTCCAATTACTAGCTCACTGAGACTATTGTATTTAGTCAGAAATTGATGTTAAATTTTGTCAATGCTTTTTCAGTCTTTATTGAGGTGACTATATGTCTTTCTCCTTTTATCTGTAGTCTTCCTAATATTGAACAATTCTTAAATTCCTGGCATATAGGCCACTGAGACATGGTATATAATTTTTGAAAAGCAGATAAGTGTAATACTTAATATTTAGTAAAAATATTTGCATTTATAAATGTGACCGGTCTAGAGGTTTTAGGAATGTGTGTGTGCACTGTTTCAGATTTGGGATCTGTGCTGTTTATTCCCTTTTTTGTCTTGTTCTGAAATAGTACATACAGAATAAGAATTACTTTTTTGTTTGAAAGTTTAATCAAGTTCACTCATCAAAGTATCTGTTCTTGTATCTTTTAGGAAAGAAATAACAACTTCTATATTTTTTTCTCTGATAATTGGTCTACTCAGGTATTCTCTTTCTTTACCAATTTTGGTAATGTTCACACATTTCCAAAATCACCCACTTGACCAATTTTTAAAAATTTACTAGCTAGAGTTATTCATAATATCCTTTCATAATGCTGTATAATTTCCTCATTCACTGTTTTGTCCCTTTCCTATTTCCTAATTTTGAGTATTTGCATTTTACCTTGATTAAAGTTATTAGCAATTTGTTTTGCTGGATACAGCAACAAAAAAAGTTCTTAGTATCAGTTATGAAATCTAGTGTTTTTCTGCATTTGTATTTGTTGTAAAATGTCTTCCTTTTCCTGGCAGGGTCTTGATTTCATAGGCAGGCACCTTCTCTCATTCCTTAAAGTAAACACCTCTGCTTTGAACTCTTGCATCTTTTCATGTGTCTGGTGTTCCTCTTGCATCTTTTCATGTGTCTGGTGTTCTCCTGTTTGCTCATCCTTACAAGGGGAGTTCTGAACTTGCACAGAGTTGGGAGCTTCTGGAGAGCACGGTGGAGGTTACAAGAGGGAAGGAAAGGAAGTTAAGATTTGCTGTTATTTTTTCTGCCAGTTCAGAAATCTGACTGCCTGGGAGGGCGGGGGCTTAGCCAAAGCTGGGGCCCTCAGCACAGGGAGATTCAGCAGCCGTGAAGAGGTTCCTATCTGCATTTAGTGTTGGTTGGAACCCCGCTCTCCCCCATCTTTCCCTGGCACGTTTTGCCCCATTAGGAGGCCGCTGCCTCTGCAGGCTGTGCTGCCACTAGCTGACAGTCAGTGTAGCTGCGGGCTCCTGACTTTGTGGGCACGGATCCCCAGTCCAGATACTCCCCCATCCCACGGGCCAACTACCTACCACTGTGCTATAGTGCTCACAGTAGGGCCCCTGTGGGGCCACTTATGGTCCTTCTTACTGTCTACTGGGCAAGCTGTTTTCAACAAAAATATGAGATGGCAGAACCCCTGTTCCTAAATCTGAGTAGAAAATTAACATCATGTCACATAGGGTGATCCTAGGGCATGAGTATAGCGTCTCCCATATGAATCACTTTACACCAAGTCCGTTTTTGTCCTTGGATCAAAAGCTTAACTGGACAGCTGGCAGCCCTCTCTGTGTGTTGGCAGGGTCCCATCTCAGACTAACAGCTAGAGGATGGAGTACTGTGTGCACAGCTTAAGCCCAGTTTCTCAGTGTTCCCAGAAACGCATAAGCCTGATGCAAAGTTTGATATGGAGGTATGCTTCCAGGGAACCATGAGGTTACGGGGTGTACATCAGAGGAGGGAGGCAGAGGCAGTACAAGGCTGTGTTACAGAGTTCGCTGTTCCTCCAGGGTATGTTTGCTTGTTCTGGGACCATTTGACAAGTGACCTAAAATATAGCTCAGAGCTGCCTTCAGAAGAAAGAAAGGAGGAAACATCTGCCTACAGGCTTCAGTCTCCTATTGGTCAATGGTGGCTCCCCGACATTTCTGGGTGGCACACAGATGAGTGCTCAGGGGGTTCCTGTGGGCATCTCAGAGGACAGCATCAGAAATTATGGGGCAAGAAACAAGAGGTGCAGAGCCTGTCTGAGGGG
Source organism: Lipotes vexillifer (assembly GCF_000442215.2). Taxonomy (NCBI): domain Eukaryota; kingdom Metazoa; phylum Chordata; class Mammalia; order Artiodactyla; family Lipotidae; genus Lipotes; species Lipotes vexillifer. The sequence continues at coordinate 1,735,189 of NW_006791814.1, forward strand.
TGTTCTCACCCTGTGCTGCCCCCGCATGAAACCTGCAGACCTGCTTGGAAATGGTCACCATAGCCACACGTAGGGGGTAAGAGGTGAGGTTGAGAATATTCCAAGCGATACAGTAGGCATCTGCTTTACCTGGTCGTGTAGCATCTGCTTTACCCAATCTTGTACATACTCAACTGACAAGGGGCTCTCTCCTCCCCCTGCCTCACTCTGGAGTGTTCTGAATGGAGGGAAGCATGAAAGCTAAAATCCTCAGCATGCTTTTCTGCAAGTTGCTCCAGGCCATTCACCCTCCCATAGAGGTTTCTTATAATGTCATTTCATCTCCCAGGAGATAGACATGGATGACTGACCAGTTTTCTGAGTGAGTGCAGACCATCTGGAGGGATGAACCGCTTCAGCTCCTCTGAGGCTGCTTTACATCTTCTAGGTGGCAAAACATGATTCATCATCAACCACTGATGATAATTCTCATTTTAGCTCCTTGTGTCTTGTAATCAGAGTTAACTCCTCCCAGACTCGCTCAGTGGCTTGGTGGCCAAGACTCGAGCATTTACTATGTATCTGTAGGTATTTTAGAGGAGAGCAAGGTGAGGTGGAGTAAAGCTGTGATCATAGCCTGGAATGAGGATGGCTTCTTGCCCCTGCCCTGCCCACCCCATAGGGGGATGAATTCACCTTCTGTTGAGGCACATAGAGCTGTCAGGGTCCTCATCATTCAAAAGGAGATGTGAGTCCTCTTCCTGGCTCGGCCGGCTCTTAAACCCTGGTTCCAAATTCAATCAGCAACCGAGACAGCTGCTTTGCTCGTTGTTGTCCGGGATAGAAGTCTCCAGCTCGCAGACACTCAGAGAGGAGACCAGTGTGATGCTCAAGCCGTGTAATACCTAAGATTCTGCAAACCTGCACCTTGCAAAGAACCGTGTGTGGGCCCCTTCATTTTGGTCCTCCAGTAAAGAGATTTCACCGAGTTGTTCTATGGCACGACGCCATCAGCCTTCAGGGAGGGAAATGTGTTGCATTCTGCTAAGGATGTTGTTGGAAGCCATTCTTTATTAAGGGGGTCCATGGAAAAAATAATTTCCAGCCCCTGTAGCAGAAATACTTTTATTTATGCTGAGCAACTGGTTCATTTTTCCCTTTTGGACACTGAGCTGACTGCCTGTGTCCTCCTTCTTGGGTAGACGGGCAGTGCCAAGTTTTTGAAGCTCTTGATCCAGGTGTGTGGCAGATATTTGGGGTATGATTTCAATCTTGGCATCATCTTATCTATCCTGCTTTCACTTTTCTATGTTCTGCTGTCCCCACCTTTTTATAGAATTCGTCATTCTATGTGTGAAAGTAATGTAAATTTTAGAAAATACAGAAAATCATAGAGAACAAAAATTACCTACGTTCCCTAGGATGAGAGATAATCGTTGTTAATAACTGATGTAGTCTTTCATTCATTTATATACTCAATTTATTTTCTCTATCTATGCATCTGTATTTCTCTGTATGTCTCTCTACCCAGCCATATACTCCAGATGTCCTTGAATAATTAGTTCAACTTCCTTCCAAGGCCTAATCCATGGATTGTGAAAACTGAAATCCACCTCAGATCCTGCTGATTTCTGTCGGTTACATTCCTCTGCTCCTCTCTGTCTCCAGATTTTCAGTTTATGGGTGTCATGTCTCTGTGGGTGCCGTATCCCACCTGCACGTCATTGGAGATTTCAGGTTCAGTCCCTTTGCTAGAATTCAGGACAGAGCTACTTAGGCCAAATCCTTGTGGAGTCTAGTTGCATTTTCTAAAGATTAAGTGGTCAGAATTTTTCTAAAATTAACCAAGAGTGGTTTCCTTAACTCTATCTTGCCAGCTTCTTTTGCGTTTCTCCTGGTTCCTTTCTCCTTACCCACCCCTGCCCCAAGCCCTGCCAGAGAAAATCAAATCCCCCTTCTTGCCTATTGCATGGCATGTTGGTGACCTCATGCCATGTCCTCAAGGGTCTGAGGGCTTCTGTGTCCCGGAGTTCTGACCGGAGGCTTGAACCCTTGGAATTAGAGGAAGATCTTAAGCCAAACTGGAGGTCCCCATCAGAGTCCAAGCAAGGTGCTCTGAGATTTGATATGGACCCACACTCCAGGTCTAGCCAGACAGGAGGGCCTGGCCAGGTCTCCAACAGATACGTGAAGAGAATTTTGTCACTCTGGCCCATCTCCAGGGTTGGCACACATGGGATTGGTGTCCCTCACTGTTAATGGGGGACCAAAAGCATACTGCCATGGAAATATGATCATGGCATGCATGGTGTTAAGTGAAAAGAAGTCTGTCTCAGAACTTATATATATATATATATATATATATATATATATATATATAATTTTTTGGAGTGGGGGACACATTTAACTCATAACAGGAGAGAACTGGCATCTTTAAATTATTGAGTGCTTTTCACCCAAAAACGTGGATTTTTCAGTTTCAGAATATATATATATATATATATATATATATATATATATATATATATATATATATATATATACACATACACATATACATATACACACACACACATATATGCCATTTATATAGAAAATTTATGTATATATATATATGTATAGAAAGGTCTGCAATAGCAAAAACTATTAACAAGTACCTTTGAAAGTGGTGACTTTTACCTCATGCCTCAAAAAACTTTACTTTGAATTCTTTCAAGTGAGTATATGCTACTTTTATAATAACTCTTTAAAAGGTATTTCCATTTTGGGAGGGAAATGATACACCCCAAAGTATTTTTATTAGGAGATAAGTGAGATTTTTTTTCCTTCTTTCTAATTTTCTCAATATCAACTATTACATTTGTGGCAAAAGAATAAATATAGCAGGCAGAATAAATGAGATTACCATGACCAAGGACAAAGGGACAAGGATTACTAGCTCTCTGGCCACCGGGTTCCCCTCTTAGGACCTGAGTTGGGAAGCGTGCGTTCTCCAGGCTCTTGGCTTGCCAGGGGTGGATACTACATCTAGGTCTCTTACGTTGGAGAACACTGCCAGGGTTCCTAAGGCTGAACGAGAACAAAGTGAACCAGGGCTCTGGCCCTATGGCTCATGCTTCCAGCTTGTACTTATATCTGGATATGTACAAAAAACTGGGAGGCCAGTCGATTCCAAGGAGTTGGTTCCAGCTGTTTGTTCTGCTTACCTGGAAAGCAGAGAGCATTGCATCATGTGCCTCAGAGTTTGGCAGCCTCATACCCTAGTTTGGGAACTGGTTTATCTCCTTGTCCCCTATCTGTCCCCTTCTAAGAGCATTTGGAAGAGTGCTTGCTTAATTTCAGCGTGCATTACAATCACCTGGGGCACTTGTTAAGCATGCAGGTTCCTGGGACCCATCCTGGACCTACTCAATCAGATTCTGCATGTTTAGAAGCTTCTCAGGTGAACTGATGTGGGTGGTCTGTGGACCATGCTCTGAGATGACAGGTTTAAAGTCTGCATCTGGCACCAGTGGTTTGGTACCTAATCTCAGCATTTATTGCAACATTGAGAAGTGAGGTCTTTGTCAAGAGATGGAGTATCTTCCCCTGACTCTTGATTCTGAGTATGCTGTGCAACCAGCTTTGTCCAATGGGATGTTGCAGACATGACTCAGAACAACTTACGTGATCAGACTTTCTCATGTTCCTGCTATCACCAGGAGAAGCATATGCCTAGGCTAGCTTGCTGGTCCCAGGAGGAGGTTAAGAGACACATGGAACATGGCTGCACCAGCCAAGATGTCCTGGGCAAGCCTGGCCTGGAGCAGAGTCCTTAGCCAACACATGAGTGGACCAGCTGAGATTAGCTGAGCTCAGCCTAGCTCAAGCCCCAGCCGACCACCATGAAAGACTGTTGTTTAAAGTTACTGAATTTGGGGTGGTATGTTACACAGCAATAGCTAGCTGATACATCCAGGCAGTTTGTTAATATGCAGATCCTGAAACTGTGATTCTGTAGGGTCTTAAAAATTTGTCTGTTTAACAAACTTCTGGTGTGATTCTGATGCCAGCACTCTGTGGACCCCACCTGAGAAAAACTCTTGAGACCCCAACCCTTTTACAGGTGCAATATGAAATCATGAAATATCCCTTAATATCTATGAACCTCAACTATTCTCATCTGCAAAGAGGGGATAATTCATATTTCCTGCATCATAGATGTGAAGATTAAATGAACATAAAGAAATCTAGTCAGTAACAGGCTTTTCTTCTCCTCCTCCTTCAACTTGTCTCCACCTCCCCTTACCCAACCTCAGGAAGACACCAGTGAGAATATCTTAGGAAAACATGAATCTCAGGGTCACAGCTTTATTGTATAGATTTTTAACACAGCCATATTACAAACATTGTCAGGGAACATTTACAAGAATAAATAAGATGGACTTGCAGGTGTAAAAAGATTACACTTCACTGTAATGTACAGTCAAAAAATATATCTGATATTCATTGACCTGACATTATTTACCTTCTGCTTTTTGAAGCTAGAATTGGAAAGGAAAAAAAAAAGAAAAAAAAAAAGAAAAAAAGAGAACATTGACAGCACAGTGCTGGCTTTTTTAAAAAGTTGATTTATTTTGTTTTCTCTTCTCATACGTGCTTTATCTATCAAACACCCAAACTGTACAAGTGCAGGCCATTGGGATTCGTGGAGGAGGCTGCTAACAGTGTGGAGACTTTGGTCTCATGCAGTATCATATGCCCAGTGGACGTGAAAATGTCAGTCTCCCTGGAGTTGATGGGAACCCCGTGATGGCCCTTATGGGGCTATGACGGTATCCAGTGGCCAAGGCAATGGTAGAAGCCCCAACTCTTTGCCTTTCATTGGCTGGTGAGATGTAGGGTGGAAAAAGAAGGTAGAAAAGTGCTTTTGAGTCCGATTGCCAATATGGGTTAGCCTGGATTAGCCTGGGCTCGTTCAGGATCTACCTGGCAATGAAATGGATGTACTGGGGATGATTATGATCACACGTCAACTGAGTCACTGTGCTTTTGCTTTTGCAATTTGCTCTAACAGGCTTCGACTGGGGAGGGGAGGGGTAGAATTCACCTCTGGAGTTAATGTGTATGGTAATCAAAACCCCACCCTGGGTCCTACTTGGACCTTTACTGATTCCGGCTGTCACTGATGGCCCTGTTGGCCAGCGGATCGAAATTATGACTGGTCTCATCACAGATCTTGGTGGGCCTGGGTTCTATGGCAAAGCAGCTGCTGTCTCTGGGCTGTTTGGTGATAATCAGCCTGGATGAGCCTTTGATGTGTGGCTAGAGCAGCATCTTGGCCTGCGTGGTGCGGGGGCAGCAGGAGAGTAGGGGCTTCAACCAGCACAAACCAAGCCCAACCTGCTTGGCTTTGTGCTCTGAAGGAAGGAAGGCGTTCAAACAAGGTCCCAGCCCCATAATACTTTATTCATCTAGGGTGGAAGAAACTTAAAGGCCATCTCAGCAAAGCTCTTTCTTCCCTTTAAAGAGATGCCTGGCTCTTGCTGAACAGCTGCTGAGACAGAAAGCTCATCTCTGGCAGACAGCAAGTTCTCTCTTACAGCTATGAAGTTTCACCCATTGGTCCTCGTTCCGCTCATAGGAGTGATCCGGGACTAGCAAACTGTGCTTGAACTTATCTAATGATCTGCAGGCCTGTGGAGGGTACGGGCACTGGTATTCTGCCTGACTCTTCAGAAGTCTGATCTGACCTGGGGTGTCACGCCTTGGCCCTCTGAGCCTCCAGACTGCCCTGGAGGCTTTGGTCCAAAGAACAGCCTACATCATTAATCTTCCATGGGAGAGATAGGTGCACGGTGGGCACTGAGTTTGTTGGACCATCACGAAGGGGGCCCACTGCTTTGTATTCATAAGCCCAAAGGCACAGATGTATGTGTACAGGAACTCAACTTTGCAGTTTGGGCAGGTTGCTTCGTAATCCCTTTCCTCCCCCAAATCTAAGCATCCCACTCATTCCATGGAATTCCATGGCATTCCATCCCACTCAAGGAACCATAAAGTATAATAATTACCCTGAGCTCCAGGCTTTCATACCAATACCTTCCTGACCAACACTCTAAGGACCGCAGACTCTCATTCTCTGAACATTTCAACCAGGGATCAGGGTCCAAATCCCACTGCTCAGAGCAGCTCTCAGACACCTACGGAAGCTCCGTGGTAACCCTGCCCCAGCAGCTTTACCCTATAGTATGCCCATGCTGAGTCCTACATCTTTGTGTCAACGGCAGTGACTAGCCCAACCTCTTAGATAACTAGGATGCTAAGCCTGGGGTCTACCATTATGGGTGCTGACACCGCCTCTCGGGGACCTAACATCCTTGGGTGGATTTGAGGGGGTGAATATGGCCTCTCTGACCTTTTTCCGCCTCTTCTGGAGGCAGGCAGGAGGGATGCAAGAGATGGTCTTGGTACCTACAAGAGTGTTGTACAGCCAGCCAGTGTGACGCAAAAGTCTATGTCTGGTTACCAGTAAACCAGAAGAGAGTCTGTTCATGTGCATAAGTATGGCTTAGACATCTCTCTGTGCTTCTGAGGATCATACCCATGACTCTGAAAAACTGGATCCTCCTCCAGTCTCTGCCACTGACTTCTCTCCTTGCTGTTCAGACAGCGTATGACCTCAAAGGCCGATCCTGGATAGATGGAAGCCAAGGCCTTGCATTTTATCACTGCTAGGCATGTCTCTGTTGAAAACCTCCAACAAGGAACCCTTGCATGGGGATACAGGAACAAGGCTGAGTCTCAGCTGGTTCCCTCTATGCTGGATTCACATTACTTATTTCCCTGTTTTATTTGGCTGTGATTTGGAGCTGGCATCGTGGGCTGAGAAGGAGCTCAGACTAGTTAGATGACGGGGAAGGCAAGTCAGGGCTTGGTGATGCACGGCCACCACGTGACTCATGTCTCGTCTTCTGCCCTGCAGCTTGGGTTGACCACCTGTCCCCCGGGATCCTGGCCGAGCACAATGTGTTGGCCGTATGGTTTAGAATTAGCATCGTGGTCATCTCACCGGCAGGCTCACCCACGTTTTCCATGGCATTACTCCTGACTCAACTTGGCGCTGATGGCCTCTCTGTCCAGCCCAGGAGAGGCCGGATGCAGGCTAAGTGAAGGGGGGTTTCTTCACCCCCTGTGAGGTACAGGGGAGCGTCCCTCTCCTTCAGTGTCCCTGGATCTGGGCTGGGCAGTTACTCCTGCAAAGATGACATGACGAGCATCTGTTGGCTCCTCCGTGGGCCTCACTTCTGTCTGCAGCATCCTTGCTAGACTGAACACCTCTATGCACACAACAGGGATTCACACCACAACTGTGTGGATCGCAGTGAGGACACACACCAGGGATTCACACCAGAACTGAGGAAATGTGGATCACGGTGAGGCTACACATCAGGACCTAGCTTACCAACAGGGAACCAATGGTGGATAAACATGATTGGTCAGAGGGAAAGATTATCATCTCTTCTCCAAGATACTGAGACACATTCTAAAGCAACACCTTTGTTCCAAGTGGTTCTGGCCAGTCCCTCTCCATCCCCCATCCTACTGTGTCACAGAAGTGACCACTTTGCCCCGTAGACCATATGCAACCTTGGTTCTGAGGAGTCCTCTCGGGTCCTAACTTCTTGGCTTTGCCTTCCTGTTTTCCTACCCAAAGCTCTCCAAACCTACTTACCCCTTCTGCCTGGCCGAGGCTCCTCTTTCTGCATCTTTTCCCACTAATTGGTTGGTTGGCTGGCCCAACATTCTACAGCCAAGAAGTGGCTGGGCTGGATTAGAACCAAAGACTGAGTCCTTCCTGTCACAACCCCATGTCTCACCAAGGGATGGACTGCGCCATAGTAAACTGAGCTTCCTGATGGCAGCCCCCCCAGGGCCCTGCATGTTGTAGGAACCCAGTGAGTGTGTGGGGTAAAGGGGCGCGGCTTCCAGCCCCAGCCCGTCATGTGAAGTGTGTCCTCGGATTGGCCCACGTTAGCAACCATGTGACTCTACCTAGACTAAGGGCACCGCCTTTTAGAGGCCCCAGCATTCAGGAATCTGCTGAGTGAGGCTGTGTTCATCACCTCCTTTCCCTTTAGGGTTTTATGCGCTCAGCCGTCGCCACTCCAGATGGGCATGTCCTTGTAATTCTAGTAGGTTTCAATGGCTTTTTTCCAGTATCCAACTTAAGAAGACTTGAGTTGAGATCAACCCATGAACAGTGAGGTCAGGGTACCCGCATACCATAGGATCTGCTAAGGGGAAGGTGGGCTGCACTTGAGTCTAGAGTTGGCCTCAGGAGGAAGCAGCATGGCCAGGCATTGTGCCTCTTAGACTGGGCTGTAATTCCCTAGGGTCCATCCTAGTGAGTTGAAGGGATCAAAGCCACATGAGGGATCAGAGCGCACGTGGTTAAAAAAATATTTATGCACTCCTATGAAAACAAATCAGGCTAAATTAGAGAAGAATGCAAATATTATGTGAATTGCTAGACATGAAACTGAAGGAATTTTAAGCTTACCATTGTCTGCTTTGGGCTTTACGAGATCCATTGGGCCTGTTTCACTCTAGTCTTTGCTGTTACCGGTAGCCCCCCATGGGAAAATCTGAGACATGGGAAAATACTGTCTTTGAAGTCAAAAGAACCGGTTTAAATCCCGGCTCCCTCCTGTACTAGCTGTGGTGGAACTGTGGGCAAACGATTTCACCCCTCTGAACCTCAGTCTCCTCATCTGTAAAATGGGGACAATTAGAAGCACTTCTTAGGAATGCTGGAAGAATTCGGTGAGCTCACATTTACAGCCTCCAGCACAGGGTCTGCTGGTTGCACGGGAAGGCTGACATCTGGCAGGCAGGCCACTGCCCGGGCTACATCCAAAGAGACAGTGTAAAGGCAAGCTGATCCCTTCTGCTCCCACAAAGGCAGGCATGCTGTAGCCATCTAGAGGCTCAGAGCCCCCTGGCCCCAGGACCTTCGTACCAGAAAGGAGGAGAGGACAACGTGTTAGGATGCAGCTAGGATACATCCCGAAGATGTCTCGGCCAGACATGCAGTCAGGTGGGGACAGCGCCTGGCTGCTGCTTCTTAATTCCTTGCATCTTCTCCAAACAGGGTCCACATCTAGGAGGTGAGAGCCATGAGGCTTTGTGCTAAGTGAGGGGACTCTCTTGGGCAGCCCAGAGACAGGAGGCTGGCCCCTGCCATGGAGACCCAGAGACCAGGAGTTCCACTTCCCTCTGCGTCGTGAACGGTGAGCCTGCCCTGTAAGTGTAGTGTACCCCGGGGGAGGTGCTGTTTGCCCAGGAGCTTTCCTGGGGGAGGGATCAAGTCCCAGTTCCCGGGCACCGGCGCCCCGTCTCATCCACGTCCTGCCACATTCTTGCCACGTGGGATCTTGGGGAAAGCATCCCCATCCGCGAGCCTCAGTGTCTTCCAGTGTAAACTGGCCGAAGACTGTTCACTGCCCTGCATCCTCTGGAGGATGGTTGGGTTGCGAGGAAACGACGGGGGCCGGGGGTGCTGAGCTGGGGGAACCATCACTGGCCCTTGTTGGGTTACCCAGCACGGCCCGAGTTTTCATTCTAAATTCCTTCTCCCCAAAGTCACATTCTAAATTCCTACCATCTGAAATGATAGAAGCCACTGTCATTTTCATCTGCCAGCTATTTTGCCCCCTCCTGAGCAGAGTAAATCCTAGGGTTTCTTTGTGTTTGTTAGAGAGCACACCCCTCTCCCAGCCCCCATTCTGTACGGACGAGCCCAGATCTGAGAGAGGAGCATATGGCTGGCTGATCTGCTATGTCACAGGCTCCTTGAAGGCCGAGACTAGAGCCAGGGGAGGCCAGCAGGGGGCCAGGGCCTGGGGACCAGGGAAAGGGGCCGTGAAAGGGGAAGAGCAAGTTGGTGGTGGGGCTCCTCTGCCTGCCTTTGCTTTGAGATGCTTCCTTTTGAACCTCCAGAGTGACAGCCCTTCCTTGATGGAGTCTGGTGTCCCTGGACTTGCAGACAGTTCCAGAGCCCATGCCGACGGGAACAGCTTCTGTGGGCTCCTTCCATGTCCCGTCCTCATGGGCCCAGGGGTCTGGCTTGGTCACCCTGCTTCGTGGCAGAGCAGAGACCCTGAGTTTCTCACAGAAGCTGCGTCTCCTGATCCAGCAACAAAATAATGAGCAGACAGACAAATAGATGCGATATGAAAAAGTGTACGCTTAAGGGACCATTTTCACAGTGTCTGATGAAAGGAAAGAGGCAGCCCCGCTGGCCCCAGAGGGAGCCTCCTCTAGCACTGAGCTGAGCGCATCACTCAAAGCTCCACTGCGTCCTTCTTGCCCACAGGGGCCAAGTCTGCCCTGCTGGTGGAGCATTTGCCCCCTGACCCTGGCTGACCTCCTGCCATCTCCCCCCCCCCCCACCCCCGCCAGGGATTTTGCACACACCTCTTTGTCTTTGCAGACGCTGATCCCTTGGCCTGAGTTTCCTTTTCTTCCTTTTTCTACCCAGTGGAATGGATGTCACCTCCTCTAGAAAGCTCTACGCTGAATCTCTCTTGCTGTGAGGCTCCTGTAACACTTGTAAGCTGCGCTGTGGTTCAGTTTTCCCAGGATACAGTAAGTTCTTTAGGGAGAACACTGTGCCTTATTGAATTCTATGCTTCTCAGGGCCGCTCTGGGGCTAGACCAGCCTTCAAGATGAAGCTCCCTGGATCCCAGGCGCCCCCCACCCCCCGGGGGGCTGCCAGGTACTGTACCAAAGCACCAGCTAGAGACCAAGGTAGAGTGTCCCTGGCTGCGCAGAACTCACAGCCTGAGGGCACAGGGAGTTGTTTTCACTGGCTAAGAAAGGAGATGGGACTAGCTTTCCTGGGGAGCCGGGAATGAGTTGCTAAAATATATCTGAAATTCTGAGCTTCGCAGAAAAATTGGCGTTGCAAAGAAAGAATTAAATTCCCATTTGTGGAGTTCTCTGCTCAGAAATTTCTGCCCTTGTTGTCCCTCCATATAATAATTGCTTGGCTGAGAAAGGATGAAGAACACATTACAAATAAGTCTCATCACTATTATCTGCCTTTTGGAAACCAGAATATCATGACTGAGGAAGAAGCCTCCAGTGTCTTCGGTTGTGAAATAAGGATGATGACAGGTGAATAGCTCTCTCAGGGAGGGCGGGGGTGGGTTCTAAGAACTTGCCAAGCCTGGCATATAATAGATACTTAGCCAATGCTGGCCCCCCTGTCACTGACTGACCCATACTTTGGGCAAGAGTCTATAGATTCCCCAGGTCTGATCCCCTTGTCCTATTTTAAACCAAAAAGTATAGCTGGGTCCACGATGACATTTTCTGAGATGGCAGCTGAGTTTCTCTGGGAAGGTGTTCAGATGTGGAGATCCGAGGTTATGCTGGTTGTCTATCCGCCCCAAAGGCCAAAAGGGGCTGTCTTGAGACTAGCCCTTCAGACTCTCTCTCCCTTGCTCAGTGGCTGTGCTGTCCCTGGCTGGGACCTCTTGAGGACATTGCCAGGAGAGAGAACAGGCCCCAGAGATTTGTCTTACAGCTACGCAACCAAACGTCCCTCCCCACCTCTTTTTGATATAAGAGACTAAGAAAGATTTTACACCCTCCAAAAGGAAGTTCCTTTTCATGTGCACTTCGGGAAATCATCAAATCCTCACTTGTTCATCCCTCCCAAGGAGCCACCGCCCAAGACGCACGGGGTCAGCCTGAGCCGTGGCCCCGGGAGGCAGTCCCGCCCCACCCCACTGACCACGAAAACGCAAAGCAGCCCTTTGTCCAGGACTGCCGCGGGCACAGCGGACTGGCCAGTGAGTGACTGACAGAAGGTCAAGGACTGGGCTGGGGGACGAGTACACAGTGGTGGTGGGCCAAGCCCCATGCAGGTTAGTTGGGAGGATGGGGGCCTCTGCTGTGGTCTCGGGAGCATCCTGAAGTCCCAGTGATCCAGAGGTCCCTGAAGGAGACGGCAGCAGAGCAGTGACCCCCCCAAGAGCCCGGTCATATTCACGACCACGTGGAGGAGGAAAGCACACATCCCCCCACTGCCCAGGGGACGCAGGGCCAGAGGAAGTGCTGCCAGGCCTGTCACTCCCCTGTACCCACACAGTCAGCTTGCCTCGAGATTCACAAACCTGAAAAGAGCAAAAGCAAGAGGTCTGGGCGCTGAAAAATTCGGGCCCTGCTGTACAGGTGCACTTCTGTATGGGCCCGTGCCTGAGGCTAGAAAAGAAGCCTGGGCCTTTCAGGGCGGCGTCCTCCACAGCAACTGGAGACGACTCCGAAGGTACAGAGCCCACCGTGGACCACAGGACCACCAGTCTTCTCCTTGGAGTTGGGCAGGGTGCCACCGCTTAGCCCCTGAGCCCAGTCGCTGCCATTCACAGAAAAGGGGGCTTGGCTGCAGCAGCCTCTGGACTCTGGCAGGTTCTCCATGCCATTGGGCTAAAAGGAGCTTAAATATTCCAGTGCCACCTCGTATACAAATTTATACTGTTCCTGAGAAGAGGAGAGGCAGAGAGAGAGAAGAGAAGATGAAAAGGAAAAGGGAAAATGCATTTAGTTTAGAGAAACAGATTATGGCGGAAACATAATCTCTGTCTATACTAACAGTCAATTCAAAATTGTCCATGCAGATTCAGATTCAACAGATCTGGAGTGGGGCTCAAGAGTCTGCATTTCGGGCTTCCCTGGTGGCGCAGTGGTTGGGAGTCCGCCTGCCGATGCAGGGGACGCGGGTTCGCGCCCCGGTCCGGGAAGATCCCACACGCCGCGGAGCGGCTGGGCCCGTGAGCCATGGCCGCTGGGCCTGCGCGTCCGGAGCCTGTGCTCCGCAACGGGAGAGGCCACAGCAGTGAGAGGCCCGCGTACCGCAAGAAAAAAAGAGTCTGCATTTCTACCAGGCTCCCGTGTGACACTACTGCTGCTGCTGCTGCTGGTCTGTGGACCAGACTTGGAGTAGGCCCTCACTTTGGGTAAGACCACACTTAGCACAGACTTGAAGACTCATTAAAGTTCCCTGTGTATGGTATGTCTCCATCTCTGCACCAGGTCTTTCTTAACATCTGGAGCTCTGCCCCCAGTCTCTTCCTATCCCTTGCTTCACAGTGTCCTAGCCCGATGCTTTATATGATAAAGATGAGCATAAATTAACTAGAATGGGACTGGACTGAGTTAAAAACATAATTCACATGCTACTAATCCAGAATCCCTTCCCCTAAGCCAGAATCAGTGATTCCTTCCCACGGAGTGGAAAGAGAGTAAAACAACGTAGCGAGTGCCAAGATGAATATCTGGACTCTCTGCCGAAGAGAAGTCGGTGAGGCTGGAGGGACGAAGCAGGTAACTGTGTGTGCAAAGGGCAGTGACTGCAGGTGCTCAAGAAGCATCCGGCTGTTGAGTGTTTTTACTCTTTGATGCTATTTTCTTCAGGTCAAGGGAACTACGGTCAGCCCCTGGCTACTGGAGAACAGTTCTCGGGACACTCACCAGGGTCTCCACCATGTTGGACTTGTTGTTACGTAATGTTTTCACGATGTGGAACACATCGATGATGTTTTGCTGCTGGATCATCTCACACACGCTGCAGACAGCACAGAAGGTTCCGCTGCGGCCTCCCCCATTTCTAAACACACAGCAAAAAGGTGAGCAAGACTCCTGGGTACCCCTCAGGCACCTGCCGAGCCTAAGGCCGTGTCGGCAGTAGTGGAGGGTGACTGCCCTGGCAAATGCAAGGTAAGGCAGTGGTGAAAGTCTTAGCCTGAGCCATGAGTTATGGTTGGAGTCCCATCTGTGCCGTGAACCTGCTTTGACCTTGGGCAAGTCACTTCCTGTGTCTGAGCCTCAGGTTCTTCATTTGATAACCTTTGAAAGCTCACTTAGCTTGATGTTTCCTTGGTTCTAGCATGTGACTGTCAGCCACGGCACACTGACCCAAACCCCCAGGACAGACGGAGTGTCTTTGTCCGTGTGGTGCCTGCATCCTTGTCCAAGAGGATGCTCTGGGTCCACCTACACATCCAGTGAAGACAGCGGAAGGTTGCGTGTGTTTTTATTCGTAGTTCCTTCCGTCCGCTGAGGACGGGAGTATCAGAGACACCTCTGTTAGCTGGGGTCAGCCAGCCTAGGTTTTGGGTGGGGCTGGGACGGGTCTCAGATGCTGAATCCCGAAAAGACGCATCTCTATTTATACACCCTGGTTTAAGCAAGACCCTACTGACCTGGAAAACAGGGAGAGGGGGCTCTTGGCAGGGTCATCCCTCTGTCACACTTTCTTTCTGATGCTCCATAGGTCATCTTCACAGAAACCCCCCTCCAACTCTTTACAGAAAATCTCTTTAGGAATCTGCCAGATTTGGAACTCCTGGGCGTACTGCCAAGAGCAACTAATGATGTCATGTAATGGTCTGTGTCTAGAGAACATCTGCCTGGAACCTAAGTCACTGAGTCTACCTCCCAGATGTTTTATCCACAGGACACCCAACGACCAGATGTTTCAAGTACAGACAGTTGCCCTCCATTCACTGGCCAGTGCCTGCACTTCAGTGTCTGTTTTGGTGTCTCTGCCCTCCAAGGATGCCAAAGTCTCTGTTGACAGAAGGACACCCCTGTGCTTTCCTACAGCTCAAACTGCTGGTCACCTCGGCAAGGGAAGACACGAATAAAAGGTACTCCTGCAAGAAAGCAGGCTAAAAATCGCACGGGAAAGA
>NW_006791814.1:1749945-1768796 GCF_000442215.2 Lipotes vexillifer
GCGCGGGAAAGAGTAGGAAGGGCCCCCTGTCCACCCCTCCCTTAAGCTCTCCGATTTTCCTGACATCTGTGCACCACAGGAAAGAGGGGGCACGATAAGCCGGTTTTGAAATGACTGAACTCAATTCCAGGGTAAGATGTTACTAATGCCTCCACCTGCTCCAGAAATATTATTCCGAAAAAGGGAAGACTTTGATTCAACTTCCTTTTTAAAGAGTGAGGCCCTCTCCATCACTTCTCCCCAAATCATTTTAAGTTCTAAGAAGCAAAGTGAATGATTGTGAATCAGCCGTTCCACACATAGCTTTATGGCTGCAATCCCAGTCCATTACAGGACTGTAATGCCTTGACTACACTCCTATTGGCCTGTGAGGATGTGGTATGGCCAGGCATGCCTAGGACTGGTATTTGTGGCCAGTGGCATCCTCAAGGATGTCCCATTACCCACCACCCAGTTGCCCTGGAGACCCCTCCATCATACTCACAGGCAGTGGACCACAGTGCGTCCCTCCCTCCCATCGTACTGCTCCTGCCACTTCTCCAGCCGTCGGACCACTTTGAGCAGAGAGCGCTTGGAGGGGGGCGTGTCCCGGTAGGCAGGCCAGCCAATGTACTGGAGGTGCTGGACTATACGATATCCATCCTGTGGCTGAGAAGAGAGAGGCTATTAGGGCTGTTCTGCTGGGGATGCTTAGGGATGCAGGCCCTCCAGATACCCTGGAGGCTGCAGCACTGCAGTGGAAGATGGAATAAATGGGGTCTACGCTATAATGTCCTCATGGGGAGAGTCACACACTATCCCCATACCACCTCTACACCTCTTTGCACATTGATTCTCCTGCCATGACTGCTCTGCATCCCTCCTCTACCTGAAAAACTTCTACTCGGTCCTCAAAACCCAATTCAAATGCCCCTTTCTCTAGGAAAGCCTTGCCTGAATACTGGGCAGGATTCTTCTCTCTTTCTGCAGTTCATGAGCCAAAACACACCTCGCTTTCCCATTAGATAGTGAATTCTGAGGGCAGGGACTGAATCCTGTTCACCACGAGCCCCCAGTAAAGACCAAGGTCACTTTAGTTAGCCACCATTTCATAGATCACTCATCTGTTCCCTCCCACCCAATACTACTCCACCCAGCCGTGAAATTCCTCACGGAAGCAACTTATTATTTTCCATCTTGGTGTTCCCACCATCTAGCCCAAAGCTTACTGGATCCAGTCAAAGGCTGCATCAACTCATGCCGAAACAGCGTGACATAGGGAAGCACTACATTCTGAGATTTTGTGTCTACATGGCAGCAAGTGTGTCAGGAAACAGGCAGATGGCAGGCTGGATGTCCCGCTATGTGTCTCTGTGTGTGGGAGCCATTGCTGGGTCTGGAGCCGGAATTGGCAAAGGCATCACTTCCCCAAGGACGAGATGAACAGGAGAGGACAGCACCGACTCCTGGCTGGCCTGCGGGGTCCTCTCCCGGCAGCTTCCATCTGTTTTGGGGAGGAGGAGGAGTCTGGGAAGCAGCAGCAGCCGTACACTTACCCGAGCCATGTTACAGATGCGGAATATTCTGTGGATGATGTCCTCATCGATGTCTGCGGAGACGAATTCCACCTGGATGGGCCCGTAGCACCCCGAGGTCTTCTCAGGCCAGTACTGCATGCATAGCTGAGGTAAGGAAAGGGGTCACAGAAAAAGGCTAAGGTCAGGGGCCGGGGGCATTGGTTTCATTTATCATGAAACCTTTCTTAAGAACTGCCTGCAGGACACATTGGCTAGAAAGGTAGAGTATTATGTAGGAAATTAGGCTCAGCTTTCCTGTTGGGGAACAGCTACCCATTTTTCTGGTTGTTGAAAAGTCAGAGCTCTGAGCACAGCAACACTGGGCTTAAACATCTTTGCTGTGCTGATTTCAAACCATTTGTTAGGCTTGCTGGGCCTCAGTCTTCCCCATCTGTAAAATGGGGGAAATACTGTCTACCTTGTGCTGCTGTAAGGGTTAGCTAGAACACTCTGAGGAAGGGCAACTACAATCTTTAGTTCAACACAGATCATAGCAACTTTCCCCCATTCTAGGAAAACCTTCACGGTGTTTATTTCATCATCAGATCATGAGTAGTTTTCAAAAATACATAGGTTTTGGCATCAGACAGGCTTGGGTTCAAATCCAGTCTCTGCTGCTTACTAGCTGTGCCATCCAGGCCTCAGTTTCCTCTGGGTAAAAGGGGGCTAATTATGCTTACCTTGCACCAAAAGATAATGTAACATGGTATTGAGAGATCTTGCCTATTACCTTTTCTATTTTTTTGGAATTAGAAATTAGAACCTACAGCTGAGAGCAAAAGGCAGTGGTTGCTTTTCAACCTAAGACAATGCTTTCTCAGCAGAGGCTGCTTTGTCACCCAGGGGACAAGTGGCAATTCTAGAGACATTTTTGATGATCACACCTGGGGGCTGCTATGGGCATCTAGTGAGTAGAGGCCAGGATGCTGCTAAATATCCTACAGTGCACGTGACGGCTCCCCTGAGAGGAATCTGGCCCCAGTTCTCAATGGTGCAGAGACTAAGAAAGCCTGGTCTAAGATCATAAATTGTCCCTTAAGTTTATAGTGTCATCAAGAGTGAGAGACAGATGCTTTATGCCCCGTATCTGTTGAGTCACTAGATGACTATAGTTGGGGAAGGAGTATTACGGTAGGCGGCACAGGTTGTGGCTCAGAGTAAGGCTAAAGCATGGTTCCCAAGGGGCGTGGAGATGGACACTGTCCAGGGGCAAGGAGGAGAGCTAAG
This sequence comes from Lipotes vexillifer, assembly GCF_000442215.2. Taxonomy (NCBI): domain Eukaryota; kingdom Metazoa; phylum Chordata; class Mammalia; order Artiodactyla; family Lipotidae; genus Lipotes; species Lipotes vexillifer. Next base: position 1,752,729 of record NW_006791814.1, read on the forward strand.
ATTGAGGCTGCAGCCTCGCTGGGACCACCCCAGCATGGACCAAGAGGCCATGTGTTAGAAAGCCGTTTCACCTGGGGGTTTCCCGGAAGATGCAGCTGAGACTCAAAGACCCACCAAAGCTTCTGAGATCCTGGCATCTCAGTGGGGTCTGCCACAGCCTATGCTGAGCTTGTAGACAAGGAGCTAGATGGACAGAGGCTACCCACGGCAAGCCGGTGGCCTCCTCATAACCACCACGGATGCAGGATTTTCATGAACGTGACTGCTTTCCCTTTCATTGAGAGAACAGCCAACTCACTCTGGGTAGTCACATGCAAAAAACTTCTTTGATTCTATCCTTCCCCCAGAACTAGAGGCAGAATGGACAAGCAGGGAGGACGGAGACCGTAGGAGAGAAAAGCACACATCTCCCACCTTCCTAGCTGTGGAACCTAAACTCCAGCTGAGGGATAACATTTGTTCACATTATGGCCCACTGGCCAAACCTGGCCAGCCGTCTGATTCTGTAAATAAAGCTTTATTGAAATCTAGCTATATTAGCCATTTACATACTTTCTGTGGTTGCCTTCAAGCTATAACGGCAGGTTTGAGTAGCTGTGACAGAGACCACACAGCCTGCAAAACCTGAAGTAAAGTATTTCCTGTCTGGTTCTTTCTGCAGAGAAGGTTGGCCAACTCTTGTCCTATAGGGCTGTTCTAAGGATAAAGAGAGAACACATGGGAAGAAAGCCCTTAGCAGAGTGCCAGCATCCACTACATTCCAGCGAGTCATATCATTCTTGAACCCTCCCAGTGCTCAACAAAAATAACAACAATAATGATAATAGCTAACATATAAATTTGAAGAATTCTTCCTCTTATCACCGGTCTTAAATAGCAAAGGTAAGCAAGATTAAGTTTCATAATGCAATGGTGCCTTGCTTTCCTGGCGTCTCCATCTGGGGTTAATTGAGAATATTGAGAAAGGAGAGTGAGTGAGTGAGTGAGTGAGTGAGTGAGTGAGTGAGTGTGTGTGTGTGTGTGTGTGTGTGTGTGTGTGTGTGTGTGTGTAGATGGGGAGTGCTGGTCACAGCGGTCTCTGTGGCTGGACAGTCATCTGCTGAGCTATGCAGTAATGACAGATCCACAACTTGAACTTCGTTTCTCTTTGCCATTGGCTCTTCTGACCTGCAACCTTCACAGTAATGAGGGACCGGTATAGATAAGTCTGTGGCTGGCTAGAGAAATCAGAATTAATCAGAACTGAAAATTTAAAAAAAAAATAATTGCCTTCATTACCTGCATTGAATCATGCCTTGCCAGAGGTTGGCTGTGATCCTGACATGAGGTACATGGGTCCAAGGCATCAAGCAAAGTCTATTATCCCCAATATTTTCAGTCTGGAGAGAATGTGGAACGATTTGTCTCTTTTAATAAGATAAGATTTCCAGACCAATTTCTCAAGCTAATAGGTTCTACTCTGCCTCAAACAAGACTCCTTTATTTTGGGACACTTCTCTGCATTTGATTTTCCAGGTCACTCTCCATCATGCCCAGAGGGCTGGGAAAGGTTGCAGGGCCCTTCTAATCCTACATCAGAGCCAGCCTTTCACCTGAGTTCCCTAATCCGTGAGACGACATCAGCAATGGTGTGGGTGACATTCAGCCGGGTGACGTGTGGACAGATGTGGTGTTCCAGCTGCCACGGATTATCAGGGTCTGCCCCCAGACCAGGACGCTGCACATAATCTAGCCATGGGAAATGGGAGAGAGAATGGGGGAAGCCCGTGCTCTGTTCCTGGTGACCCTCTGGGGCTCAGAAATGATTCTCATCGATAAGAAATGTCCTCTAAGGTTTAGCTCAAGACTGTCCTGGTGTCCAGGTGCTGGGGTTGTGCCTCAGTGGGTACCACCACTTTGGCCCATGTATGCAGCTTAGCAAAAGGTAATGGGGCTCCTGCTTGAAGCGCCCTGGGCTCAGATTCCAGCCCTGTCACTCCCTAGCTGAGTGACTTGGTCAGATCTCTTAGCTTCTCTGGGTTAAGTGATGAGTGGCTGTGAATCTGAATGTGTCTACTTAGCACAGGAGTCTGTAGCTAGTAAGCACTCCATAAATGTAAGCTATAATTATTTGGCAGTGTGGGAGAGGGTCACTCAAAACAAGGTGGATAAAGTGAAGGGTCTTTTTCCCTCTACTTACTTAGCCTGTATGAAAATGTCCCTTTAGGATAATAATACCCAAAGGACTGCCCTTGTGAAAACTCCTGGTCAGCCAGCCTGACAGAGCAGTGGGGACAGGTGCCACCTGTGATATGGGGACACTGTTCTGCATGTCAGAGGAGAGAGGCCTGTGGGTTGTTCTTGAGAGGGACCTAGGAGATGGAAGAGGGAAAGTAGGAGCATAAGGGAACCAGTGAAAGGGCTGAGGGTGAATCAGTGTGTCATGTGAGCCCCCCTCCTAAATATTAAGCAGATTTATAATAACAAACAAACACAGACAGTGCTCAGTGTGCATGGGGGTTCCTTGTGGAAGCTGGCGAGGAACTGAGCTTTGCTCGCTTGGTGACTTACGTGGTCTCAGCTCCATTTCCATGTGAACTGAAGGGCCAGACCATGAGCACATAAGCATCGACAGTTTATAGGAGAGCCGCCAAGATGGTGCAGTAGAAAGACCCCGAGCTCAGCTCACCTCCTCTCATGAGCACACCAAAATCACAACTAACTATCTGCAGAACAGCCATTGGTGAAAAAGACTGGAACCTACCACCAGAACATCTTCTGTAACTAAAGATGTAAAGAAGGAACCACAAAGAGGCAGGCAGGTAGGGGGGCAAACTCACAACACAGTCAAATCCCATACCCCTGGGTGGGTGACCCACAAACTAGAGAATAATTACAGTACAGAGGTTCTCTCACAGGAGTGAGAGTTCTGAGCCCCACGTTGGGCTCCCCAGCCTGGGGGGCTGGTACCGGGAAGATGATCCCCTAGAGCATGTGGCTTTGAAGGCCAGTGGGGCTTGATTTCGGGAGCCCCACAGGACTGGGGGAAATAAATAGAGACTTCACTCTTACAGGGCGCACACAAAATCTCACACTCACTGGGCCCCAGGGCAAGAGCAGTAATTTGATAGCCTGGGCCAGACCTACCTGCTGGTCTTGGAGAGCCTCCCGGAGAGATGGGGATGGCTGTGGCTCACCCTGGGGCCATAGACACTGGTGGCAGCCATATTTGGGAACATTCTACCGTGTGAACACTGCTGGTGGTGGCTGCCATCCTGGCTCATCAACCCCACCCAAAAGCCTATAGGCCCAAGTGCTGGGATGCCTCAGGCTAAGTAACTAACTGGGCAAGGACACAGCCCCACCCATCAGCAGACAGGCTGCCTAAAGACTTCATGAACCCACAGTCACCTCTAGAAAAGCCCCTAGACATGGCCTGCCCACCAGAGGGCCAAGACCCAACTCCACCTCCCAGTGGGGAGGCATAGGCCCTTCCCTTCAGGAAGCCCACATTAGCCTCTAGACCAGCCTCACCCACCAGGGGGCAAACAAACACCAGATGCAAGAAAACTGTGATCCCACAGCCTGCAGACCCAGCCTGCTCACAGTAGGCAAAAGCCTACCCTGGGACCAGCTGGGCCTGGGCCCTGGCCCTGTCCACTAGCAGGCCAATGCAAGCTTTGAGATACCCTAGACCCCATACCCAACTGTGTCAGGAATTGCCCCCCTCCCACCTGAAATGAGCTCAGGGATCCCTGGGCCCTGCAGCCAGACTCCAGGAACTGGCTCTGCTTGCCTGGCACTAACCCCTGAACCTGGCTTTACCTGCCAGTGGATCGGCAACAGCCCAGGAGTCTTCGGGACCCTGACTCCGGCCACCAGTGAGCCAGCACTAGCCCTGGGACACCCCTAGGGTTCTGCAGCCAGTGCCTTGTGACCAGGCCACACTAACTAGCAGCCAGCAGCATCTGTACAAGGCAGAGCTTGGCAACCAACTGGGCCAGGGGCCAATCGAGCCTACCAGACTGCCCACATACACCGCCGCAACAGAAGGACCCATGCAGCCGTCTTAGGTGGCACCCCAAGAGCATATACCTTGGGTGATGAGAGGGGAGTGCACTGCTGGGATGCACAGGACATCTTCTACAGAAGGCCACTTATGCAAGGTTGAGAAACATAACCTACCACGTATATAAAAATACCAATAGCAACTTAGACAAAATGGGGTGGCAGAGGAACATGTTCCAGACGAAGAAACAAGATAGATAAAACCCCAGAAGAAGAATTAAGTGAAGTGGAGACAGGCAATCTACCTGAGAAAAAGTTCAGAGTAATGATCATAAAGATGATCAAAGAACTCAGAAGAAGAATGGAGGTACAGAGGGAGAAATCAGAAGTTTTAAACAAAGAGATGAGATCAAGAACAACCGAACAGAGATGAAGAATACAAAAAATGAAATGAAAAATACACTAGAAGGAATCAATCAACAGTAGACTAAATGACATGGAGGACTGGATCAGTGAGCTGGAAGACAGAGCAATGGAAATCACTGCCACTGAACAGAAGAAATTAATGAAAAGAAATGAGGACAGTTTAAGAGACCTCTGGGACAATATCTAGAGCACTAATATTCACATTATAGGGGTCTCAGAAGGAGAAGAGAAAGGACCTGAGAAAATATTTGAAGACGTAATAGCTAAAAACTTCCCTAACCACGGAAGGGAAGCAATCACCCAAGTCAAGTCTAGGAAGTGCAGAAAGTCCCATACAGGATTAACCCGAAGAGGAACACACCAAGACACACTGTAATTAAAATGACTAAAAGATAAATAGAGAATATTAAAAGCAGCAAGGGAAAGGTAACAAATAACATACAAGGGCACTCCCATAAGGCTGTCAGCTGATTTTTCAGCAGAAACTCTGCAGGCCAGAAGGGAGTGGCATGATACATTTAAAATGATGAAAGGGGAAAATCTACAACCAAGAATACTGTACCCAGCAAGGCTCTCGTTCAGATTTGATAGAGAAATCCAAAGCTTTACAGATAAGCAAAAACTAAAAGAGTTCAGCACCATCAAACCAGCTTTGCAACAAATGTTAAATGATCTCTAGGCAAAAAAGAAAAGGCCACAACTAGAAACAAGAAAATTTCAAAATGACAAAGCTCACCAGTGAAGGCAAACATACAGTAAAGGTAGGAAATCACCCACACACAAAGCTAATAGGGAGGTTAAAAGATATAAGTAGTAAAATCATCTATATCCACAATAAGCACTTAAGGGACACACAAAACAATTAGATAAAATATTATCAAAAACAGTAATCATGAGGGGAGGAGAGTAGAAAGGTAGGGTTTTAAAAATGCATTTGAAATTAAGAGGTCACCAACTCAAAATAATCACATCTATATATAAAGACTGCTATACAAAAACATCATGGTACGTGTAAACCAAAAATCTATAATAGATAAACACACAAAAAAAGAAAAAGAAATCCAAACGTAACAACACTGAAGATAGTCATCAAATCATGAGAGAAGAGAACAAAAGAAGAAAGAAAAAACCAAATCCAAAACAATTAAGAAAACAGCAATAAGAACATACGTATCAACAATTACCTTAAATGTAAATGGACTAAATGCTCCAACCAAAAGACACAGAGTGGCTGAATGGATACAAAAACAAGACCCGTATATGTGCTTCCTACAAGAGACTCACTTCAGCTCTAGAGACACATACAGACTAAAAGTGAGGAGATGGAAGAAGGTATTCCATGCAAATGGAAATCAAAAGAAAGAGTAGCAATACTTACGTCAGACAAAATAGACTTTAAAGACTATTACATGATACAAAGAAGGGCACTACATAATGATCAATCCAAGAAGAAGATACAATTTGTAAATATATATGCATCCAACATAGGGGCACCTAAATATATAAGACAAATATTAACAGACATGAAAGGAGAAATCGATAGTAACACAATAATTGTAGGGGACTTTAACATCTTAACATCCCACTTACATCAATGGACAGATGATCCAGACAGAAAATCAATAAGGAAACACAGGCCTTAAACGACACATTAGATCAAATGAACTTAACTGATACATAAAGAGCATTCCATCCAAAAGCAGCAGCATACACATTCTTTTCAAGTGCGCATGGAACATTCTTCTGGATAGATCACATGCTAGGCCACAAAACAAACCTTGGTAAATTTCTGAAAGTTGAAATCATATCAAGCATCTTTTCCGACCACAACACTATGAAACTAGAAATCAACTACAAGAAAAAACCTGAAAAAAAACACGTGGAGGCTAACCAATATGCTACTAAACAACCAATGGATCACTGCAGAAATCAAAGAGGAAATCAAAAAATACCTAGAGACAATGAAAATGAAAACATGACGGTCTAAAACCTATGGGATGTAGCAAAAGCAATGCTAAGAGGGAGGTTTATAGTGATGCAAACTTACCACAGGAAATAAGAAACATCTCAAACAAACAACCTAACCTTACACCTAAAGCAACTAGGGTTTAGTAGAAGGAAAGAAAGATCAGAGCAGAAATAGAGACTAAAAAATAGAAAAGATCAATGAAATTAAAAGCTGCTTCTTTGAAAAGAAACAAAATTGGCAAACCTTTAGCCAGATTCATCAAGTAGAAAAGGGAGAGGGCCCAAATCAATAAAATCAGAAATGAAAAAGAAGTTACAACTGACACCACAGAAATACAAATGATTATAAAAGACTACTATGAACTACATGCTGATAAAGTGGACAACTTAGAAGAAATGGCCAAATTATTAGAAAGATATAATCTCCCAAGATCGAACTAAGAACAAGAAAATATGAACAGACCAATTACCAGTAATGAAATTGAATCAGTAATTAAAAAACTCTCAAGAAACAAAAGTCTAGGACCAGATGGCTTCACAGGTGAATTTTTTACCAAACATTTAGAGAAGAGTTAACACCTACTCTCCTGAAACTATTCCAAAAAAATTGCAGAAGAAGGAACATTCCCGAACTCATTCTATGAGGCCAGCACCCTCCTAATACCAAAACCAGACTAAGATATCACACACACACACTCTACAGGCCAATTATCACTGATGAACCTAGATGCAAAAATCCTCAACAAAATACCAGCAAACCAAATCCAATAATACATTAAAAGGATCATACACCATGATCAAGTGGGATTTATCCCAGGAATGGAAGGATTTTTAATATCCGCAAATCAATGTGATACACCACATTAACAAACTGAAGAAGAAGAGCCGTTATGATGACCTCAATAGACGCAGAAAAGCTTCTGATAAAATTCAACATCCATTTATGACAAAAACTCTCTAGGAAGTGGGCAGAGAGGGAACATACCTCAACATAATAGAGGCCCATATGTGGCAAACCCACAGCTAACATCACACTCAATGGTGAAAAGCTGAAAGCATTTCCTTTAAGATCAGGAACAAGACAAGGATGTCCACTCTTGCCACTCTTATTCAGCATAGTTTTGGAAGTCCTAGCCACGGCAATCAGAGAAGAAAAGGAAATAAAAGGAATCAAAATTGGAAAGGAAGAAGTAAAACTGTCACTGTTTGCAGACAGCATGATACTATACATAGAGAATCCTAAAGACGCCACCAAAAAACAACTAGAGCTCATCAGTGAATTCAGTAAAGTTGCTTAATATACAGAAATCTGTTGCATTTCTGTACACTAACAACAAAGTATCAGAAAGAGCATTTAAGAAAACAATCCCATGTACCACTGCATCAAAAAGAATAAAATAACTAGGAATAAACCTACCTAAGGAGGCAAAAGACCTGTACTCCAAAATCTATGACAGCTGATGAAACAAACTGAAGATGACACAGATGGAAAGATATACTGTGTTCTTGGATTGGAGGAATAAATATTGTTAAGATGACCATAATATCCGAGGCAATCTACAGACTCAATGCACTCTCTATAAAAATACCAATGGCATTTTTCACAGAGCTAGAACAAATAATTAAAAAAATTTGTATGGCAACATAAAAGACCCTGAAGAGCCAAAACAATCTTGAGAAAGAAGAATGGAGCTGGAGGACTCAGGCTCCCTGACTTCGCACTGTACTACAGAGCTATAGTAATCAAAACAGTATGGTACTGGCACAAAAACAGAACCATAGATCAATGGAACAGGATAGAAAGCCCAGAAATAAACCCATGCACTTATGGTCAATTAATCTACGACAAAGGAGGCAAGAATATACAATGCAGAAAAGACAGTCTCTTCAACAAGTAGTGCTGGGAAAACTGGACAGCACATGTAAAGGTATAAAATCAGAGCATTCTCTAACACCATACACAAAAATAAACTCAAAATGGATTGAAGGTCTAAACGTTAAGACCAGATACTATAAAACTCCTGGAGGAAAACATAGGCAGAACACTCTTTGACATAAGTCGCAGAAATATTTTTTTGGATCCATCTCCTAAAGTAAATAAAAGCAAAAGTAAATAAATGGGACCTAATTAAACTTAAACGCTTTTGCACAACAAAGGAAACCACCGACAAAATGAAAAGACAACCTACTGAATGGGAGAATATCATTGCAAATGATATGACTAATAAGGGATTAATATCCAACATATATAAACAGCTCATACAACTCACATTTTTTAATTCTGCTGATTGAAAAATTCTGCTGAATAGACATTTTTCCAAAGAGGAAATGCAGATGCCCAATAAGCATATGAAAAGATTCTCAACATAGCTAATCATCAGGGAAATGCAAATCAAAACCACAAGGAGATATCACCTCATACCTGTCAGAATGGCCATCATCAAAAAGAACACACATAATCAATATTGGCAAGGATGTGGAGAAAAGGGAACCCTTGTACACTGTTGGTGGGAATGTAAATTGGTGCTGCCACTGTGGAAAACAGTATGGAGGTTTCTCAAAAAATTAAAAATAGAACTACCATATGACCCAGCAACTCTACTCCTGAGTATATATCCAAAAAAACCCAAAAGCACTAAATCAAAAAGATACTTGCACCCCAATGTTCATAGCAGCATTATTTACAATTGTCAAGATATGAAAGCAACCTAAGTGACCACCAACAGATGAATGGATAAAGAAAATGTCGTATATATACACAATGGAATACTACTCAGTTATAAAAACGAATGAAATTTTGCCTTTGGAGCAATATGGCTGGACTTGGAGGGCATTGTGCTAAATGAAATAAGTCAGACAAATATTGTATGATATCACTTACATATGGAATCTAAAAAACACAATAAACTAGTGACTATAACAAAAAAGCAGCAGACATATATAGAGAACAAACTAGTGGTTCCCAGTGGAGGGGGAGGGGTAATCAAGGGGTGGGGGAGCGGCAGGTACAAACTAATGGGTGTAAGATAGGCTCCAGGATGTACTGTACAACACAGGGAATCTAGCCAATATTTTGTAGTAACTGTAAATGGAAAGTAACCTTTAAAAATTATATTAAAAATTTAAAAATTTAAAGTAAATTAAAAAAAGAGAATCAAAAGGTTATAGAAATCTTGGGGAGAGGAGTTTATGGTTTCTTAAGGCCCTGGAAACGGGGGGTTCAAGGAAGTCCACTTGGCGGTCTAAAAGCACAAGGACCCGGCTGACCTGGGGCCACACATACACTCAATGTAACACTGTTACTTTCTTCCTTAGATGGGAAACTTTTGCAGCAGTTGTCTCCATGATAGATTCCAATCCTTTAGGCTACAGCCCAGCCTTTTCCTACCTTATATCCTAGTGCTCTGCTTCTCCTCCCTTTCTTACCCATCCGTCTAGGAGGGGTGGTGTTTCCTGCCCATAGGGAGGGCCTCGCCACTGCAGATGCACACGGCTGGGCTGATGACCACGCCTGGGGGGCCAGGGAGGGAAGCCACTGCAGCTGCTGCTGCTGATTTAGAAATGGCCATGCTTCTCCTGGAAAAGCAGAGGGGTCTCTGCTATTTATTGTCAGAACAGTAAACCAAGTGAAAGTCATGAAGCCTGTGTGGACAGCCCTGGAAGAGCTGCCATGCATTATTCCACCTAGTGATCTCCACTGCTGCTTGGGACACAGAAAGGTGTCCTTCAGGGGTGCACGTTCACACATGAAATCTAACAAACACCAAGGCTGCCTCCCTGTTAGACATCATTTTCTTGCTGATGGAATCAGAAAGCTTGTTAGTCACTGAAATGAACACACTCTGATGAGTTAAATGAAAACTAGCATATGGCCTATTTTTGGAATAAACAATTCTAAAGCATATTTCAGTGCACCTTAGTTATGCCTTCTGTTAATTAAAAAAATACTTTGATAAAATGGAAAAGCCAAGTAATATAGCTTCTAGAGATGAAGGACTCTACTTATCAAGGTCCCTGTGATCCATAGGAGGGCATCAATCCCAGGCCACTTAAAGGTGAAATGAATTAGTATTTTTAAGAGAAAAATATAAGAGTTACTTGAATTGGTTTTAAAATTCAGATCAGTGATGATAAAATTCATTTAAATAGACTCCCATAAAGAGCCCAAAACATAGCATTGGCTTTAACACTGTGGCCAGGTAAGGAAGACAGACTGTAGGGGCAAGGGAGGGCGTGAAGCCAGGGAGAGAGAGAGACAGGCACAAGGACCATAATCAAAGCACATCTGCCCATCCATTGTCCATTCACCTATCCATCGTCAAACGAGGTGACACTGCAATTCCATGTAGTGGGTGGAAACTCACTCTTAGGTACATCAGAGTTTGTTTCTGGGAAGGAAGGGTGGGAGTTTAGGAAAATAACTACAGAGGAAGTAGGGTGGGTGGAAGGCAAAGGCTCAGGGCAGGTTTTGGAAGGAGGTAACAAAGAGAAAGATGAATTATGCCGCTTAAGAATGGAACAGCTTTTGGGGGAGGAGTGGAATAGGGGAGGAAGGAAGAAAGTGGTCTGGGCAACAGGGTGGGGGGAGAAGACGTGCTGCCAGCCGCCAGGTGTGAGGAGACAGGTGGGGTTTAAGAACCGGGATGTGCGATGTTCCACCTTCAGCCACGGGCGTTGCTGGGATATGAACCCCATGTTGCCTCCAGTAAAGCCTGAGCTGGAACTTGGAAGTGGACATGAATACAGGACCCCCTTGGAATTCCCAGAAATCCTGGGGGTGGACAGTGGAATTTCCCACAGGAAGGGGAAGAGGAAACAGCGCCTATTTTGTTTAAATCTTCAAAGATAGAGTGAACTTGGCTGGCATCTGAGTTATACGAACTTCATAGATGATAACACTGAGACTTTGACAAGGTAGGAAACTGGCTTAAGGCAACGCAGCAAGTAAGTGGCAAGGCTAGAACTTGAACTCAGGTCTCTTGACCCCAAACTCCTTATTGTACTGTTCCAGTCGGGGCTGAGACAGAAACACGACCCCTTGCAATGCAGAGACACAGACTTGGGCATCCCATGTATTTTGCTAGCACGTTAGGCTGTGTTTTCACAAGCCAAGATAAAAATGGGGACATCAGTGCTTGCTATTTGCCTTCTAGGCACAATGACAGGAAAAGACATCTCTGAAACATCGCCCCCGCTTTCCTCCTGGGAGGATGACAAGCTTGCCTCTCTCACTTCCAGAAGCTCCGTGGGAAGGCATGTTCTTGGCCCTCACCTCCCTCACCTTTTCACTTGGCTTTGCATCCCCCGAACTCTCAAGACTTTCCACGGCGGGAGTTCAGAACTGGGGCCCTTGTTTGTTTTAAAGTAAGCAACATTCCTTCCTGTTCCATATACCCAGGTACCAGCAAGCCACTGCTTATCAGGCACGGGGGCCCTGGAAATCCTGCTGTTTAAACGGTGGCGAAAGTCTTCACCATGCCTGGCAGGGGGCCCTGGGCCTGGGTCAGGGGTGGCTGTGGGACTTTGGACAAAGCCTGCCCGGGCCTCAGCTTCCTGACCTGCAAAATGAGAGGAAGTGGACCTGGGTCAGACCAGTGGTTTCCACAGTGGCATCCATAAAGTTGGTAGGAGAAGCCAACGAGCTATCTCCAAGGTCTTCAAAAGCCAAAGGGGATCACACCATTGTCCTGAGCGGAGGACACCGAGTCTCTGGCTTTAGAGCCCCTCATTGTCTTAGCTCTGTCTATGGCCTGCAGATCAGAAATGCATTGAGACAGTTATACATTATGAATTAGTCAATACAGTCTGGGAAATAAAGGCTTTCAAATTGGCAAGTCTTTGGAGGGAAGACATGGGAAATATTGAAAGGTGTTTGGAGAACACTTAGTTTATAAAATCTCTAAGATGTAGGCAAGGTAAAGCGTACTGCCTAGAATTAGAGACAAGTAAAATACTGAGCAGCTCAGGGGATCCTCCAAGCAGAGCCAATATCATAAATGAGTAGAATATTCAAGGAATGCTAAAGCCCCAGCACTTATTCTATGGAAACAACAGAAATGAGGCCAGGTCTCGTTGACCCCCAAACGTGACTCCAGGCCGGGTGGGGTCACGGTGGTCATCCCCTGCTGGTTCCTCCGGTGCTGCCTGCCCACAGTGCTTGGGGCAACATGACATGCTGCTTGGACCCGGTTCTCCCATCCCTTCTGCTCCCTGCTCAGCTTCTCCCCGCAGCTTGAAGGTCCTGGTGCAATGGTTCCAGCTAAAGATGTTTCCAGCCTGTCTGATGCCAAAGAGAGTCTAGGAGGTGGATAGTATTTCCCTATAACACCTGCTCCATGGGGATTGGGGATTTTTTTTTTTTTTTTTGCGGTACGCGGGCCTCTCACTGTTGTGGCCTCTCCCGCTGCGGAGCACAGGCTCCGGATGCGCAGGCTCTGCGGGCCATGGCTCACGGGCCCAGCCGCTCCGCGGCATGTGGGATCCTCCCGGACTGGGGCACGAACCCGTGTCCCCAGCATCGGCAGGCGGACTCTCAACCACTGCGCCACCAGGGAAGCTTCTGGGATTGGGGACTTTTTTGTGCCTCTTTTGTGCTTTGCTGTGTCTAGGTTTGTGCCTAGCACACGGTAGGTTCCCAGTAAATGTATGTTGATGAATGTCTGATTGAATGTGGCCCAGAAAGTGTGCTCCTTGACCTTTAAAAGACCTCCCTCTGGCTCAGCACGCCTCTTGCCACTGGTGAGAGGTTCTCCTTGCCTCTCCCCAGCCTGCTCCCTCACAGCTTCTGAGGGACACTGATTTCTCCAGCTCAAGTCACTTTCCAGCCCGGTACCCCAGGCTGATTCTGGCTTTCCCCAGGATTTCAGTCTCACACTCTGCGCGGGCTCTAACTCCTATGCTTCTAGGTCTGAATTTCTGGTTTCATTTTTGCTGCCTGTCTTAGCTTCTTGGAACTGCTGTAGCAAATTGCCACGAACGCAGTGGCTTAAAACCACACAAATTTCTTACCTGGAGGTTAGAAATCTGAAATGAGGCTTCAGGGGTTAAAATCAAAGTGTCAGCTGAGGTGTCTGTGTACCTTTCTGGAGTCTCTAGGGGAGAGGCCGTTCCTCATCTTTTCCAGTTTTAGAAGCTGCCAGGCATTCCTTGACTTGTGGTCCGATCATTCCAATTTCTGCTTCCACTGTCACATGATCTGTTCCTGACTCTCATCCTCCTGCCTCCCTCTTATAAAGACTCTAACAGCAGGGCCACCCGGATAACCCAGGACAGCCTACATATCTCAAGATCCTGAACTTCACCACATGTGCAAATTCCCATTTACCACTCATACCTTCATAGATGTAGGGATTAGGACGTAGACATCTTTGGGGGGCCAAGATTCTGTCTACCACCCTGACCCACCCCATGGTGGGCACAGAGGATTCTAAACGAGATAGTGGGTGTGGCCTGACCAAGAAGAGGGCTCCTCTCTGGTGTCTCGTCCCCATGGACTCCGGTCTCATCATAGAGCCCACAGAGATGGAAGAGATCTTGTCAGTGCTCTTGGGTGTAGTTGAAGAGGGTCTTCCTGATGTGCCCATAAGAAACCACAGTGTCATTCGCTGGAGGTTGTGGTTAGGATTTTGCCCCGCTAATGTGACCACAGCCCTTTGGAGTCCCAAAGAGCTTAAAAAAAAATCTCTAAGGTCAATGAAATTGCTTTGGGAGTCTTTATCGTGAGCCCCCCACTGCTCATAACTGTCTTTGAACAGCAGCCACTGCGGAGAATGGAAAAATATCCGTGGCTGGGGATGGCTGATTGAATGACGCGGTACAGGATTCTGAACAGAAGCAGACAGATTTGGCCAGCAGTGCAAGAAAATAAAGCACCTGGAGATCTTTCATCCTCTGCACAACCTTATTTTGCTACAAATGATAGGTAGTCACCAACACAAGCCCTTACCGGTTTGGTCCCCAGTCAAACCACAGAATGTGGCACTGGTCCTCTTGGGAGCAGTCTAACAATACTCAGGACCTCTGGCAGACCTGTCTGTGTTGCTGGACTGGCCAAAGTCGTGGGCTGCCTCAGCCTGGGCAGGCTGGCAGACAAGTGCTGATGCCACTTCAGAGCACCACCCCTCCAGGTGCTGAGGGCGGCTTTTCTGATGCTCACGCTGTGTCATTGTTTATTTTCGCAAGGCGCCCAGCTGTTGTGGTGATGATATTTATATCAATAAGTGCTCTATTCATCTGCTGATTTCAGGGGATGCTTGCCAGCTGCACATGGCAGCCAACCTCAGGGCACTTCTGAGCCTGGTGTTTTTGCGTTTAGAGAATCACCTCTCAAAGACTGCGCCAACATCTGGAGCTGAAAGATCTTCCTTCACCCAAGAGCCACCCTTGAAGGGGGAGCTATAGCCAATGACCTTGACCCCTGCTACTTTACCTGTCCCAAAGTGAGGTTCTTTGAAACTCCTCCTCTGTGCCTGAGCTCCGGTTTTGCACAAAGGGATGTTGGGAAAAGGGCTCTGCTTCACTCATGGGCTCGTGGACCAGAGTTCACTGTTTTACTTTTTCAGGCAAAGGGTTGGGGTGGTGATGCCTTCTGACTTTGGAACTCTGCAGGGGTCTCTGTTTTATGGGAATCTGTCACATTTCATGCTTATCTCAGATTCTACCCATCCATCGTTCAGGCCCTAAACCTTGGAGTCATCCTTGCTTCTTCTTCTCTCACATTCCCTATTCAGTCTGGCAGGATATTTTGTTGGGTCTACCTTCAGGATATACCCAGAAGCCACTCTGCTGCTACCACCTAGGCTCAAGCCACCATCACCTGTCACCTGGATTACTGCAGGGGCCTCCTCTCTGTCCTCTCTGCTTCTGCTCTTAGCAACAACCCTGCCCCTTCCCGCACCAACAGTCTGTTCTCCACACAGTAGCCAGAGGGATGCTTAAAAGAAAAAAGTCCAATTACTTTTTCAAGTCGCTCCTCTGCTCAAGACCTGTCAATGGCTCCTCATTTCTCTCAGAGTAAAATCACAAGTTCCTCCTATGATCCCCAAGGCCCATATGACCTGGCCCTGCTGTGTCTCTGTGTCACACCTTCTGCTGCTGTCCACACTGGCTTTGCTCCAGTGGCAATGGCCTCCGTCTGTTCCACCACCATAAATCCTTGGTGCGGGTCATGCCCCTGCCTGGGATGCTCTTTCCTGACATGGACACGTGTGCATTCTTGCACCTCCTCCAAATCTGTGTTCAGATATGACCTTCTCAATGAAGCACACCTTCATCACTCGATTGCAGGCGTAGCCCATGCCCCAAACCAGCCTTCCAGCCCTGCCCTCTTATTTTTCTTTTTCCATACACTTGTCACCTTTAACATATAATTAAGTCCGTTACAAAGTGTCTGCTGTTGATTTCTCTCCTGCTTGAGAATAGAAGTTGCATAAAGGATGTGAATTTGCTGTTTTGCTTTCTCTGTCATGTTAACTGATGCATTTCCAAGCACCCTAGAATAGCTTCTGGCAAATAGCGGCTACTCAACAAATGTGGACTGAATGAATGAACAGATGCTCTCCTGAACGACTCCTACATGCACATCCCAAGGTGCGCTCAATTCTGTCCCCTACTACAGTGGTCCCCAACCTTTTTGGCACCAGGGACCGGTTTTGTGGAAGACAGTTTCTCCAGGGACCCTGGCGGGGG
>NW_006791814.1:1768958-1783173 GCF_000442215.2 Lipotes vexillifer
GGGACCGTTCAGGCGGTGATGCGAGTGATGGGGGGGGATGGGGAGCGATGGGGGGGGCGGCAGATGAAGCTTTGCTCGCTGACCCGCCCGCCACTCACCTCCTGCTGTGCGGCCTGGTCCCTAGCAGGCCGAGGACCGAGACTGGTCCGTGGCCAGAGGGTTGGGGACCCCTGCCCTACTACCTGTTGACCGTTGAACAACACGGGTATCAACTGTGAGGGTCCATTTATATGCAGATTTTTTTCAATAGTAAATAATATAGTACCACAGGATCTGCGGTTGGTTGAATCCTTGGGACGCAGAATTGCGGACATGGAGTAACGGCGAATATGGAATAGCCTTGTACACGGAGGCGCCCCATACATGCAGGGCCGACTACAGATTATAAGCGAATGTCTGACTGCCTGGCACCCCTGACTCGCGCTTTGTTCAGGGGTCAGCTGTGACCTGCTCCTCTCCTTGCCTTCCCAAACCTCCTGCTGCCTCTCACACTCCTCGCCTGCCTTCCCCACCTTGGCCAGTCGCATCCCAGATGCCTGACTATCCACACGAGAACCCCTGTCACCATCCGTGACTTCACATTCACCTCCCACATCCAACTGCTCCCTAAACCTGTGGACCTCTACTGTCTCCTGTTTCCAGATTCTTCCCCAGACCCAGTTTCCTATCAGGAGTTCTGACTCTGCCACACCCCCACTTCAGCTCCGCGGTGTCTCTCCTCCCTGCACAGCAAGGGCTTTCTACCTGCGCTCCTAGAACACCAGGGGTCCCGCCAAAGTGCCCAGAGCGCCTGACTCTCCCAGGAAGGGGCACCAGGAGGAGCCCAAAGACTAGCGTGGGTGGAGCTCCCGACCCCACCTCCTGCTTCACTGTTTCAAAGGCTGGGCTTGCACGAAAGCTTTCATTCCCAGAAAGGATTCTGTTGCTTCCAAGCGTAAGAGTCTGATATTTACCATACTGCAGGCCAAGACCCGAACCCCTTAGCCCTCTGCAAGCTGGCCCGGCTGTGTCGTCCAGCACCACCACCCCTTCTCCTCCTGACACCCCCCCAGCCCCACTGCCACCGAAGCTGTCCTGCAGACGAGCCGACACAGTGACCCCCGCGGGCCTTTGCCCCTGCTGTTCCCTCTGCCTGGAGAGACTTACCCAGCAACTTCATCCCCCAGACGCCAGATCTCTGCTGCCTTCTTCTGGGCCAAAGTCACCTTTCTGAAGTCTTCCCTCACCCTCTGGGCAGAAGTAATTGCTCTCCGTTCCCGGCCAGCACAGCACTCACGGCTGGCCTCTATTATAGCGCTGCCACACGAGGTGGGGACAATTTGCTCATCTGTCTCTGTAGCAGGAGTGTGAGCTCCTGGAGGGCTGAGGCTACAGCTCAGACCCATTTTTCTTCTTCCCACACAAGGCCTGCCCAAGGCCAGTGCTCACAAGGGAATCCTCTGAGTTACTCTGGGTTTCCTTCGAGACAGTGATGGGATGGCTTTCCAAAACCCTACAAGGCCATCGTCACCGCCTCCACCCAGGAACAGCTGCCCTGCCACAGGGGTGTGAGCCCCAGAAGCTGCCCCATGCCACGTGTCCTGTGGCCTGACTAATGTGCTGTAGGCACATGATGCTTGGAACTGTCACATGCAGAGGAGCTAAGGCATGGCCTGCTGGGACACAAGGGTCACCTGTGATAAAGCCAGGCCTCGGCGGGGTGATCAGTGGGCAAAGCGTCAGTGGTTCAAGCCCCAGGCTCTGTTAGTCTGGCTGCATCACAGAGTGGGGAGAGTGGTTGAGCGTGGCCGGGTATCAGGCTATGCTGCACGGCTGGAGATGCTCAGAGCTGGGGGAGGAGCCTTCTCTGTGAGCTCTGCATGATTAGGAGCAATACCCTAACCAGTGTCTGGGGGATGGAGCAACAGACTCTGGTCCTGGGCAGTGAGGGATCTGTATAAAGCTCGTAGACAGGGGGAGTCATTGCTGGAACTGGGAGGGCCGGGGGCGGGGGGGTGGCAGGGCCTGGCAGGGGACTCCCTGGCCTCAGCTGGAAGCTGAATGGGCTTGGCTTGGTGCTCACCGGCAGACAGTGCCCACCAGAGGGCAGCTGGGTTGGGCAGAGGCAGCAGAGGGCTGTCCCTCCAACTCTTGGGCACAGCTGCTCGAACACACCTGAGCACCTAGGGCTGGGCCAGGCCTCCTCCTACCTGGGCAGTGTCCAGCTCATTCAGCATCACCACAGAGGAGCAGTTGTAATCGAACACCAGCCTCCAGAAGTCCGCCACGGTGTTGGGTAGAGGGTGTTGTGTGACCACGAATGCAGCAGGCTGCTTGTGGCTCTGCCAAAAGAACGACACAGGCTTCATGAAATATACACCCATCAGCGATGTTCTGATGATGATGAGGCCCGGACGGCTGCCAGAGGCCCCCTGGGTCTGCCAAATAGATTACACAAAGCAACTGCCCGTTCTTATCGCAGGGTGCCCTGGTGGCAAAGGGGACCTTCTCAAAATGAACTCATTCTCCTCCAGACTAAGACATTTCATTAGGAAGGTGTCACTCGGATGGGGATTATCCAATAAATTATTTATGACTTGGAGCTCAGCAAACAATCATCATTACAATATGAAATGAAAGATTCTGGATGCAGATTTGCTGCTCTGCTGGCCAAGGCACCTCTTGGGATAAAAGGGATATTTTGTGTCCCTGTGCCCACAATGATGGAGGAGGGGTTGGCTCAGCCCGAGGCAGAGCGCCTCCTGAAAGGGCTAATAGTGCAAGAGGTTCACTCCTGCCCCAAGGCTGGAATGCGGGCCGAGCTGGTCTGGCAGAAGGTGGGCACTGTGTCCTGTGAGCCAATGGGGCAGTGAAGGTGCTCAGGTTTTAGAGTCAGGCAGACCTGGGTTCAAACCCAGCTTTGCCAGTTGTACGTTATAAGTCATTCATCCATCCATCCATCCATCCATCTGTCCACCCAATCATTCATTCATTCATTCATTCATTCAAGCTCATTTATAGAGTGAATGTTTTTAAATCAGTGCTCAGCACTGGAAGGTTATTAGATCTCTCCAAATCTCAGGTTCTTCAACTGGAAGATGGGATTCATAACTCCAAAGGGATGGCTGTGGTACAGATTGAAAAGATATGCACGTGGAAAGTGCAGCAAGCAAGAACCCAGCTGTGAGCCCCGCTGGCAGGGCGGGACCATCCCCGACTTGGTTCTTCATCCTCGGCACTAGCATCATGGCCGGCACACTAGACGCCCAGTACAGGTCCAGCAAACAACTGAATAAACTCAGTCCCATGTTACAGGTGGGGAACTGAGGCCCAGAGAAAATGGCCTGTGTGAGTCTGGACTACATCTGAAGCTTCAACTGGGTGCTATTTATTACAGTGCCTGTGAGAAGGTATTTGGAAAGATTGGGGAGCATCTCCGCTTCATTAGCGGTTTGTAAAACCTGAGAAATAACTTATATTCTCAACAAGTTTTCCTGAGTGATTGTTCATGCCTGTTTCTGATGGAGTCACAGGGCAGCAGAAGGATGGGGAGGGAAGAATTGTTTGCCCATTCGAACCAGGAAAAGTCTCTGGCAAAAGACTCTGCCAAATAGAATACCTAAAGCACCTGCCATTGTTCTTTTATCTCTTGGTGTCCTGACGGCAAAGAAAATGCCTTGCAACCGTGGATGCCACAGATGCACTAGGGGGTCTTGTCTTCTCCTGCCAGTGGGATGGTCAGAGGAAGAATCTAGGAGAACAGAATGTTGAGTTCCCCCAAAAGCCAGACTCTAGTGGCAGAAGCTGGTCTGCAGACATTTCCAGACATGGAAAAAAAATCTAGGCTTTAAGAGTCAAAAGACTTGGGGTTCAGACCCTGGCTCCACCCTTTCTGAGAGAGTTGACCTGGAGACAGTCATGGAAATTCTCTGACCCTCAGTACCTCATCCAGAAAACGGGAATAATCATATCCAAATGCAGAATGAGATAGTCTATGTTCAGGATCTGACATACTGCCCAACACTCAGTGAATGTTAGTTTTCTTTCCATTTTCCCTGTCTCTGTGATAAATGCTCTATTAGGCCAGCATACCTGACAAAGCCTTATCTGAAAATATGTTCGAGATCTGTGCTCCTGCCGGGTTTCAGGGATCATCTGGCAATCCATTTCATGGATAACATCATCCTTTACCAAGGGAAACATTAAAAATTAACCCAGAGGACTTCATATTTTTCTGCTAGCAGCAAAGCTGCCATGGTTACCAGATAATGCCCAAACCGAGCTGGAATACAGATAAGGACTTTTTTTTTTTTTTTTTTTTTTTTTTTTAATAAGAAAGGCAAAGACCCCAGTGATGGCTCACAGGAGAAATGCCCTGTGGACAAAGAGAATACAGTCAGCATCAGAGCTTGGCAGAAGGCATTTGACTCCAGGCAGCATCTAATATACTAAGCAGAGGCCAGGAGCGTGTTTGATCCTTGGATGAGGAAGGAAAGGAGCGGGGTTGGGACAAGGTGGAGACAATGCTGGAAGGAACTTGGAAGTGTGGGTGCACCCCCAGGCCCCATCTCTCACCACACACGTGTGTGTGCACGCACGCACGCACACATACACACACGCATGCATACACGCACACACTGACGTTGGAAGACTCCAAGCTAAAGCCTGCAGTCTTCCCTCTACATCCAGCAATTTGATCTGACCAGGACAAGACTCCCTGCTTCTGGACCCAGAGCCAGGGTTTCCATGGAGGACTTGGGCACCCTGTGGGCAGAGGCCAGGGCAGGCGCCCACAAACCTGAGATAGGCACTGACTTCCTGTCAGCACTGACTTCCCGTCACCCCTCTGCCTCTAACAAACACTTAGGATGCTTGGGGATAAATTTCAAGAGGATTAGTGGTCAGAGAGGTAGTTGGCCCTGACCCCAGCGGACAGTACCCCCATGTTCCTTCCTGTTCCAGGTAAGATGGGAGGTTCATGTGGGCTGCATGGACTTGACCTTCAGGTATAGATGGGGAGAGGGACCTGGAAGGGCTCTTCCCCAGTCAAGCAATGGTGTTCTTGGTCCTGAGTCTTGGGAGGAAAGATGTCTGCATCTTACTGAATCAAGTAAACTGAGGGGAGGCTCAAGGAATAAATTCTAGAGTAAGCCAGGAGTCCAAGGGTTCAGCTTGCCACTAGCTCTCTGGGTATCTTTGAGTGAGTCTCTTTCGCTGGCCTCAGTTTCCTTTGCTGGGAAGTGCATGGATGAGACTGGATGATGCACGGTTCCTTCCAGCTGCAAACATCTCACATCCTGGAAGTGGAGGGATGGTACCTGGCAGTAGCTGGAGGACCCAGGGCAGAAGCATAGAAGTCAGGAGCATGGACCCCCTGGGGTAGGAACATGACCCCCTAATCCCAAACCAGGTCAAGGGAGGTGTGCGCTTCTTGGACTTGATGCTGAGAAAGCAGGAGACGGTGCCCCTAAGAGAACAGTAGGAACATGGCTGGCACATAGAATGTTTCCTGAACTGAACTTACGGCTGAGAGTCAGCTCTGTACATAGCAGGAAGCGGGACTGGTCAGGTCTGTAGCCTCACTGTGGTGTCAGGGGACCCACTTTAAGCTTTTGGTTTATTCTTTCAGACCTTTATGGGGGCAAAAGAGCTAAAAGCACAGCTTGTATATAGGTCTGGATCAGAGCCTTCAGGGGGAGAAAGGTCTTGTGGGCCAAAAAGATCAGAAGGAGAGGCTGGCTTGGGCAGGAGGATGTCAAGGCCCTGGGCTCCAGCCACCTCCCCCTTGGGAAAAAGCTTTTCCCTGGAATGCCAGCCAGGAGCTTTTCTTGGCAGGGCTCCGCTTACATCCATCAGTGCCGCATTGATGTAGTTGCTGGATTCTCCATCCACCGAGATGAGGAAGGGCAGGCAGCGGTCCAGAGGCAGGACATCCATGCTCCGATTCTTATCATGGTTCCGGGGCAGGAGACCGATGCTGCAGTCCTCGGGCCGGACACGAGGAGTCACGATGTTGAGGGTCTATGGGGTCAAGGGCAGATAGGCAGGTACTGCTTAGATGGTTGCCCTGAACGGAGGAGGCAGCGATGTTCAAACTCCCTTCATCCTCCAAGCCTGTCCCTCCAGTCCTTTTCCCAGGACTGTTCTCTTTCGTGGTGATGTTCTATCATCTCTTGCTGGCTGCTCCAGGCCCTGGGGGCTGAGAGCCCCTGCCAGGGGCTGTGGGACACCAGCACAGGGCCAAGGCTGCAGGGACGGCACACACTCATGCGGGCTCAGACACAGGCTCTGAACACCTGCCAATCATCTGAGCTGAGTTACTCCTCTCAGCCATCCTGCATGAAATGATGGGCCAGCCAGTAGGTCATAATGTGGGGAGTGGGGGCAGGGAATCCCTAATGACTTTTAAATATCACTTGAAGTGCCACGGAATGAGAGAAATGATTTTACCAGCGTGCCTCTCAGAGAGAAAGCTGTTTGAGAATGGAAGGAAGGATGCTTGGATGAGATGACCAGGATGAGTGAGAGACCCCCAGAGAGCAAGCTCTAGTTTGTCTGAAAAATTCAGGGCTTGTGTTCTGCAGAGTTAAGTCTTGCAAGTGGGGGGCTAGAGCTGAATGGCCCCAGCCAACAGACTAGATGCTACACGCAACCACCAGGGGTCCGTGTCCTCCATCCTTCCCCCATTCAGCCTTTGGTCTCTACTCCGAATCAATAAAGTCTATTTGTTTGAAGGAGGACTAAGCCATTGACCTGGCTGGGGTATCTGCCCGTGGAACCACGGACCTGCACTGGCCCTTCTGAGGAAGCTTCTTTGCTTCCTCCTGCCTGTTCACAGCTCCTGTTGCCCAAAATACGACCCTGGCACTGACCTCAGGACAGTGGGCTGGACTCTGGTTTTGCCTTACTCAGTGATTCAAGTCCAGGCCTCCAGACCAAAGCTGCCACCAATTCTGGCTACATGGGCTCCAAGGGGGCAGATCTGTTCTGCCTGAGCTGTGCCCTCAGGCGATGCTTCTCGGAGTTTAATGTGCATTTAAATCACCCGGAGATATCGTTAAATCACAGGCTCTCATTCAGTAGGTCTGGTGGCACCCAAGATTCTGCACATCTAACAAGCTCCCAGGTGAAGCCAATGCTGCTGGTCTCGAGACCCCACCTTGAATTGTGAGGATCTAGGACACACTCCAATTGTACAGAAATACTGAGAAGACCTGAGTCCCTGCAGGGATCGAGGAGCTTGAAATTCACACCTGTGTCTATAAACTTGTCTCCGCATACAACCTGGACTAGAACTAAATAAGACCTCAGTTCCAAAACATATTCATAGTTAAAAAAAACAAGTGTCAGCAATCACTGATTGGTGAGCAGTTGCTCATGGTGTGCATTTTATGTTCTGGAATTCCTTCTCAGCTGTCTGGAGCTGCAGACACTGGAAGGATATATACATAGCCATTCTTGCAAGGAAAGCCCCAGGACTGTGCTCAGTGGCACTGAAGTTGGCTGGGTCATGAAGCCTGGGATGTGCTCGTACCTGAAATTCGTCTTTGATTTGGCTGGAGTTGGTCTGGGGGTCGAGCCTGCTGATATTGTAGTAGAGAGAGCGGAACTCGCATACCGGGATGGCCGTGTTGCCGCAGAGACACGCTTCCAGGATGGCGTCGTGCACAAACACATACTGCTCCTGCAAAGCCGAGGCGAGAGGGAACAGGGTACTGGGTAAGAGGGTGGCCTGGGAGTTTCCTGTCCACATTTCAGCCTGTGGCTATGAAGGATGGGCACGATTCATGTTGCAGAATCACTGCTTTCTATCCTATAACCCGAAGGGCCGAGTTGCCGTGTTTCTCGGTGACTGTCTGAGCTGTGCTGAGTTTTGCTCCCTGTGTAAGACCGAACAGCAGAGTCACTGATAAAAATTAGAAACTCCTGGACATGTGGTAGCAGGTGCCCGTGGTGTCCTGCCCATGGCCCGTCAGCTTTCGCCTTTCACTGCTGAAGTCTGCTTACTGCAAATCCCCGAGATTCAGGCTGAGGGCCTTTATCCCCAGCGGGGCCAAAGAGGTAATGCCGTGGGAAGGAGGACTCAAGCAATGCCAGATGGAGACCTGGGGATAAATGCCTACGTTCCCTCTCTCGGGTGGGAAATTTGGAAGAGACGCTCTACACCATCTCAGAGTTCCCCCGGCAGGACTGGGCTCCAGCCGTCCACTGTGTCAAACAGCCTGTAAAATACTTTCACAGTGTTGACAGGCTTGACTTCCTTCCGTCCCCTCGTTTCCCCCCTTGCCAACCAGTGTGTCTTGGGACACAGCCATTTGTTCCAACCAAGGAAACCACTTGCTCTCAACTCCTTGTCTCAGGCTCTGCTCCTGAAGCGTGCATCGCCCCCTCTGCCATCCCAGCTCTTTGCCGCTCTCGTCCTGGACAACGCCCCCGCCTTCCCTCAACCTTCAATGTCTCATTCCCTTGGGAGAGTCTTCTCCAAATCCACCAGGCAGGAGTTGTTGCTGTTCCAGTTGCTCATTAACAAACGTTTGTTGAGCGACTATTCTCCTGCAGAACTTGGCCCATCTCTTTATATAAAATGTTTATCTAGAGGCATTGTGGTCATCTATTTGAACGCCTACCTCCCCCACCAGATAGCAAGGACCACGATGTGTGTAACGCCAGGCAGTGAAGGTTCCTCAGCCGAGCACCTGAAGAGCTGTGAGGACTGGAGTTAATACAGCTCATACAGCATCATGGCCAAGGGCTAGGCTCTGAGTCAGATGACCTACCACACCTTCAATGTCTCATTCTCTTGGGAGAGTCTTCTCCAAATCCACCAGGCAGGAGTTGTTGCTGTTCCAGTTGCTCATTAACAAACGTTTGTTGAGCGACTATTCTCCTGCAGAACTTGGCCCATCTCTTTATATAAAATGTTTATCTAGAGGCATTGTGGTCATCTATTTGAACGCCTACCTCCCCCACCAGATAGCAAGGACCACGATGTGTGTAACGCCAGGCAGTGAGCCTGCCTTCCACATGCATGAACCCAGGAATAGACAAAGCAGCCTCTCAGCTTTAGCAGCCTCACCAAGAAGCCTGCAGACCGGCCTGTGGGAGTTGGCTTGGAGCCTGGAGCAGGGTCCTAGGTGTGTGAGCCTGTAAGTGAGGGAACTGCCTGCAGAGCCTGCAGTGACTGGCCAGGCCCGAAGCCATGGGTGATATCTCTTTGCAGGGCTGGTGATGGATGCAGCTCTTTATCTGCCCCAGCTCTGCTGCCCGGGCACCTACAGCCTCACTAGAACCAGAAGATGGGTTCGTTACAGGAGTAGCAAACCATGGCTTCCAGGCGTAGGAGAGGCAGAAAAGGCTTCCTCGTGAGACAGTGTGGTTCAGGGGAAAGCACGTGGGACATGGGGTCACATGGACCCAAGTTCTACCACTGTCTGGCTATATGAGGCTTTGGGGACACCATTTCTCAGTTTCCTCATCTATAAAATGGGGGCACTAGCAGGAGCTGCCCCATAGGGTTGTTGTAAGGAGTAGAAACCATACCCTGAATACAAAAGACCTGGAGTGATGCCTGGCACATAGTAGGTACTCAATAAAGATGAACCCCTCCCATGTCCCTCGGATCTTGGGCTCTCCAGCTGGACAGAGCAGTGCCTGGAGGTCTGCTGCTCACTTGAGGCCAGGAGTTATGAGTTATCTCTCTTGGAATCCCCTGCGCCTAGCTCAGGAACTCAGTAACTTCACTGAGGAAGCCATTCCTGCAGTGCCTGAAGCGATGCTTGGCACACAGTAGGCATTCAATCAATGCCAATCCTTCCCTATCTCTCTCTTCTCCTTCACCCAAGGCAAGGACACCATTCAGAGAATACCTGAAAGTTGCCATTCAGTTGCTGCTTAGATGCCCTCAGAGATGGGGCACACAGCACCATTCCTCCCTGGTAGGAGTCCTTGCACTGGGGGACCTCAGCGTTGGCAGGGGCATCCTAGCTTCTACGATGATCTCACCATAGCAAGCCATGTATCCATTCCCTCCCATTTCTCCCATGCCCAGGTCTCTTTCTGTAGGATGCCTCCACCCGTGGGCCTTTCTGTTCCACCATGCTCCTCCTCGGCCAGGGCTGCAGGTGGCTGGCCAACTGACACCCCAGGACTCACCTCCGTCTGTACCAGGTTGACCCTCTGGGCCCGGAGCTCACGCACGCAGTTGAAGATGTCCACCACCCCTTCGTTCTCGGCCATGTCAAGCATGGTGTCGATGGCGATGAAGCAGCCAGTCCTCCCGGCACCAGCACTGGAAGAGAGGACGGTGGTCCATGTTAGGGACCTTGGGGTGGGAGCAGCCCTGGGGAGGCCCCTCCTATTCAGCCCTGTCCCCGAGGACCCTGCAGAGAGGCAGTACACTGCAGAGGTCAGACAGAACGGTCTGAAGCCCAGTGTTGCCAGGAGATCCTAAGCAAGTGACTAAACTTAGAACCTCAGTCCTCTCTTTTGTAAAATGGGAGAGTAATGCTTGCCTTTGGGGGCCATTTTATCAGGACTGGCTTATTTTTGTTGTACTCATTTAACAAACACTTATTTAGCCGTGACAACGTTCCAGACATTGTTCTAATTGCTTCTGCAGTGTTACCTATTCATTCTCTTATGAGGCTGTTAGGAAGTTTCTCACCCTGTTACACAGCGAGAAAACTGAGGCACAGAGTGCTGACCCTGCCCAAGGTCACACAGCTGGCAAGTGGTGGAGCTGGGACTTTTCCCCAGGCAGTCTGGCTCCAGAGCTTGTGCTCCTATACTTCCTCTCATTAATTAATAAGATAATGTACGCGTACACAACACGGATGCATGCAGTTTCCTCATCTGATGGGTAAAGATAATCCATCTACATATGCCGGGCACACTGGAAATGCCTAGAAACATGTCTTCCCCACCCCACTTCCCTCCCTCCATCTCTCCCTTCCTTCTGTCTTCTTCAGTGAACGGGTTGATGGATGGAAGCAAGGAGGGAGAGACGAGAGATCAGAGGAGGTAACTGAGACGGCAGAAACCAGGTCCTCTGAGCTGTCCCAATGGACTCAGAGAGAGTGAGTCCTGAGCACCATGTCCAAAGCCTTGGGTTTGGCTCCACGTGCACCTGATTTTCCAGGATCATGAGGCAGCTGCATCAGTAAACCAGAGCAGCCGATAGTCCTGAGACCCGGCTCCAGAATCAAGGCCCCTGATACATACTTGATTCTGACCACTGGTGGCTTCCTTTCGGAAAATCTCAGGCCAAGTACAAAATAGCAAAAGAACTCAATGAGACCCCATGGGCCATGGCCAGACCTTCCCAGATCAGTGGGTTCCAAAATCATAGCACTGAACGAGACAAATAGGGCATTTGCTTTAAATGCATATAGCTTTGGAAGTGAAGGCCAGACTGCCAGGAGGCCCATCTCCACTGTGTTTTCACATTTCATTTCCCTCATGGAAACAAGTGTCTTTGCTTGACAATGCGAAAATAAAAGGAAACGAAAAGAGGAAGGGCGATGGACCAGGAAAGAAAGCAATATTGAATGACCATAAATCCAAGGAGGACAGGCCAGTGGATCAACTGACACCCACAATGGTCTGGAGAGTAAACCCTTGGAAATCCATCCTCCATGATCTGGAAAGTCTTTGAGCTTGGTAAAATTTCATGGTTTCAATTGAGTAAAATCTGCCTTGTACTTGCCCCAGAATGCCTCCCCCCAAATCAAAACCCCCAGAAGGGACCCCCAAGCAGGCTGGGCCTCGGGGTCTAGGAGGGAACCCAAAGAGCCACTCGCCCATGTCTTCTCCCAAGTCTCATCCTTGACCTGTTTTAGGAGAAAGAAGGAGCCCGACTTGATTTTGAATCTTGGATCCACCACTAGTGGACAAGCTGCCTGGTGCCTGTGAGCCTCAGTTTTCTCACACATGACACTCTTCCCTACAGGGTTCTTGGGAGGATTGATCCGTTTATTTCAGCCTCACAGAGCAATTAAGCACATGCTATTTGGGGTCAGACCCCTGGGATCAAACCCTGGCTCGACCACTGACTAGCTGTGTGACCCTGGCTGAATGACTCAATCTCTCTGGGTTTCAATACCCTCTTCCATAAAATGAGGCTGATGACAACAGCATTAATAGCACAATACACGTGAATTGCATGAAATTATGCTGAAAAAGCACAATGCGCATAAATTGCTTAGCCCTGTGCCTGGTTACATAGCCATTTATTATAAATGTTTGCTACTTGTAGTCACCAGAAATTTACTGAGCACTAGATGCTGGGCTCGGGAGTGGGGATGTGGAGATAAGTCAGACATGGTTCCTGTCCTGAAGGATTAACAGTCTGGGGAGGGGGACAGCATCCAGAGGCAGAGAGTAGTATGTAACATTTTAGAGTGCTCACTGTATGTCTGAAATTCTCTTAGGTACCTAGTATATGTTGGCCAACCCATTTAATCTTCAGGACAGCCTCAGGAGGGGGTACCACTCTGCTCAGGTGTGTCAGGGTGACTTGGTATGGAGACACAGACATAGGGGCATCATGCAAGGAGGGCCTGATAAATGCTTGCCATTATCTCCCTTTCTTCCTTACCCCTGCTCTGGCTGCTCTTTGGGATATGGGAGTTGGGGTGAACATTTTATTGTCCTCGAATTGTCATGAGATGTAAAGCAGAGACTATATGCGGAATGCGTAGAGAGCCCACGGGGCGATCAGTATGACCTCCTATTCTTCAATGGACTCATCTGTGAAATGGGGTTTCTAATTCACACCTCGCTGTTGTGGCCAAGGTAAATGGGTGCTGTGTGAGAAAGGGGTGGCTCTGAGACACCTACAGCTTATGGTGTCTCTCCTTGACTTGGCTCAAGACCTTGCCTGATGTGGACACTGCCACGGCAGAGATAACCTGCATGCAGTTAAGAGCATGTGGGGTCTGAAAAGACCTTGGACCGGGCCCAAGGTCACATTGGAAAAGAGAGGCACTGGGCGGGAGGAAGAGAGCGTGCTAGCTGGCCTTCAGGTCTGGACATCCACCCTCCTCCAATTCCTAATGCCCTTGACATGATAACTTCATCTTCATTTAGGAGGATTCCAAGATGTGCTCATCACTCCCAATGTGACTTTCTGGGTCAGAGCTGAAAATATCCCTTCTCCATAATAAGCTAAAACCTGACACTGTCCATTTACTCTCTACAAAGGACCCTGCAGGCCAGCAATTGATTTTTAAAATAAGAGAAATGAAGAGAAGCACACTTCCACGGGGGCACCCTGCTGCCATGCCAAGGAGCTGAGGGTGAGCGTCTGGAGAAAATCATGTTAAATAGCCTGGCTCTGCCATTTCACACCTGTGTGACCTGAGCAAAGTATCTACCTTCTTAGCGCCTCAGTTTTCTCATCTGTAAAATGGGAATGACAATAATGGCCACCTCTCAAGGTTGGGTGAGAAGTAAATGAAGTAATGCAGGTGAAGTGCATGTGTAGCAGACGCTGTCAGTGCCAAGCCCACATCCTCAGAGTCTTTACTGTTTCAGGGCAACAGCAATAATAACAACTGCTACTGCTACTGTTAGTATTATTGTTGTTAGACTTAGGACCCTGGTGTCATCAGAAAGGGCTGGGAAGAGGGGACACAGGGAAAGAATAAAGGCCACCGGACAAGACAGTACCCCCCTCACCCAGAGAGCAGAGCTGCAAAGGCCTCCTTGTTTAGGGTGGGGCCTTTCACTTACCTGCAGTGAACCACTATGGGCCCAGCTTCTGGGGGATTGAGGAACTTGACCTGGCGGACAAAGCCGAGGAGGCCGGTGGCATAGCAGGGGACGCCGTGGTCGGGCCAGCTGGTGAAGTGGAAGAGGCGGAGCTCCCGGATCTCATGGTAGCCTTTCTGAGGAGAGAACGGCCCTCTGTTCCTCCAGCTGCTGCCCTCAGCCACCCTGCCCAGCACCCATGGGGAGCCACGCGGCCATGAGCACTGAGGGTCCAGCTTCCCTGCTGTCAGGGAGGGCAAGGCCCTCAAAGGGTTAATAGGTGTTACTGCGCAGAGTGATTCTGCGTCTCTTACATCTGGGAACTTCGGAAGTAAATAAAGTGAAACTGATGGCTCTACTGCAGGACTTCTCAGAGCCTTTACTGTGCTAACATACATGCTGAATTCCCTAGGGGGCTTATAACATTCACACTGTTTGCCCAGGGGACCCTCTTTTTTTTTTTTTTTTTTTTTTTTTTTTTTTTTTT
>NW_006791814.1:1783249-1821577 GCF_000442215.2 Lipotes vexillifer
GGCACGAACCCGTATCCCCTGCATCGGCAGGCGGACTCGCAACCACTGCGCCACCAGGGAGGCCCGGGACCCTCTTTTGATAAGTGTTTTATAGGACTTATATTCAGCAGAACAGATTCAGGAAAATGTTAGACTTCAACTCCAAGTTCGAGTTGTTTCCAGGGGAATACAAGGCCTTTCACTGATTGAGGACTGGTGTCCTTCAGTTCTCCAGTCTGGTCTGTGATACTCTCCATGACTTTCAGAATTAAAAAGGCAGCCATCTTTATTAATTAGATTCTTATTTAGAACGATAAAATATGAAACAAACAAAAACAGAGCTTCTCTGACTGACGGGGATGGTGGGGCCTGGAGTTCTGATCGTTCCCCTTCCCCTCCCCGCACCCTTCACATAGATATGCTCCAGGCCAAATGGCAGTTCTTGACTAGTCTATGGTCAGGTTATGTCTCTGAGCCTTTGCTTATGCACTGCCCCTACCTACCTTTCTCTACCTAGCAATCTCCTGCAGATATTAGAGGCGCTGAATAGGAAGAGTGTTTGATGGTTCATTTTTTCAGTTAAAAGATATTCACCGAGGGTTACCTGTGCCTAGCCTTGTGCTAGGCACTGGGAAGGTGGAAATAAAGGCCAAGTCCCTGTCCCTGGAACAGCTCATGGTCCAGTGGGGGAGGCAGGCCCCTAAGTGGACCTTTAATTCCATTGAAGTGCATAAAGGAGTGTCAGCTAATCCCATTAGGGAGAGGAGAAATCAGAGAAGGCTTCCTGAAGGAGGGGATGCCTGACCTGAGTCTTGAAACATATTAATAATGAAAATAATAGCTAACGTTTATTAAGCATCGACTATGTGCCTGTCACTCTTCTGACTTCTTCAATGTATTAATTAATTTAATCCCATGATCAATCTTCATATTATCATCTCCATTTTAGGGATGAGGAAAGTGAGGCTAAGCAAGGCTAAGGAACATGCCCAAGGTCACACAACTAGTAAGTTGTAAAGTTACAGTCTAAAGCCTAGCTGTCTGGCTTCACAGTCTGTCCTCCTAATCGTATGATAACACCGAGGCTAAGTATTACCCAGTGGAAGGATGGAGGGATTCCTAGGCAGAGAGGCAGTTGGGGCAAAGGCCTGGGGACAGGACTTACCATAGTACGTGAAAAGAATCACAAACAGCCCAGGGCAATTCCAGAGAAGAGCGGAAGAGAGGCAATGACGGACGGCGGGATGGGGCCGGGGGTGGGGGGGCAGGCTGGGCGGGGACTGAATGCTGCAAGGCTTTGTATCCCACTTTAAGGCCTTTGGGTTTATCCCAGAGTCATCGGGGAGCTACAGGGAGGCTGCCCAGATGGTTGCACAGAAGAGGAAACACATCACCGGATGGGCATCTTGGAAGGATCACACTAGCCGCTACGTGGAGGAAGGATTTGGGGGGGGTGTTGGTGGGCTGTGTAGAGGGTGCCAGGTCCTCTTTCCTGGGCCAGTGCCCCCACCCCCAGCTACCCTGACCTTGGCTGTGGACAGCTAAAAATTACTCCTTCTTCAGAGAGCTGCTCTCAGCTGAACAGGAACCACCTCCTTTGGGAGCAGGGGATGGGCAGCTGGCATTCAGTGACCAACCAATTTTGTCGGTTTGCCCAGGGCTGAGGGGTTTCCCAGGACGTGGGATTTTCAGTGCTAAAGCCAGGGTGGTCCTGGGCAAACCAGGATAATGGGTTACTCTCATGGATGTGCCAAAGAACCCTTTGCCTCAAGATGGGTCAAACTCTGTGGTGTAAC
Source organism: Lipotes vexillifer (assembly GCF_000442215.2). Lineage (NCBI taxonomy): Eukaryota > Metazoa > Chordata > Mammalia > Artiodactyla > Lipotidae > Lipotes > Lipotes vexillifer. Next base: position 1,785,025 of record NW_006791814.1, read on the forward strand.
TCATGCCCCAGATCTCCCTGTGGGACCAGGCCACATCCTCGCTCAGCTCCTTCCCCGCCCTGTACTGCCTCCCTCACCCCCCTTCTCCCCTGGGTTCTTCCTCAACACATCATCAAGGGCACCCAAATCCCTGCCTCAGGCTCTGCTTCCTAGTAACCTAAACTAAGACTGGGGGCAAGACTAGAGGCAGAAGCCCCGTCAGGAGGCAGCTGCAGGGTCTGGGCAGGAGTGAACAAAGGCTGGAGTTAAAGCGCTGACAGAAGAACTGAAGTAAAAGATAAAACGGCTTCGAGAATACTCAGAGTTTTTCACCCCACCCTCCAAATCAACTCAGCCCCTGGAAGCCCTCGTTCAAGCCCACACCACCTGCACTGCAACTGTTTATCAAGGGTCCTCTCTTCCCGGTGGGACTGTGTTCTCTTCAAGGGACAGACAACACTTCCTGTTTATTATTTCTGGGTCCCCAGGAACTGATTCTGAGCTGATAACCCAGGCAGTGTTTGCTGAGCACCTGCCTGTGTACTGTGGAGAGGCTGGCTAAGTTGAGTTAATCCTCCGAGGCCCGTGGAGACCTTGAAGGGTGACTTCCTATGGGTAATAGCTTCCCTGGTGACTGAAAGAAAGACAAAAAGACAGCCTAAGAAATGCCTACGACTCCTCAACACACTGGGTGGGCTGCAGTTCCCCAAGGCCTCCCCTTGGCTCAGAGTCTGGGTCCCCAGTCACCCAGCTCATGCCCAGCACCAAGCGCCAAGTATGGTAGCTGAGACTGGTGTTTGTGGTGCTATGTTCCAGGCCTCAACTGCAGGAGTGCTGGCTGCTAGTGACTCACACATGTCCCCTTTTCTGGAGAAGTGCCCTCAGCCGACAGGAGCTGACCCACCCCTGGAGGTTACCCCGCAGTGGCTGGTCCACAGTCAGTCAGTGGACTGAGTAAAGCAAGGGGGCACCTCTGTGGTGTGTTTACGCTCCAGAGGCCCCCCATGGGTCAGGCCTAGGCTAGACTTTGCCAGAGACTCTGAACTTGCCCTGCCCCTTCCTCTTTCCTCTCCAGCTTCTCTTGCTGTCTTACAAGTTTCTCTGGGAGCGCTCCCTTGATACACCACGTATAAGGGAAACCTTGTCTCAGGCTCTGCTTCTAAGGAACCCAGCCTAAGATCACAGCAATGTACCTTGTAGCTGAGGGGCGTCCTTCCCTCCTGGCTCTTCATCTGAGTCTGCAGATATAGGCCTTTAGGAGCCCAGGAGTTGGAGGGGGCGGTGTTGGGAGCAAACAGCGTGTCCTGCCAGCACCGTGCATGCAGGAATGGCACCATGCATGTGCCTGCTTTGGCACTCACAAGGACTTGTCAATCCCCAAGGGCACGGCTCTCAGAGCACTGAAGTCCCTGGTGTTTTTGCATCCTCAGGCCTGTGGCCACTTGATTCATTAATGATGTTACTTTTAGAAAATGGCAGCTATGGTTTTGAGAACTGTCTCCAGACACTGGTAAATGTCCCTGTGGGACAGTCACCCCCAGCTGAGAACCACAGGCCTAGAACATGTCAAGATCTTCTTTCCCCTCCAGACTCTGCATGGCTCTTTCCCTCTTCCTGGGATAATATTCCTCCTGCTCTTCCCTTGGCTGGCTCTTTCTCATCCTTCACCGTCTGCTTAAATGCCTCCTCCTCCTGGAGGTCCTCTCTGATCACCCCATCCTCCTGTGGATTTCTGTCTCCCCCGCTTGGCATGTTTCCTCTGTGGCTTTTATTACCATATGTCATTTTTCTATTTGTCTGGCGAATTCTATTTGTCTCTCCTGCTAGACGCGGGGTCCTTTGGAGCAGGGTCCACGTCCAAGCCCCTTGGTCGCTGCCATGTCCTGGATGAACAAACAAGCCGGCTTGCCTGGAGGGCAGGCTGCACACAGCCGCAGGGAAGCTTACCTTCTGGACCGTGAAGGTGCGGATGATATACTCTGCCAGGGGCTCTGTTTCGATCAGGGTGACTTTAATGTCTCCGTAGACCTCCATGTCATCCGGCCAGTATCGCACACACTTCACCTGCGGGCAAGGACAGGGACAGTACGAGTGAGTGGGCCGCTGAGCGTGTGTGGCCACCTCATCTGGCTTCCCGTCCGAATAAACTCAAGGGTGACCTTGGTGGACTTTCAGTCAAGGCATTCTCAGCTGGCCGGGGAGGGCAAAATACACAGGGACCAGCTCACTCCTAGAGGAACTGGAGCCGTGGGGGATAATGGTGGTACCTTCTTTGGCAGAGCTCCTGGTACTTTTCAAATCCATTACCACACTAAGAGATCAACTAGATCTGGGTGAGATAGGCAGGTGGCGATCTCCCCACTGTACAGATGAACATCATACCCAAGTCGGGAGGTTTGGTGACTTGTCCAAGGTCACGTGGCCAGTTTTCTACCTTTGGCTGAGTCCTCTTTTTCTGCGATAGGCTGGGGCAGCTGAGTAGTATCAGCAGAGCAGAGATGAGAATAAAAGGTGGGAATAGTGAGGAGGTGGAAGCAGACATGGCTGGGAGAGGGTCATTAATATTACGAGGGGGCTGGAAGGAGAAAGGCTCGTTGTTGGGAAAAGGAAGGAAGGTGCTGGGCTCAACAGGAAGACGTTTGCAACTGCTCTCTGCCCCAGGGGTGGGTGCAGAGGCCACGAACAAGCCACTCCCACACCTGGTTCTGAGTCACATGCCGCAGGAGGAAAAAGAGATCATCGTTTTCCCGGTAAAAGAACAAAAGTATTACCATTCCGGGGGACGCCGAGCGGCTTAGAGTGGCATTTCCCACAGTGTGTCCCGCTGGGTGCTGATAGGTGTTAGGTAAAAAACAAGAAACAAAAACAAAACAAAAAAAGGTTTTGTGGTCAAATGAGTTTGGGAAATGCTGGATTAAACAAAGTTAAATAGGCCACTTTGCTACAGGACTGCTCAGCTCGTTCACGTGCTAACGCTAATGTGCTTTTCGACTCTCCGAAAGGGGCAAAGCGTACACAGCATTTCCCAAACGTATTTAACCATGGAACCCCCTGTTCGCTAAGCATCATGCAGACTAGCATCCCATGGAACCCACTCAGGGAAATGCTGATCTAGCGCAACAGGGTTTGGAGGCAAACGGATGCATGGCTTCGTTCTAACACTCTGTAGCTGAGTAGCTTCCAGAAAGTACTGAAACCTCTCTGAGCCTCAGCTTCCTAGGAATAACGATAGCTAACACTTACTAACTGCTTACAGTGTCTAGCTCTCCTTACTAAGTGTTCTGCAAATACTTTACATGGGTTACTTTAATTATTACTTATCACCACACCCTGATGAAGTAGATATTATTATTAGACCCATTTTACAGATGAGGAATCAGAAGCACGGGGAGGCTAAGAAAATTGCCCAAGGTCAACTGTCAGTAAGGGATGGAGCCAGGATACAAAGCCAGGCCATCTGAATAATTACCAGGAACATCGCCTTGTACAATTGCTGTGAGATAAAGTGAAGTAAATGCATAACGCACAGCAGTGTCTGGCACAGAGCTTCGCTCCTAGCAGGAGTTTCATGAACAAATGGCTCTCCTGTCCCCTCTCCCAATTCGAATTAGATTCACAATCAAGGGAATCTGTCTCCAGTCCTTATAGAGACATGTTATAGAACAGGCTGGAATGTGCCTCTGAATTCTTAAATCCTGGGCTGGACATTTTGTCCACAGTAGCTGTTCCCTGGGCCTGAGTCCCTGGGGCACAGTCTTGAGTAGGGGGAACACGACCACGAGAATGAGAGGCAGGAGTCAGAGATCATGGCTGGGTGACTTCAGGGTATTCACTCCACTCCTTTGGGTCTGTTTCCTCATCTGTAAAACTGGGCAATGGACTAAATAAGAGCGGGCTCAAGGACAGTCTCTCCTGGCCGTAAATTCCTGTTAGGCCACGAGATGTCCAAAGCCCTTTGCTGAATCATGACTGACAACCCGGACTCTCCCGCTTCCCATTATCTTGGAGGCCAGGACCCTTTATTTTAATGGATTATCTGGTTCTTGCCAGAAGAAAAACTTACCTGCCCTGTCTTCAGTTAGCTCATGTGATAAGTAGAGAGGCCCTATTGATTCTAGTGTCTGTGCACCCAGCGCCCACCCACCCACATGCCACAGTTTACCAAGTAGGTGAAAGCAAAAGCTGGGAAGAGCAGTCCCATTTCTAAGCCCTAGGAGTAGCTAAGGAGCACACAGGAGAGAGTGGAGACAGAGCAGAGTGAGAGACCAAGGTCTAAACCCTGAAGAATGTCAAGGTTTCGAGGAACAAAGGGTCAGATGCTGCTGAGAGGCTGAGTACAATGAGAAGAGAGAAATGGCTATTGGATTTGTCAACATGAAGGATGCTGGGGGTACTGACGAATCACTGTGGGTGGGATGGAGGGAGCAGCTACACTGCAGTGGGTGGAAGAGAACGGGAGTGAAGAAGCAGGGCCTGTGTGTGAGATTTCAGAGTCTGGCAGAAAAGCAGGGACAGGAGCAGCAGTGTGGTTCGCCTGTTTTATATTTTTAAGGGGGAAGGTACTCAGGACGTCTGTACGCTGAGGGAAATAATCTAGCAGTGGGAAAGAGAATTACTTTCCAAGTGAGAGGGGGAGAATGAGAAATTCTTGAGCAGAATCTGTGATTCAAGGCACTAGGAATTGCCTTTGAAAGGGCAAGAGTCACTTCTATCACATTAGGCTGCACCACAAGAAACAGCTGATATTCTACCATTTGGGGTCAACAAAAACAGCCATGTCTTACGGTTCAGCCTGATAATAGAGAAGAATGAGAAGATGGTTGTAGACACAAGTAGGATGCAGCTTTGCGGTGTGAAGATGAACATTCACGTCTGATGGCTGTAATTTCCTCAAAGTCTATGAGATGATGTCATCAGCGGAGAGTGAGGGTGGAGAAAGGGGTGAGAGGGTTTTGAAGGGAAAAGATGTTCCTCGACTATGAACAGGAGGGAGGATTTCTCCCGCGGAGGGTGCCGTGAGGGTGAAATGTGGAACGGGAGGCACTTGGCACAGAGAGATGCTGGGCAGTGGAACGCCAGCCAGCAAACTCCATCCAGGTCCCCACAGGAGGGGCTTACCCTGCCCACTTCCACGAGGTTTGTGACCATGACGATGCTGGCCGAGTTCTCCTGCCAGATCATTCTCCAGAAGTCCTTTACGGTCTCCTGCATGGGACCTGCCAACAGAGAAGGTGTCAGGGTCAGACTGCAATTGCAAGGAAGCAGACAAGAGGCTTGTCCCTCCCGGCTGGTCAGTCAAGGCTCCGGATGGGTGAGTAAGAAGGAGGTCAGCGATTCCTATTGGGACACAAGTAGCAGAGACTGGGGACTGAAGCGTGTGAGGTCAGAGTGTGCACGAGAAAAGCCACACTCCAGCTAGCAGGGTCTGCAGCGTCCCCTGGAAATGCCCGCAGATTCTCCTCTTCGTCGCCCTCCTGCTCAGACCCTTTCCACCAGCCCCACTTTCCCGCCAACCCATCACCTTATATTAGGGGTTAATGACATAGCTTAAGGGAGTTTTCAAAAATTGGGCGCCAGAACCTCAGTGAGAGATGGGAAGGAAATTGGGGTGGGGTGGGAGGGCAGAGGAGCTTCCAGGAGTCAGATGCTGAGAGCACAGACAGAAGATGCCCGATTCTGAGCTTGACAAATGCATTTGTCTGGAGCCTGGACAGAAAGGAGGGAAGAAAAACAGACAAGAAATGGGACACAGAATCTGAGAGTCCAAAGCAATTTCCTTGGAATTTCTCTTTCAATGTCCTGGGCCTCTATCATTTTTAAAATTACAAGAGTAATAAGTGTATCTGATACAGAATTTTGAATGCCATTTTTCTGCACAAATATATATATATGTGTGTGTATATATATTGTATTTGCTATAATAAGCATTATATCTACTATACGTATTTTCCCATGCCCTTAAAAACTCGTACCCGCCATGACATTTTTCATAGCTGCATAATTTTCCATAATATGGAAGTGTCACACTTTAACCAATCTACCAATTGATGGGCATTTAAGATTTTTCACTTTTTTTCCTATTAGATAACACTGTGAAGGGTATCTTATTATACGTGTCACTGTCCACGTATATATAAACATCCACAGGATTTCCTCCCAGCACAGTTTGAGAGGTATAGTCATTTTTAAGTCTTCTGATAACATCCTGGTAAGTTGCTTTCTAAGGAGCGTTGGCTGCCTCTCTCGCCCGTGCACACACCCATCGAGGAGATAAGGCACCAAGAGCTCCAGTTCCGAATGGTGGATATTGATGGCACATGCCTGAGGCTGATGCTTTTGGTCCAGGGCCCATCTCTCTTGACCATTTCCTAGTGACACCTCCTTCCTCTCTCCCTTACGTCCCTCCCCCCATAGCTGAACTTGTCACCTCCTTCCTTCCCAAACAAATGAACAATCTCGAGACCTCGGGAGGCTCTCCAGCCCTGCTCCCATGTGACTTCTTGGCTGGTAGAAGCTCATTCCTCTCCTCTGGTGTAAGGCAAGGGCCCTTTAGAGGAAAAGGAGGGCACCTACCTTGAGTAGCAATGTAGTGCCGAGGTCGATGGTACCCCTGGATGACAAAAGAAAAGTACAGTGAACCTTACAAACAGCACAATATTAATAATTATCCTTTCCAAGGCTCGGTCTCTTCATAAGCAAAATGAAACTAGCATTAGACATTTCCCAGGGCAGTGGCAAAGATTAAATAAGATAATGCATGTAAAATGCTTAGCCCATCACTAAATGTTAGCTATTATTATAGTTCTTGTGAGGGGCCCGTACAGGCTTGCCTTGGAGCCATGGACTGGGAGCAACAATCAGATGGCCATCAGTTATGGCTATGCACCCAGAAAAAGGTGGAGAAGGAATTTTCAGGTTCCTGTGGGATATCAACCACCACCAAGTCTTTCCTGAGCCGTGATTACATGCAGAACACTGTGCAAGGCCCCATAGGGCACCTGAAAGAAGAAAACAATCACCTTGCTGGCTCCTTGCATCAGTAACAATTAGAAAAAGATGCCACACTGCCTCTCTGTGCTACATGGCTGGGCTTGGAACTGAAGTTCCTTTCATTGGGTGGTGGTGGGGGACCCCAGGTAGGTGTGCCCTAGAGACTGATAAAGCCACTTTCAGATTCAGAGATCAGTTTCTGATTTCCCTGTACATTTCAGAGTCTTCAGTAGGCCCTGCTGGGCTCTGATGTGTGGTTACTCTGGTGCCCCATAATCCTAATCACTGGGGAACGGTTGAGGACAACCTTCTCTTTTGTCTGGACATATCCTACATGGAGGGTCCCCTTTTTTATTACAGAGAGGAAGTGTATCATATTGGGCAGAAGTTCAAGTTTTGGAGACAGATCTGCACTTAGTACATAACACTGAACGTAATTAGTATCTACTGAATGAGTAAACTCATGAATGAAAGGATAAATTTTAAAAAAATATGCCGATTATGGAGCGTGTTGGTGGAGAGGGTGTTGGAAAGTCCTGAAACTCCACTTTCTTTTATAGTTAACCACCTCAGGAGAAAACAAACCCGAAAGTCTGATGAACACCTATTTTTGTCTTAAACGTTGCTGATGAGTCTTTGTGTCCTGCTGAGGATAAGCTGCCTCAAGTTCCTCTTCTTTAGGAAATCAACCAGAAAAGCCATCTGCATGGTTCGTGGAGAAACAGACATGATGGTGTCTCAGAAGTTCTGGATCCACTTTCTGATTCAAAGATTCATTTCTAAGTCCCCTGTACATCTCTCTACCTCAGACTTCCACTTGCTCCATAAATATTTAGTAGGTACTTTGTAAGAATTACCTGGCATACTCTAGTAACACCTGGGTTGACCGTCAATAACAACCCAAGGCCAGTGTCATGGCTGCAACTGTTGGATTAACCACTAGGGATCAACAGCCCCACCTAAACTCTTTGTTTGAGTGGTCCTGTCCTCTTAGTGAGGTTGTCAGCTTCTTGTGGACACACACTGCCTCCTAAGTTTTAAAAAATTTTCCGTGGAGCCTAGCACTGTGTGAATCTCAGAGCAAATGCCCAATAAACAAGCTGTTGAGAGACCAACCAGAAAGGCAGCATATAGTTATTAGAGAAATGCAAATCAAAACCACAATGGGGTACCACCTCACACTGGTCAGAATGGCCATCATTCAAAAGTCTCCAAATGACATGCTGGCGAGGGTGTGGAGAAAAGGGAACCCTCCTACACTGTTAGTGGGAATGTAAATTGGTGCAGCCACTGTGGAAAACAGTATGGAGGTTCCGCAAAAAAATTAGAGTTGCCATATGATCCAGCAATCCCACTCTTGGGCATATATCTGGACAAAATTATAATTCAAAGAGATACATGCACCCCTATCTTCATAGCAGCACTATTCACAATAGCCAAGACATGGAAACAACCTAAATGTCCATTGACAGATGAATGGATAAAGAAGATGTGGTACATATATACAATGGAATACTACTTGGCCATAAAAAGAATGAAATAATGCCATTTGTAGTGACATGGATGGACCTAGAGATGATCATACTGAGTGAAGTCAGTCAGAAAGAGAACGACAAATACCATATGATATCACTTATATGTGGAATCTAAAATATGACACAAATGAACTTATTTATGAAACAGAAACAGACTCACAGACATAGAGGACAGACTTGTGGTTGCCAAGGGGGAGAGGGGGTGGGGAGGAATGGATTGGGAGTTTGGGATTACCAGATGCAAACTAGTATATATAGAAACAACAAGGTCCTAGTGTATAGCAAAGGGAACTATATTCAATATCCTGTGATAAACTATAATGGAAAAGAATATGACAAAGAATGTATATATATAACTGAATCGTGCTGTTCAGCAGAATTTAATACAACATTGTAAACCAACTATGTTTCAACAAAATACATTAAAAAAAAAAAAAAAGAAAGGCAGCATAACATGGTGGTTTTATGCACGGACTCTGAATTTAAACTGCCTGGGTGTGAATCCTGGCTCTGTCCCTTTTAGGCAGTGTGGACTGGGGCAGGTTACTTAACCTCCTTGTGCCTCAATTAATTTTTGTTGTTAAATGGGGATGACAGCATTTATATTACAGCCTTGCTGTTAGGGTTGTGAGTTAATATATGACAGTTATTATGTATCAGGCACTAGTCTAGGATTTAACATATATGTCTTTGCTATTATTATTATTTTGTTGTGTATCTGGAAAGCATTCATTGAGTGCCTACCATGATTAAAAAAGTCTGTTTTGGCCATCAGGGAGATCCTGAGATGGGAAGCCCCTCCCTCCCTTTTGCTTTCCTGCTCTGCCTATAAATGTAGTAACTGAGCCCTTCTCTGAGCCGTGAAAGGTAGGAAGGAAGATGAGAGGCACAAAGAGCTCTCTGTTCCTTTGAGTTAAGATGGACAGTGATTCCCAGGCTCACAGGAAGAATTAGACTATGGGAGTCTTCTTGAGTAGGCTTGGGAAGAGAAAATAGTACCCTACAGTGTGGAAAGACGCGGTTTCTCAAGTCCATCCTCTTCTGTCATCCCCACATCATTCCTTCTTGCAGCCTTCATCCTCCCTGATCTGGGCCAAGACAATAGCCTCATGCTGGCCTCCCTGCCTCCAGTCCAGTCCCAGAGCCCATCTGCTTCCTGCCAGAATCAACTCCCCAGTGTACATCTGATTATGTTGTTCCCCCACTTAAAAGCCTCCAGTGGCTCCCCGTTGCCTGTACAATAATGTCCAAATGCCTTAGCTTGGGACTAATCCCCTGTCTCCATCCTCATTTCCAGCCTCATTTCCAGTTGTCCCTCTCCGGGCCCTTCCATGTACCCTATGCCCCAGCTCCCACACTGCACTTCAAATGAGCCCTCCTTCCTCCTAAGCCCTGCAGGGCTTGGTAGATGCCCAGTTAACACCCTTACAATGTATGTTGCAACAAGTTTTTTTTTTTTTTTTTAATACTTTCTCCTTCTGGGCCATGGGGCAGGCCACCCAGAGCTGGGTATAGTTTTCAGCACAGACTGGTCAGTGGCATACATGCATGAATATGTCTCTGAGGTGAGGTTGGGGCATTCCCTTAAGGCCTTAATTGGCAGACAAAAGACAAAATGCATGGGATTTGCAAGATTCTAACACACTTCAACGTCAATGGGATGAAATTCTGAGCAAGAAATTCACATTTCAACTGTGAGAGTTAGACGACTTGGTTTCACTATTTTGTTCATTCGTTTGCTCACTCAGTCCTTCAACATTCAATTGACAGGTATTAACTGAGCATCTACTACTCTGTACAAGGCACTGGAAGTACAAAAGTGGACCTGATGGATGTGGGCTCAGATTCTGAGCAGCCTGTAGACATCAACAAACTGGGATAAGGGCCACCAAGAGGAAGATGTGCCAGGAGGCCAGAGAAGTGTTCTCTGAGGTCACTGCAGTTGAACTGGCCCCTTAAGCCTAGTTTGGGCCTCTCAACATCCCTGTTATTCCCATTTCATCCCTTCAGCAATATTCTCAGTTTTCCTACCACCCTCCCCACGGCTCACTGGCTATCTTGCTCTTCCTCAGAAGCAGCCATCATGTTTCCACCTATAAGCCTTAGCACTGGCCCCTACCCATGCCTGCTGTGCCTGTCCCCACATAACCGAGTGGTTTGCTCTCCCCTTCCATCCAGGCTTCTGCTCGGACGGCAGTCACCTCCACAGACAGCCCTTAACTGCCCACCCTGACATCCTTGGTTCTTTCTGCTTTCTCTGGTTTACTTTTCTTCAGGGCACTCACCACCAAAGTCTTTGTTTATTTACATGCTTATCGTCTGTTTTCCCAGTCGAATGAGAGCTCCCGCAGGGCAGGGCTGTAATGGGCTTGCTCATGGCTGTGTCCCCAGCATGGAGAAGTCTGCCTGGGCAGTCAGCCCTGATAAATGCATACAGAAGGAACGCATGCATGCTGCGTTCCTGTCCACACGTGGCATCCGAGTCAAGAGACCCTCTCTGGCCTCCAGGAACCCACGCAGTCCCCAAGAGGAAGCATTCTAACCACCTGACTCTTCAGCAATGGAGATGAAAGGAAACGTACTGCTCACTTGGGGCTGCTCTGGGGATTTCCCAAGAGCTGGTACAGAAAACTTCCTAACCTTAAAAGAACTTTGAGTTCACTTAAGTCCCACCTACACAGCACGCACATGGACTGCAAACCGGCACTGGGCCTGCCTCCAGCTGCCTGTGAGCAATGGGAAAGTGGTTTGCATCCAACATGCGTTTATCTCACTCCGCGCCCATGCATCTGTTACTTACTGGGGACCCAGAGATGATATTTATTTCCAGACTGGTAATTTATAACAGATTCAAGTGGCCAATACATTCTCGGGTGTGCAAACAAATGTGCCGGAGGTATGGTTCAGACAGGAGGACAACCACGGCCTCTGGAGGCCTTACAGGGCTGGCCCCATCTAGCTCATTATCCAAATGGAGTTGTTTTAATGAATCGTCAAGATCCAATTGTGGATAAATGATTCTAGCATGGGCAGTTAGCCCTCTGGAGTGCAGGGAGGATTTTGGCTGGGTGGAAACCAGGGCCAAGGGGTGAGCCCTAGACAGCTACCTAGGGTGTGTCTGCCAGGAATCCCCACAGAGACCCTGGGAATTTTGACTTTGCTGGAGTGTACAGGGGGTCACAACTGATGTGATCCCCCTCCCCTCCACCCCGTACTGCTCACACTGTGCTAAAAGGAGCTCATGCTTGGTGTCTTCTCTGTCCCTCCATTGACTCTCTCTTCCCTTCCCTGCTCTGCTCGTGCCCTGGGAGGTTGACCTGTATGAAGGACACCACGGGCTTCCACGCCCTCCAGCTGCTAGTTGGGTTTGGTCAAAGCAGAGCAGAAGCAGGAGCTCAGAGGCCATTGGGAGGTTGGGCTGTAGGTTCTTTTGAGTCTCTCCCTATCAGGTCACCATGGCTTGGCCTTGACTTTCCATCAAAGGCTACAGCTCCAATCAGGCAGCCCCCTGCTTACAGCTACTCTCCCTGCTCTCAGGAGCTTGAGAGCTTCCTGCTGGTTCTAGCCTGGGGATACTGAACTCCTGCCACTTTGCCTCCCCCTTTAGTTTCCTTTAATCCTGTTCCTACTGTTAATTAAATTCCCTTTGAGTGACCCTCTGTCTCCCAATGGGACCCTGACAGATAGACACTTCACATCAGTTGTGACATTCTTACGGGTTGGCATCATCCCATTTTACAGACATCAGAATGGGTAAATAATTTGCCTAAGATCATAAAGCTAGTGAGCAGAAAGGCCTGGATTCAGTGTGGCCTCTATAAGGACTGAATTCATGTCACGACTTTGGTCTCGTGAGCCCTTGACTCTAACCACAGCACAGAGTCCAGTATCACTTATTAAGACAGCATCTAGCAGAGACTTTGGCCTGTCTGCACAATCTACTTCCTAGAGAGAGGGAGAAGGTGGGCAGAGAACTGGATTCTAGCTGTGTGACCTTGAGCAAGCCTCTTAACCTCCAGCCCTGGCCTCTTATCCTTAAAGGCGCTCAGAATGCATTGTGATGATAAGAACCTGGTAGAAATGGGTGCTGTTATTAGTACTGGTGTTGCAGAGATTCACTTGCATTTAAAGCAATTTCCTTTGTCGCCTATAAAATACCAAAGTGCATCTTGGCTCTGACCGCAGTCACATCCTCCCTCAACTTTGGATTGTCTATCCAGGAAAATGCCTTTTGCCGGAGGTTAGCACTCAGGCAATGAATGCCAGATATGGCAACTTGGGCCAGCAGACCCCTTGTGGGCATGGCTGTCAGGGCTGCCACATCCACTCAGCCAGAGTCAAAGTCAAGGAGAAATGGAAGGAACCGACTCAGTTTGGTTCAGCATGTGCTGCCCGAGTCCCCACTGTGTGCTGCATGCAGGGTGGTGTCTTTCGAGTGGGTGAGGAGGGACAGGACCAACAGCCCTGGCCTGGGAGTCATTCGGGTCTGGTTTCCAGCCTGCTTCTACCACGGAGCAGATGCCCACACTCAAGCTGTGCAATGTCTATAAACCTCAGCTTCCCTATCTGGAAAATGGAGGTGGTCACCTATCCTAGAAGGCTATTGGGAGGTCTCAATAAACAGATTCATTTAAAACCACCCCTCAAAGGGCCTAAGCGTGACTCACTTAGAGCCCTGGGCTGTCGTCATTGCATTACCGTCGTTATTAAAGCCAGCAGGGCATGGTTGGGGAGGCACCGCCGATGCAGACTCCTGCTGTCCCCTCCCTCACATCCTGGAGAAGTTTCATAACCTTGAGAGCCCCAGTTCACTCATTTGGAAATGGGTAGTAATGGCATTTACTTTGTGAGTTGTGATACTAGTTAAGGCAACGTTGGTACACTAGAGGTGATCAATAATTCTTAAGCTACCACTGGCCCTTCTTGCCTGACTACCATCGGCTGACTCTCACTCGCTGGCTAAAGCAGCACTGTGTCACCTCCTCCAGGAAGGCTTCACTGACCACGCCACTCCCCTGAGGCTTTGATTTTCCTTTACGTTCCCATGGCCCCTGCTCTTCGAGGGTCTCTTTTCTTATCTGACTCCCTCACCAGACTTGAGTCCCTTTTAAGGTCTGTGTTTCCGGCACACAGTGGAGGATCTGCTATGTGTGAGAAATGAATACCAGATGCATGAGGGAAAGGCTGAAGGCATGATGGGTGAATGCTGAGTGCTTTCTCCAGGTTGGAGACAGGCTGCTCAGAACTGGCCATCTCCTTGTGAATTTTCTTGTTAGAAAGAGTCCAGGTGGAGAACCATTCCAGGTGTTTCAGACAGAGGGAATTCAGTTCAGGGAGCTGGTTACACAGGTGATGGAGGAGCTAAGTTGCAAAACGGAACAGTGAGGCCACCCAGAGATCAGCAATGGCAAGAGGATGTGGTCACCCCTAGAACCAGCAGATAATGGGAGACAGAGAAGTCGCCAGAGCCCAGGAGCTGGGGCCACCTTGTCGAGGCTGGATCACTCTGGTGGTCCTGCTTGATGGAGCCACAGATGGGATGCAGCCACTGCTGGAGCTGCCATCCCGGGAAACAAGAGAGGCAGATAAATACGATGGCTTCTCCCTTCCCGTCACCTGCCAATCTCCCATCGCACCTTCCTTGAAGGGTCAGCTCACTCTCCTCCCTGCACACACGCACACGCACGCGCGCACACACACATATGTACACGCACGCGCGCACACCGCTCACATGCACACGCACACACGCGCACACACGCGCGCACACACACATGTACACGCACGCGCGCACACCGCTCACATGCACACGCACACACGCGCACACACGCGCGCGCACACACATGTACACGCACGCGCGCACACCGCTCACATGCACACGCACACACGCGCACACACACGTGCACGCGCGCGCGCACACACGCATATGTACATGCACACGCACACACGCGCGCACACACGCGCGCACACCGCTCACATGCACACGCACACGCGCACACACACACGCATGTACACGCACGCGCGCACACCGCTCACATGCACACACACGCGCACACACACATGTACACACACGCGTGCACACCGCTCACATGCACATGCATACACACGCACACACACGCGCGCACACGCGCACACACACATATGTACACGCACGCGCGCACACCGCTCACATGCACACGCACACACACCGCTCACATGCACACGCACACACGCGCGCACACACATGTACACGCACGCGCGCGCACACACATGTACACGCACGCGCGCACACCGCTCACATGCACACGCACACGCGCGCGCACACACACATGTACACGCACGCGCGCACACCGCTCACATGCACATGCATACACACGCACACACGCGCGCACACGCGCGCACACACATATGTACACGCACGCGCGCACACCGCTCACATGCGCGCACACACGCGCGCACACATATGTACACGCACGCGCGCACACCGCTCACATGCACACGCGCACGCGCACACACACACGCGCACACCGCTCACATGCACACACACGCGCGCACACGCGCGCACACACACATATGTACACGCGCGCGCACACCGCTCACATGCACACGCACAAGCGCACACACACATGTACACGCACACAGACACACACGCATACCAGCAACACAAAGCAGAACAGGGAAGGACAAGGAACAGCTCTGAGGGCAAACAGGCAAATGCCTAACACAAGGCTCAATACACGATGGGGAATTCAAAAGCATGCCACAGTGCCTTATAGCTTGTCTATAAAAACACTTGGGAGTCAGAGGCACCAAGGTGGATCTCTGAGCCTTTCGTCAAGGTTCTTGGACTCCTAGCTGTGGTCCTCAGAAGCCTGGCTTGCATCGGTCATTCTGGGATGTCTCTCCGGTCCCAGTGACCATGCTTCCCTTTTACAAACTCTCTTACTTCCGTGTATGCCCGTCTTGGCTCCTGCTGTATTTAGTTCCTTCCTCCATATTGTCTGGAACACTGAAGCAGCCCCCTTTCCTAACTGGGGGTCTTATTCCCAGACCCTCTTCCCTCTCATCTTACCCTGGGTAATAGATAAATCATCCCAAAGCTCAGCTCTGAACCGGTCACCTCCTTGATCAAAAACTTTCCATAGCTTTCTCTTGCCTACAAAATAAAGTCTGACTTCCTACGTTTGATCACAAAGCATCGGTGATCTAGCTCCAACCTTATTTTCCACTATCCCCATTATAGAGTCTCTGCTCCCCTCAAACTGAGCTGCTACTTACCCTCTGCTACATCTCAGCTTGTGCTTTTCTTTGGCAGAGGCCCATCTTCCCCCTCTTTGATTTTAAATTCTACCTGTGCTTGAAGTTTTGGTTCACATCACACTTCGCATTCCTGATAGAAGAGTGACTTTTTCCCTCCCACCTCTGAATCCCTGTAGCATTTTATCTGAACTCATGACACTCACCACTTTCTAGTCTGCCCTGGAATTATTGATGTGCACAGCTTATCTTCCTGCTAAGGTTTTAGAGGGTAGAGACCATGGCATTTTTAGCTTTATGGTTCCTATAGCATCCGACATACAGTAGGTATTCTGAAATTTTTGTTGCATAAATGGCTGTGCCTTCAAATCAATGAATGAATGGGTAAACCGACATACATACAAAAGAATTAATGGGTGAATGAACAAGACTGGCAATCCTGGGTTCCCACAGAGCAGGCTACTCCAGCCAGCCTGAAAGTGGATGCAGCTTTAGATGGCTAATCAGCTTGGGTTACACTAGTTACAGGGAGGAGCCAGACCCTCTGGACCTGTTGTAGGAGGGCCACTGTCTGGGGGAGCGGCTGGGGGCACAGCCACAGATCTTGAGCCTACCGCAGCCAACCCCAAAACCCAGCTGCCCAGCCCCGTGGAGAGCCTCACATCAATGTAGTTGGCGTTGATGTAGTCGGAGTGTGGGTCTCCATCCAGCACCAGCAGCCTCACTCGAGAATGGTCATCTGCACAGAGAGAGCAGAAAACAAGGGGCTGGGTGATGCTCTGCCCTGCTTCGGGTGAGCTCTGCCCTGCTTTAGAGCCACCATTTATCAATCATCATGTACCGGGCACCATGCTACTGACAGACACGCTCTCATTTAACCCCTAGCATCACCCTCAGTTATTATCCCCATTTACGGATGAGGAAGTTGAGGCTTAGGGAGATTACTGTGCCTTAAAAAAGGGCCTGTATATGCTGCTTCTCTTTTTTTCCACCTGCCCTTCTGATTCTGGTTTTGTCATTACCTACTGGGGAGAGTGACCTGCTTCTTTAAATCTTAGTGATTTTTGTCATTAAAATGGGGATGGAAATGCCTTCTCCAGAGGACAACACAGGAAAGACCATGTGAAAACACTCAGATCCAAATTAATATGCCCCATTTTCCTGCTTGCTTAAAACTGGCATATTTACCTATTTTCCACAAGTGCACAAATGCTTGCCTTTTGCCTCTTGGAATATTGCTGCAAATAGACCGTCGGCCACATATTGTTATCAATATTATCATTCAAGTGAAGCCGACTAAATCATTAGATTAAAAGAGGTCATCAATAACTAAAAATTGTGTTACAGAGAATACCATTTCGAAAACAATCCAGGCACAAACAAGATTTGCAGGCTTTAGTCAATGGCACGCTTACTTCAAATAACACCAAATAAAAATGATTAAAAGAAAAACCTATTACAGCAGAAGAATCAGGCTAATCCTTTACAGTTAATTACAGTGAGCTCCGATATGCTAGAGGACACGCAAACAGAACACCTGGGTTGGGTCTGGTGGGGGGAGGGGCTCAGCTTTCTGTCCCCGTCACTATGCACTTATCACCGCGTGTTGCTGCATCCACTGGCCAGGCCACCTTACTCTAGGTCAGGGCTAGGGCTCCCCATAAGTGGACTGGAGAACTCTGGGCACCCCCAAGGGTTTATGGGGATCAAGGAAGTCGGGTCACCAAATCCCATTAGCTTTTTCCAGAACTTTGCAGTTTACAAGGCCATCTATTACTACTAACTGGAAACCCCATGAACAGGGACACTAGGTGTTTTTCTCCTTGTTCTATCCTCTGCACGTACCTGTGACAGGTACTCAATATGTACTTGGTGAGTATATGAATGGATTATCTCATTGGACTCTCGCAGTGACCCTGGGAGAGAAGTAAGACGGATGCTGTTAACCTTTGTTACAAATGAGGAAACTGAGGCTCCCAAGGATTGACTGGCCACATGGCCAGTGGGTGGTGGAGCTTGGAAGAGTGGGGTTCTCTTAACTCTGAGCTCAGACACTCCTGATTCCCCAGAGGGGTCTAAGCAGGATAGCAGAAAGTACTTCGAGGGTACACAGCAGAGGGAATTAATGACAGAGAAGTGGTTACCTGGGTGATGGAAGAGCTGAGAGGCTAAAGGGAGGAGGGAGAAGTAACTCAGAGCTAAACATCAACAAGCAGACACTGCCTCCCCAGGGTCGGTGGGACAGAGGGGGGAAGCCAGGGCACCAGAGCCCAGGGGTGGGGGCCACCTGTGGAAGCTGGAGCTGCAGTGGGCCCCTCTGGTGGGAGCTGGAGAAAGAAGGAGACTCCCTCACTGTTCAAGAAGGTGCCTCTGATTGGGACAGAGAGGGAGAAATACCCCGGCTTCTTCCTTTCTCCCACCTTCCAATCTCCCACCAGTGCACGTCACTGGCCAAACAGCAGCCAGCTGACAAGAGAGGCTGAGAAATGCAACCTGCAAGGGTCAGATCCCTATGACGGAAAGCTGAGCAGGAGAAGGCAAGGAATGGGACCAAGGATGGACAAGCAGACCGGGGCTGGACAGGACACCGCCCCACATCCATTCATTCATTAACTAATTAATCAATTCAAAAATAGTTAAGTGAGCATCTGCCATATGGCAGGCACTGTGCTAGATACTGAGCTACACTGGATGCCATGTTTCCTACTCATCATGGGGAAGAGTTTCCGTGGAATCAACCAGAGGGAGTGGGAGGGAGGTCTAAGTGATCCCTTTGGGTGGGTGGTGGAGTGGGGTGTGAAGTGAGGAAGGAGTTTGAAGCTAATCTTTATGGAGTTGATGGCAGATACCAGAGGCTTCACATACATTATCTCACTCAGTCATTTATTCCTCCAAATTGCTCCACAGATTATTATACTAATGATGTAGTATTTTTATTCTTCCCATTTCACAGATGAAGAAACTGGGGCTCAGAGAGATTAAGCAACTTTCCAACATTACACGGCCTACAAGTGGCTGGGATTCTATCTTAGGACTGTCTGACCCTGAATCCCTGCTCTGTTCACACGATATGCTGTCCCTGGACTTCTAGCATCTCGCAGGTACTGGAGTCTGTGCAAGTGTCTGGTCCCCAGCTCCTGCAGTGGGACGTCCTGGGGGACATCCACCCAGCAGGGGTTCAGACAAGACCCAGCAGCTGACTCTGAGCTCAGACTGTTAAAAGCCTTGTTACCAGCGGTTACCAAAACTGTAAGGCTCAAAAAAGTGAAAAATGTGTAATGTGTTTTCACTCATTGGTCTCACTAATGATTTATCGATTCAAAAAAATCTCCTTTATTTATTGAGTTATGCCTGCCCTTGAGGTCTAAAGCACTGGAAACAGATATTCTGGTGTAAAACGTTGAAAGGGAATTTTCATTAATATAAAATGAAATTGAAAGTCTGAAAGCAAATATGATTAACAAGAAAAAGAAAAGAAACAAACTTATTTCTTTTAGTTAAATATTCTTAAAGATGAGAGGTGCCCCTAACCACCAGATGATGGCGTTTGTCAATTTCACCTCTTTATTCATTTATTAAGAACAAATTCACTGAGCACCTACTACACACAGGCTTGTTGAAGGGACTTGGAAAGTATTTTCCAAGTGCTCAGGGAGTTTGTCAATGTAGTGGGGGAGACAGACTGTACGCAGAAGTGAAATTTCAAGGTCTAGAAAGTGGGGACTAGAGGGCTTTGTGAAGTGATATGTGAATGAGGAATTGAAAGTAAGGCTTGACCAACGGGCAGTGAGGAAGGGTCTTTCCATCAGAGAGAACAGCAAGAGTGAGAGCAGAGGTCCTGGAAAAGCAAGCATACTGGCGACCTGCAAACAGCTTCTTGTCTTGTGAACATGGAATGGGAGGCAATTAGCAGTGGGAGAAGAGGCAGAGGAGGTAGGTGGGGTTAGATTGAGGAGGGCTTTCTACGCCCTATTCAGGTACTTAGATGCAAGTCACCATGCCGGGCTCTGCAGAGCATCCAAATAGAGACTATCTTCTGAGACTGTGAAAGGGTACTTTAGTACAAAATGATCAAGATTTATTCCCACCTGGGCTAACCTGTGGCAAGTAGGGCAGCAGACGTGGTGACGGTAGGTCTGAAGCTATGGGTCAGATCTGGGTTCAGATCTTAGCTCCATCACTTAGCAAGTCAGTTGATCTCTCTAAGCCTTGGTTTTCTTAGGAAAATGCTATATGGCTCAATACTATATAGCTCACAGAATGTTGGGAGGATTAAATGAGAAAATGCAGGCATGAAAAGTGTGAGGACGTTAAGAGAATGAAAAGATGAGCCACAGATTGGGAGAAAACGTTTGAAAAAGACTACCCGATAAAGGAGTTGTATCCACAGTATACAAAGACCTCTTAAAACTCAACAATAAGAAAACAACCCAATTAAAAAATGGGCAAATGATCTGAACGGACACCTCAAGAAAAAAAGATATATGGATGGCAAATAAGCATATGAAAAGATGTTCAGTATCACATGTCATTAGGAACTGCAAGTTAAAACAACAGAAATATACCTCTACTCACCTACTAGAATGGCCAAAATCCAGAACCCTGACAACACCAAATGCTGGCGAGGATGTAGAGCAACAGGAATTCTCACTTATTGCTGATGGGAAAGCAAAATGGTAGAGCCACTTTGGAAGACAGTTTGGAAATTTCTTCCAAAACCAAACACACTCTTATCATATGATCCAGCAATTACTGTCTGGTATTTACCCAAATGAGCTGAAACATACGTCCACACAAAAACCTGCACATGAATGTTTATAGCAGGTTTACTCACAACTGCCAAAACTTAAGAAAAACCAAGATGTCCTTCAATAGGTGAATGGACAAACAAGTCACGGTACATCCACGTCTTTGGTAATATAAAGAAATGAGTTCTCAAACCAGGAAAGGACATGGAGGAAACATAAACGCATACTGCTAAGTGAAAAAACCCAGCCTGAAAGGCTTCACAGTGTATGATTCCAACCCTGTGACATTTTGGAGAAGGCAAAACTATGGAGGCAGTAAGAAGATCCATGGTTGCCAGGGACCTGTGGGGAGGGATGACTAGGTAGAGCACAGGGAACTTTTAGGGCAGTGAAACTTCTGTATAATACTGTAATTGTGGATATGTGTCACTGTACATTTTTTAAATCCTACAGAACTGCACAACACAGAGTGGACTCGAAGGTAAACTATGGACTTTAGCTAGTAATAATGGATCGCAAGGCACAGGGAGATCAGCTTGGTGCTTTGTGACCAGCTAGAAGGGTGGGATAGGGAGGGTGGGAGGGAGGGAGATGCAAGAGATATGGGGATATATGTATATGTATAACTGATTCACTTTGTTGTAAAGCAGAAAGTAACACACCATCGTAAAGCAATTATACTACAATAAAAATGTTGAGGAAAAAAAAACACTAAAAAAAAAAAAGAAGATGTGGTATATGTATATGTGATGGACTATTACTCAGCCATAAAAAAGAATGAAATTTTGCCATTTGCAACGACATATATGGACTTGGAAGGTATTATGCTAAGTGAAATAAGTCAGACAGAGACAGACAGATACTGTATGATATCACTTATATGTGGAATCTAAAAAATACAACAAACCAGTGATTATAACAAAAAGGAAGCAGACTCACAGATACAGAGAACAAACTAGTGGTTACCAGTGGGGAGAGGGAAGGGGGAGGGTCATTATAGGGGTGAGGGATTAAGCGGTACAAACTGTTATGTATAAAATAAGCTACAAGGATACAATGTACAACACAGGGAAAATAGCCAGTATTTTATAATAACCATAAATGGAGTATACCCTTTAAAAATTGTGAATCATTATATTGTACACTTGTAACATATAATATTGTACATCAACTAAACTTCAATAAAAAAATGAGATACTACCTTATTAAAAAAAAAGGATCAATATTGGTTCACCAATTGTAACAAACGTATCACACTGATGCGAGATGTTAATAACAGGGGAAACTGAGGGGGGATGGGAGGTAGGAGTAAACAGGAACTCTGGACATTCCGCTCAATTTTTCTGAAACTAAAACTGCTCTTAAAAAAAGTGTGAGGACAGTGCCTGGTATGCAGCAGGTGCTTAATGAATGGCGGTTCTGGGCTGGATGTGAGGCAGGCAGCGAGCTGATGGAGGAGACGGTTAGAGACTTAGTGCTTCCCATTTGCCCTTCTGTACAAAATGTAAATCCATCTTTCTACAGAGGCAAAGAGTTACTGTGCGTATTCATGAAAGGGCAGAATTCAGCTATAGGTCCACCAGAAAGGCATTGCAAGGAGTAGCACTGCCTCCATGGTTGATTTATTCCTTCTGGGAGACGCTAATATTATTCTGTGTCCCCTTCTCCTTCTAACTTTATATCATTAGAAGGATAAAAAAAATTGTGTTTGTCCACATGCACATGAAGAAAGATGGGGCAGTGGGCGATGTAAAGGAGTTTATACAAAGTAATTTACAAGCAGCCCAGAAAGTTCATTATGCTCTATCTACATTTTGCAAGCTTGAGAAACAGCTGATCTGGCACTCCTTGTTTGATATTCAAGACGAGTGAAGAAGTCATATAGAGGAGAAACAAACTCCTCAACGGTGAGGTAAGAGGAGGTGCAGGAGCCTGGCTTCACCCAGCTCTCAGCTGAGGTAGGAGGTGGGCCAGCACTGGCTTGCACGGAGGAGGAGAGAACCAGTGGCCACTGGTAGAGAGGAGGCACAACTGCAAAGACACGGAGATCCAAAGAGCTCCCTGGAACACAACTCAAGGGGAACAGAAATACTGCCCCTGTAGAATCAATCTGTTCCTTGTAGTTTTCGAACAAAGCCCAGCGGTAGGTTGTAAAAGTTTAACAAAGAGCTCTCTAGAGGAAGAAATGGCCCTGATCTGTAACATCTGATTTCTGTGATAGAAATACTCCCACCATGACGGATTTCAAGCTACCAACATGGTATCAACTGGCTCACAAAATTCCTGAAAAAGTTAACCATCATCTCTTGCAAGCTGGTATGAATCAGTTCCAAGATATCACTGACAAGAGAACAAAGCCTGACCAGACCCCACAATGCCTTGCATGATCTGGTTTGGGACCTATTTCCCAAGTCCAGCCTCATGCCCCCCTCCCCACATATTACTCTGAAAACCGTGCCCTTCTTTCTGTTGCTCAAATGCATGATGTCCGCTCTGACCACAGGGCCTTTGCACATGAAAGGAATGCCCTCAACCCCATAAGGCTGGCAACGTCTCATTCTGCAGCTCCATCTTCCTCCCTCAGGAAGCCTTCTATGATCTCTCCACCCCAGGCTCCAATAGCTCCCTGTACTTGTCTTCAGAGCTCTTAGAGCAGTTTTATTTCTGCGACGATCTGACTAACCCATGGCTCTCCTTCGCGCCCTATTTAAGAACGGGCACCCTATTTACTGAACTCCTCTATAGTGTATGGCACATAGTAAGTGCTCAATAATTATCTGTTCAATATATGAGTTCATATTTGTGTCTGAAAGGCTGAGAACCAGAAAGGAGCCGGTCCCTTGCTTTTAGCCATACAATTGATTTTAGGTAACCTGGCCTGGGACCCAGGCTCTTTCCTCTACACAAGGCTAGCATAGTATGCCTAGACCCTGTGCTCAAATTCTTCCTCGCCTCACAGCTGACCCCTCACCCCACCTGCAGACCCAAGACTGGCAGCCAATCATTGTCTTCAGCACGAGAGAGGGAGGGCTTGGGAAGGCTCTGAAGGCAGACCTGAGGTCTGTCACTAAGTCCATCACCCAGAGCAGTTGATGTACCTTCCCGAGCCTCAGTTTACCCAACGACAACATCAAAATCCTCTCTACCTTTGCAGAATTGTTGCAAGGATGAAAAGCACTTAGATATGAAGGCACCTGGTGTATTGTAAGAAATCAATGCAAATGTGTAAATTCAGTTTTACTGTAATTCTAGACCAGTGGTTCTCAAAATATAGTTCCTTGGCCAATAGCGTCAATGACATCTGGGAACTTGTTAGAAATGCAGATACTGGAGTCCCAGCCCAGACCCCACCGAATCCGAAACTCTGGGGTGGAGGCCAGCAATCTGTATTTTAACAAGCCCTCCAGGAGATTCTGACGCACACTCAGGTTTCAAGACCAGTTGATGTTCAGTTATTTAGCATAGGGGGTGCCTTGGCTATTCAATTTGTCTTGGGAAAGACCAAAAGTTTTTACTGGAATTAGGCCGTGAGACTAGAGACTCACCTGTGCTGGGTGTAAGGAACAGAAATTTATCTTTGTGGAGTGCATAAGATGCTCCAGGCACCATTCTACAAGCCTATGGATGCTATGCCATTTGATTCTCATCATAACCCATTTTGTGGCTGAGAAAATCAAGGCTCCAAGCAGTTTAACAACTTAGAAGGTGTAAGGCTGAGAGCCTCCTTGTAGAGTAGTGGGGTCCCTACCTCTCCGGGAACCCCAAGACACACTGCCTCTACACCCCTCCACGCCGGTTCTGACTCTGACACTGTGTCCCATCCCACTGTGTGTCCCACCCCCCATCCCTGGCCAGGGGAGAGGATTCAGTGTCCTCCCATGCACAGCTCTAACTCTCAAAGCAAACCACAGTTCCTTCCTCCTCCATCATCAGAGGTAACCCATTAAGTCAGTCTTCTCAAGTCACATCCACTTAGAGAATCACTTCAGAGAGGTGGGGCGGGGAAGACAATATCATTTGGATACAGGATGTACTTTCCTCCTGTCTTCTGGGCACTGAGGAAGGTAAAGAAAAGGTGCAGTTTTTCAGAGAAAAGAGATTTGACTCATTACAATGAATTGTGGAGCTGAAAGGTCATTTCCTAGAAGTACTGGAAATGTTAAGGCCATCATCTTGCACGAGTGGAGAGCGAGGTAATCCTGCCGAGACTGCCCAGGTACCCCACTGAAGCTAAAGGTCTCCTTATTCAATCTTGATTGAATTACCATTACCAAGGTAGCAGGTGGCCTGGGTATGACAGGGAAACAGCCCGACATTCTGTGCGTCTCCTTGTGCTGCCAGTTCCCTGCTGGCTGAGGATGGGCTGCTCCATTCTGCAGGGCCCCGTGAGGAGCTGCTCCAACAGATGAAATCTTTGGGGCCATAGAGGGGACTTAAGCACAGAGGCGCAGAGCACTGAGAGAAGTTAGGGGGACAGCGGCCTATCTGATGAATTTGTGGATTCATCCTAAGCAGGATGTCCAGCCCACACCCCACTAAGGGGACTTTCTGAAGAAAGAGAGGAAGGTTTCTGATCCAGATTCCTGCCGAAGCAGAAACTGAGACAAGGACTGAAATGCAAGGACTTGCTTTGGGGGATGATCCTGGGAAACACCGGAAGGGGAATGGGAAGTAAGAGGCAGAAAGGAAGGAAACCAGTGAGGGTTGTGTCATCAAGCTGGGGCTTACTTTCTTACTTTCTCCTGCTACTCCAGGAGAGAGTGTGAATACACACCTCCAAGTTATTCCGCCTCAGTGGGGAGGGACCTGGGGTACTTATACCCGCACCCCCATCAGTCACGGATTGAGAGCTGCTCCTGGGGACATTTAATTTCTCGGCAGTCCCGGCAAGCAGGCAGAGAGGGCTCCAGTGACCGGAACAAGTCCTCTGACAAACAAGGGCACTGAAGGTTTCTGCACCAGGATCGCTCTGTAAGGCCCAGGCAGGAGCCACCCTCAGAGACAGCCAAGGAGAAGGGGGAGCTGGGAACACCGAACAAGGCACCCATTTTGACATCCAGTACAGTCTCCCCAGAAATCAGCAGAGAAACAGCTCTGAGAAGAAGCCCCTGAGTTTGATTTGAATCTGAGCTCCTCCCTGGAAGTGAAAACAGCCTCTCTGAAGAGTTCATCAGACTCTGCGTGACCGTGGGCAGGGTTCTACATCTCTGGACCACTGCTCCTTGCCTGTGAACTCAAAGAGGCTAGACTTAGTGTCATCTAGGTTTAAAAGGCTATACAACCAGGTTCAGAGTCAATATTTGTTCATCTTAATTTGCACCCTTTGCACTGAAAGTGCAAAGTGTCAGAGAGATGAAGTGATCTTGTTGAAGGTCATGCACGAGGTTAAGGGCAGAACTGAGACTAGCACCTGGGTCTGCTGGACTCCATACCCAGTACTCCAATGCACCTGAGCCCAGTGGCTTGTCTTAAATTAGGGGGTTAGAAGTCTCAGAAAATAAAAATGTCCTGCGTCTCTTGTTTGCCCTTCAGCCTTCCGCACCTGCCTCTCTAAACTGGAAGCTGATCTCTGTGGATAAGATCAGAGGTTTGTACGCTCAACCTTGCTAATCATCAGGGAAATGCCAACCAAAATCACAGTGTAATATCACCTCACACCTGTAAGAATGGCTATCATCAAAAAGACCACAAACAACAAATATTGGCAAGGATGTGGAGAAAAGGGAACCCTTGTACACTGTTGGTGGGAATGTAAATTGGTGCAGCCACTGTGGAAAAACAGCATGGAAGTTCCCCAAAAAACTAAAAATAGAACTACCAGATGATCCAGCAATTCCACTCCTGGGTGTTTATCCAAAGAAAATGAAAACAGTAATTTGAAAAGATATACACACCCCAATGTTCATAGCAGCATTATTTACAATAGCCAAGATACGAAAGCAACCCAAGTGTCTATCAAGAGATGAATGGATAAAGAAGATGTGGTATATATACACAAGGGAATATTATTCAGCTATAAAAAAAGAATGAAAATTTGCCATTTTCAATAGCATGGATGGACCTGGAGGGTATCATGCTCAGTGAAATAAGTCAGAGAGAGAAAGACAAATACTATATATTATCACTGAGGAATCGAAAAAATAAGACAAATGATTATAACAAAACAGAAACACACTCGCATAGAAAACAAACCAGTGGTTACCAGTGGGGAGAGGGAAGGGGGAGGGACAAGATAGGGGTAGGGGATTAAGAGGTACAAACTACTATGCATAGAACAAATAAGATACAAGGACATATTGTACAGCACAGAGAATATAGCCAATATTTTATAATAACTTTAAATGGAGTATAATCCAAAAAAATTATTGAATCACTATGCTGTACACCTGAAACTTATGTAACATTGTAAATCAGCTTTTCTCTAATAAAAAGAAAAAAAAGATGAGAGGTTCGTAAACCTGAGAGTGTATCAGTGTCACTGGTGGGCTTTTTAGAACAGAGACCGCTGGGTGCCACCCCCAGAATGTCTCTTTGACAGGTCTAGATGGGACCCCAAAATGAGCATTTCTAGCAAGTTCTCAGGTGTTCCTGCTCCAGGGACCACACTTTGAGAACCACTGGACTCTGTCTACAGATTCCCTTGTCCTCTGGCTCTGGCTGGGTTCAGCCACTGGAAAGCACTGGCAGAAGACTGGATTAAGTGGGGAGTGCCATCGAGGTACTTATTCCTTCAGCTCCCTTTTTGGGGGTCACCATGGGCTGGCTGCAAGGCCACTAAAGGTCACACCTCTGACCAGGTCCTCTCTCTCTGGGTCCTGGGAATCTCTTCTTACTGAATCCTCTGCGGCCTAGGCATGGCATTTAGCCCCAGGGTGCCACACTATTCCCTGTAGTCTCCCACAGCTAGCTCACATTTTCATTAAAAAAAAAAAAGTCACTTGATTAAATTATTCTCAAATCACACTATCTGAAGGTCCCATCTATTTCCTGCTGGGACCCCGACAGATGCCAGAAGGGAAGCCTCATTTGATAAAATCTGCACCCCTGAGATCACTTCCTCTCCTCTGTGTAATTTCCTTCCAGGCAAGGAAGCGCCCTCCGCAACTTCGACATGGGGAATCTCGGTATCCTTGAAATTTCCCCTTGTCCACCATATATGCCCCAGGGCTACTTAAAAGTAAAGACCTCTCTGTTCTGTTTTCCCCATTCATTTCCTTTCACTTCCTTTCTTTTCTACTCCCTGGAAACCCCACTGTCTCTCTTGCTAACTTCTAAACAGAATGGTTTGGAAGAAAGGGCGTATTTAGCCAAGGTTTCTCTTTCATTGTTTCATTGGCAGACTGTACCCTCCCTCCTTCTCTTCCCCTTTCATCTTCTCTGTTCTCCCTGGCCTGGGCCTTTGTCCTCCACTCCAGCCTCCTAGTGCCCTGGGTTCCTTAAGATGCTAATCACACCCAGTTTTCTTTTTGCACCAAGAATGTTTCTATTTATCAAGCCAGTGCCCAACGACTTTGCCTCCCCGAGGGAAACGTACAAGGGCAGGAACACTTTCCAATCCTTGGGGCTGTTTCTCTTTTCCTTTTTTCATTTCAATTCCAGGACTTTTTTTTTTTTTCTTTCTTGGTTCCCCTTTATGCCTTGCACTGCTTTTGGATGCACTGGTTACTTTGGCACTGTCTCCTCTCAGGTCTGAGGGCAGACCCGGTCCAGCCACAATTTGCTGCAGAATTACTGACCCGTGCATTAGAAAGGAGATTCAGGTTTCTTTAAACCCACCAAGACGGTATCATTAGGTGTCTGAATTTCCTCTGCCTCTGTTTGGGTTTCCCCGGAAGTAGATACAAGATGAGGAGATTCCAGTGCAAGCAGTTTACATAGCAAGAGAAGAGGACACCAAGAGGAAAGGGGGAGGGGAGTGAGACAGCCAAGAGAAGGCAGCCCAGGAAGGGTGGGCAACTGCAGCCCACTCCCCATGGACGCTCTGGAGAAAGGTGTAGAACACACAACACAGTGAAGGCGAGGAAGAGCAGCTGGACTATTTCATGGTCTAGGGAGAGACAGCATTGTGCCTGGGCAGAGCATCCTGCCCCAGCTTTGGAGAAGGTCCTCAGGCAAAGAGATGCAGACAGGGCAGGACTGGGGGAAACCAGTGAGGCCCCAGGGCACACACTTTAAGGAGGCGCTTGCTCTCAGGGTCAGGCAGGTGCAGGGTCAACAGCTGAGCCTCAGCAGACCCTGGAATGCTGGGTGCGTCGCCTGCCTCACCCTAGTCCCGGCCCTGGGCGCCAGCAGGAGTTACTGCACAAGGAGGCGGCGGAGCCGTGGGGTGTGGATGGGACACGGACTCCTTGCTGCCTGGAATCCTGCCTTCTCAGACGTGGCTCCTGAGGGGGATATGACTGTCCTCCTCTCTCCCTCCTGTGTCCCATCTCTCTACCCTCTTCCTTCAGGCTCAGAATGCCTTCCTTGATCGACTATCACTGTTCCTAGAGTCATCCTGATTCAGACTTCCTCCATCCATCCTCTCTGGGTGCTCTCTATTTTTGGGGGGAAGCCAGAAGGGAGAGACCCATGGCTCAAGCCCTTTGGGGCCTTGCAGGGAGTCCGTGCATTCCAACATTCAGTCCTGTCTACTGAGCACCAGCCATAAGCCAGGTCTGGGGACACAGAAGTGCAAGAGAGCCCTAGCTCTGTTGTTGCAGGACACCTATTCTGGTGAGGAGATCAGGCAGCCAACAGTCATGCAAAGGCTCTCATATCACAATAGTGATGAGAACTAAGAAGACACGCCTTGTGCTCTCGGAGTGAATAATGGGGTTTTGACGAAATTATAATGGTCAGAAGAATTCCCTGAGGAAGTGATACCTGAGCTAAGATCTGAAGAATAAGTAGAACTTAGCAGAGCAAAGAGAGGAGGGACGGGCACGTTGATAGAGAGAAGAGAATATGCAAAGGCCCTGTGTCACGGATGAGCGTGTAAAGTTCAAGGTACTGAAAGGCCGGTGGGGCTTAACCGAGGAGACTTGTGGTGGAGAGGACACAGTGTGAAATGCGATGGAGAGAGGGCTGAGGGCCTTTGGAAAAGAAGGGCTGAACACTGAAGGAAGCCATTTGAAGGGTTTTCTGTAGGACAGTGACATGTTTCAATTCATATTTTGAGGAGGTCCCTCTGGCTGCTGTCAGAGATCAGACAGGATACATTTGGGGGCCAAGGTAGATGTGGAACAACCAGGAAGAAGGTGGGCAGAGGCCAGGTGAGATCTGATGATGGCTTTGGGCACGGATGCTGAGCGCAAAGGGTGGGCAGTGGGACGTCCAGAAAGATACAAAGGCTTTCATCCTGGGCTCCTCAGGCTTTGGACCAGATACCTGGCCCGGCCTGGATGACCTTGTCTCTCGAGGGACAGGGTCTCTTTACTGTGCTCTAATTGTTTATTTTTTCTATTATTATTTTCTCTTATACTATTGCATCATTATATCCATTTTACAGAGAGAAGACCAAGGCTTAGAGTGAGTACACAAGGTCTTACAGCCTATAATTTAGTGGATCCCACCTGAACTCACCATCTGATACGGGGAACAGACAAGTGACCAGGTATTTGAGGGCACTAGTACACGATGGTGCTCAAGCACAGGATGGTCGGAGCAAGCAGAACCCGTGCCTGGAATGCGAGTTCCCTGGCAGCAGAGACTGAGTGTCCCAGTGCCCAGCACAGGGCCTGGCTCAGAGGAGGCCCGCACATCATAGGTCTTCATACACATTTCCTGACTGTTTGAACGTCTCTTTCCAACACTACATTTGCAAGAAATCTTTTTTTTTTTTTTTTTTTTTAAAAAATTTTGCCGTCTTCATTACTCTCTTCCAAGAGGCAAATTATAAATGTTTTTCTGATTAGTTCTCCTATTCATAGCCGATTTCTAAATCAGCACAGGAAACGGCTAAGCTAAAACTTCTGCCCCTTTTTTCCTTTACAAGCTGCCTGTATCTTATGCTTTCTTCCTCTAAGCTTTTTCTTAGGCAATGTCTAGACAGTTAAAGAAAACAAAACAAAACACTGAACTGTGCTAGAAATAATTTGTTATTCAGGATTTTTTTTTTTTTTTTTTTGGCTGAACTGGGTTACTCTGAAAACTGAGACCAAGAGATGCTTCGTACCCAACTGGTGAGATGTCAAATGGTCCAGGTTGGCTGTGCCATGGCAGACAGGGGTTGTTGTTGACTCCTGTTCTAATCAGAGTATGTGCTTAGCATTTTGTATGACGTAAGTTTGTCCTCTGTATTTATGTTGTGTAGAAGGCTGTGCACACCAGTATTTGGCAATGGTCATACTTGTGTGTGTACTGTGTGTGGTGTGTAGTTCTATGGCAGTCTCTCTCTCCCTCTCCTCCCAGCACTGAATATCATGCAGGGTCCCACACAAGTACTGTCACTGTTCAGGCCCCCTCGTCCCTTGCTAGGACTCTTGCAGTAGCCTAAGTGGTCTCTC
Organism: Lipotes vexillifer; assembly: GCF_000442215.2. Classification (NCBI taxonomy): domain Eukaryota; kingdom Metazoa; phylum Chordata; class Mammalia; order Artiodactyla; family Lipotidae; genus Lipotes; species Lipotes vexillifer. The sequence continues at coordinate 1,815,997 of NW_006791814.1, forward strand.
TGCCTCCAGCCTCTCTCAATCAAATCCACCTTCCCAATAAGCTGCCCTGGTGATCCTTCCAAAATAGACATCTGATTATGCTTCCCTGCCCCAGCCTGGCTTATTCCACATCCCCACATGGGTATTCAGTGAATTTTGCTTAAAATAAGGAGGATGGTGTATCCACACTGCTCATCAGTGACCCTGAGAAAGTAACTCTATGGCTATGAGTAATGGTGCCAGGTACCGTGCCAAGGGTTTTACGAACCTTTTATCAACCATCCTATCTTTATTCTTTTCCTCACTTTAAAGGCGAGAAAACTGAAACTCAGAGAGGTCAGGTCACCTGCCCAGGGCCCCACAGCTGGGATAGGAGCCCAGGCAGGCTGACTCCAGAGGGCTCGAACTACTCTGTGCCACTGCTTTCATCAAATCACACACCAGGGGGTGCTTCCAGGAACGCTAGAGCTCACTGCTGAGCAAAAGGCAATGTTCTTCCACGCCTCCCCCCAGGTCCACACAAAACAAGCTTCCTGCTGCAGGCTCAGGGCCACCAAACACCCATGCCGACACAGGCCCTGAGTGGCAGGCACTCGCCACAGGGCCCTGCCCCAGCCAGCAGTGGGGTCTGGCAGGAGTCGTGATGCCCTAAACTCTACCTCTTGTGTGAAGAGGGTAACCTTGGGCTCCCCTGAGCCCTGAGCTGGCCCAAACCCTCAGCTGTAGGCCAGAGTTCCTGGCTCCTTCTGAGCACCCATCCTTGCTTGGGACTCGACCTCCTTGGAATAGCATCATCTCTCGCCTAGGTGTTCTCAGCCCCTCCTTCACGGGCTGGACCTTGCTCTCCACCCCAGGATGCTGCCACGATGGGTTTTTGCAGAGGGGGCTTGCTGGGAACACCCTTGTGGCTGGGCTTCCTCCCCGACCTGAAGAATTCTTGAGCAGGCAAGATCCAAGCTTCAGAGGTTTCCTGCATCTACTGTGCCAGCTCACTTTGCCCATGTATGCCCGCCCAGCTACCTGCCTGCCCCCTCTGGCTGAGATCAGCCATGCTCTGTCATCCAGGCCAGGGATGGCAGGGAGGCTGAGACAGAGCTCCACGCTTAGCATGTGGACCCAAATCTGGAAACATCAAGGATTATTTGGTAACAAATTCCAGGTAAATAATAGTGATAGCTTCTTTTCGTCTGTGTTCCCAAAGCCTGGAGCCCTCCCAGAAGGTCACCTACAGGATATGATGTTGCCGTATCGATTCTTGTTGCGGTTTTCATCCTCTTTGGCTGTGTCCCACGAGGCTGTCTGCCCCTCCGGTAAGGCCTAGAAAAAAAGGACAGAGTGATTAGAATGGCTTGAGATAGGAGCTTTATCTGGGTGTCCACGGGGAAAACGAGACCCACTGTGATGGGTCACATAGTGCAAAAGACTGTGTGTTCTTGGATGGGGCCTGGGGAGAACACAGACTTGTCCCCTCCCTGGCTTATTCACCTGTTCAGGGACTCAAATGTTACTGATGTCTTTCGTGTGTCATGAGCTCAAATCTGGTGCAGTAGGGGAGTCATTTGTTCATTCATCCACTTGATGGATATTTGAATCCCTAATATGTGTTTGGTGCTATTCTAGGTTCTTGGGACACAGCGAAATAGACAAAGCCCCCTTGAGCTTTCAGTCAACTGGGAGATGCAGCAAACGAACAAGCAAACATATATAATTTTAAATAGTGTAAAATTCTGTGAAGAAAATAAAGCAGGGTAGAGGTATAGTGATCGTGCATGAGCATTATTTTGGATTGCACAGTCTGGGAGGGCTTCTCTGAGGAGGTAACATTTAAGCTAATTCCTTCATGATGTGAAAAAGCCAGTCATGCCAAGAAAAGTGGGAAGTGTTTTCCAGGCAGAGAGGATAGTGGAGGCAAAGGTGGTAACCGAATGACCATGTTGAAGGATGAGGTGGGGAAAGCAGTGACAAAAGCATCTGGAGAGGCAGGGAGAGTTCAGGCTTTATAAGGCATTGTGGTCACTGGTAAGGAGTTGGGTATTATTCCAGGTGTGATAGGAAACCATTCAAGGGTTTTGAGCAGGGCAGAGAGCTAATTTGATTTATGTTTTACAAAGCACATTCTGGCTCACGTATGGAATAGAGACTCCAGGAGGCCCAGGGAGGAAGCAGGGAGATCAGTTAGGAAGTTGTTACAATAGCCCTGCCAGGAGATGATGGTACCTGGGACCAAGATGGTGCAGTAGACGTGGTGGGAAGTGATTACTTTTAGGATGTTCAGCTGAATATTGCAGATTTTGGTTCTCCCCCAGAAGCAGCCTCAGCAACAAGGATTCTAGTATGGGATTTGTTTGGGAGGCAAGCCTAAGGAGCTCATGGGTGGGAGAGTGGGAAAAGTCAGACAATCGAGGGAAGAATGCCAATAAATACAGGGTACATCAACGAACAAATAACCACTGCACCTGAGGCTTAATCCCATGGGCCCATCTCATGGCTCAGAGTTGTTCTCCCAGAGGAAGAAGGGAGTTGGGGTATTTATCCCCCAGTTCCCATCTATCACTGATTGAGGACAACTCTTAGGAAATCCCTTGGCACTTCTGTCATGCTCTGTAGACAAGGTGTGCATACTCTTTTGTCTTAAGGAAGTACTCAGGCAAAAAGTCGCAAGTGCTTGCAGGAGGCGGGCACTGGGCGGGCATACACGGGCAAAGTGAGTGTGGAGGGGATGTGGGCAGGGCACCAGCGCATCTACTACAGACGAGGACTATGAAGGAAAGAGAAGGATGGAGGCTGACTGGTTAAAGAACGGAGTGGAGAGTCGCATCTTTTATTGAGATGGAGAAGAAACAGATGGGGGAGAAACAGGTTTGGGGAAGCCCGAATTAAATGTTGTGTTCTGGGTACATAAAGTATTGAATACTTAGAACCATGTATAGCACTTGCTTCTAAACATGTTCAAAACAATAAAAAAAAAAACAGGAGCAGCAGCCATGTTTGAGATGACTAGTCAACTTTCAAGCTGAGATACTGAGCCGGAAGTTGGACACAGAGGTTCAGAGCCAGAGTTAGAAGGAAGGAAGAGATGGGACTCATCAGTTTAAGAGAAGACAGATGAGCAAACAACCATGTGACGTGATTTAACAGAGTTATGAGCCAAGTGTTATGGAAACACTGGGGAGGCTGCACCCACTTACCTCACAGAGAAGGAAGATGGGCATTTCAGGGAGTGGGAACAGCTTCAGAAAAGCTGCAGAAGCATGAATGTCAGACCACACCTTGACTACTGCCCCTACCCTGTCTCTGGTGGAACAGGCTGGATGCCCTGCTCATGGCCCCTGCATTACTTCTGAGACTGAATTTGCTACCCCTTCAGTCTACATAGCTCCCTGTCAGCAGTGCAGGGGAGAGGAGCTTCCAGTCATCTTAATACACCAGCCTTGACTTTGCCCACCTATTTCTTAGCAGGTCTACATCCTAAGCAAGGAGAAGCCTGTAACCTGATGGGTCAGAAATTCAGCCATTCAGTAGGCAATGTTTTATGGGCAGGCAGGACCACTGTCTATTCAAAGCCCAGACCACGCATGATTCCCCCTTTCTTGCTTCCAGTCTCCCACATCTCTTCCAAGCCAGCCTGGGTGGGTCTTCTTCTAGAGCAGGAGTTGGCAAACTTCTTCTGTAGTGGGTCAGATAATAGGCAGCATGGGCTTGGTAAGCCACGCAGTCTCTGTTCTAACTACTCATACTCAACTCCACCGTTGTAGAGAGAACGCAGTCCTAGACACAATGCAAACACATGGGCATGTCTGTGTTCCACTAAAAATTGATTTACAAAAAACAAGTGTTGGGCTGGATTTAGCCTGTGGCTGTAGTTTGCTGACCTTTATTCTAGAAGCATGACCATGATCCTCCTCTGTGCAGTGGTTGGGTAGATAGAATGGGTGCCCATTCTGCTACCTAGCCATACCAGATTGAATGAAGATGGGGTGAGAGGTCCTTGCCTAGGCTAAGCCATGTTCTCTAACTTAGTTTTGCCCAGGGTTTTAGACTGGGGTAACAGAGTGCCTTCCCAGCAATTACCTGATCAGAATGTTGTTCTTTGTGTGTCAGAAACCCTTAGACTGGTACCCCAGAGGAGAAGCAAAACAGGTTCTAGGCTCTGCCCTAAATCTGAGTGTGGGAAAGTGCTATGGAGATAGGAGCATGCTCGTTCTGCAAATGGAGGGCTTGTCTCTGCTCTTTCCTCCCCCACTCGTCCGGTATTTACTCATTATAATTGACCGTCACCCTGCATCCCTCTTGCCACCAGTGCAGACCGTCTGCAGACCACAAATGGTTCGTGCTTCGGCATGGAACTCTTAGAACCCAGATTCCAGCCCTCGGCCTCATCGTCTCACCCGAGCCAGGTAGCTCCAGCTCTTTCAGGCAACTTGCCAGGCCTATATTACTCCTGGTTCTCTGCAGGGGTGGGGAGTGCTTGTCTCAGTGGTAGCATTAGACTTCTTGATGTTTAAGCTGATATTCTGGGGATGGATTTCTACCTGAAACCCTCTGTAATAAAAGCCACTACTCATCTAATATCCACCTGAAGTGCTATGAAACCGAGAATAGCACCCTCTGAATGTTTTCATACTCATTTTTTGGGCAAAAAAATCTGCTGGCTACTCATTATGTGCCAGGATTCAGGTTACAGTTAGATTAAGGTTTTGTAATGGCTGAACATTAGAATTGTCTGGGGAAGCTTTAAAACTCCCAGGCCCTACCCCAGACCATTAAATCAGAGTCTAATCAGGCATCAGTAGTATTTAAAGCTCCCCAGGTGATTCTAATGTGCAGCCATGATTCTTGCAAATAGTGAATTTACCTGGAGAAATACTTTCCCACAGGTCTCCTCTTGCTTTGGATTTTTCCCCTCCAATCCATTCTCCTGTATAATCAGAGAGATCTTTCTAATATGTGAATAGGACCCAGTTACTCCCCTTGCCACTGTCACTTCAGTATAAATTCCAAACTCTTTAGTACAAGGTCCTTAATGATTTCACCCCATATGCCCCTCCAGCCTCATTTCTTACCCTTAAAACAATACTTCAGTGATTAGCAACTAAACACAATGCCAGAGGCAATTTCAGGTGTTACAGACTTCTGAGACTGACTATATACACAGTGTTCCCTCTGCCTGAAATTCTCTTCCACCTGAGTCTGGCTGGTAAACTCCTACGTATCCTTCAAAACCCAGTTCAAGCATCTTCTCTTTTGTGAAACCTTCCTTGCTTACTTTCCCACCATCCCACTACACACCCAGCTAGTCAGTCACTTCTATTATTAGCTGGACTCCTTTACATCTGATAATTTGAATGTCTTGTCTTCCAACCTGGTGATGGGCTACTCCAGGTAAAGGGTAGCATCTTATTCATGTCTGTATCTTCATAACCCAATACTGGCTTTGTATTTCATATGTGCTTGAATCACCCCTTTTGAATAAATGAATGCATGGATAGATGGAAAAAAAAATAGTGTGTGAGGGCTTCCCTGGTGGCGCAGTGGTTGAGAGTCCGCCTGCCGATGCAGGGGACACGGGTTCATGCCCCGGTCTGGGAGGATCCCACATGCT
>NW_006791814.1:1822677-1845894 GCF_000442215.2 Lipotes vexillifer
TAGTGTGTGAGATGGCTTCTGTGACTACAGAGGCAAAGATCCTGGAACCTCAGAGGTGTAAGTGGCCTTGAAAATAATTTGTTTGTGCTCCCTTCCACAATGGCCTTCCAGGCAGCTGATAAGCTGATCCCTAGCATCTGTTAATTGGATACCATTAAACTTGGATGCCCTTGGTGATGGAGAGCTCACTACACCATAAAGCTTCCTGCCTCACTTTTGGACAGACCCTCTGGGCATTTCTTTGTTTACTCTGCCTCCATGCACTTCGCCTTTGCCCTGATCCACGGGGCCCCACAGAGTATGTATGCACGCTCTGCACCACGATACCGCAGAAGTTTAATGAACGTCCCCGCCCACCCTCAGAGTCCTGAAATGGCACAGTTTGGGAGTCCTTTCAACATCCATGCTCTTCAGGATAAACCCAGTGCGAAGATATCCTTTGAAAAATCCTAGATAGTTGTGATGAGTGGCATGTCTCCGTGGGAGATCGTGCAGGCTCCTGGCACAGTCTTGGGAGCCTCTGTGTCCCCCTGGTGGGGGATGAAGGAGAATGTGTTGGCCCCGGGGGCCGTGATGACGTTGACAAAGGCTGAGAGGCAACACCTCACGCAGTCGCCCAGGAGTGAGTGGTAATGACCCCTTAGTTTGCGGACTTTGATCACACATCCATTTCCATTTTTAGGGAGCTGCAACCTAATAGGGGATAATCTCAGGAAGGAAAAAAACATGAGGGGGAGTCTCATCTCCATCTTCAAAGTGAGCCAGCCGAGGGGGATTATTTTTGCATTAGTGGCTCGTTACAGTAGATTGACCAGGGAATGGTGGCAGTCATTAGGAGCTAATCACATTCTTCTGAAACCGAAACTGCCATCTCATTATATTCATCCATTATCAATCTCCGCTTTCCTTTTCTCATTCTCTTCTCCTTAGAGTGTTGAGCTCTATTTTTACACTCTTCTCTTAGTGTGGAAATGTTTCCAACTCTTCCACAGTGTTGCTTTTCTAAGGCAGTCATTTTTCTTTCTTTTTTTTTTTTTAAAGTCCTAAAAGGTGTATTGGGGGATGTCTGCATCTCTGGAGGTCTGAGCTGTGGTATTCACAGAATCCTCAGAAGGCAGACCTGAAAGGATCTTTTGAGAATGTTATTGCCTCACTTTACAGATCAGCAAAGTGAGGTCTGAAAACATGCAATGACTCACGCAAGAATGCCTGGTGATGGGCTACTCCAGGTAAGTGAGCCCTTCTTCCCTGTGTCCCTTCTGCCTTCTCTCCTTCCTTCTTTTTCCAATGACCATCTGGGTGCTAGGACTACGCTAGGTCCTAGAAATAATAGCAATGAACACGGCAGACAAGATCTCATGGACTTTCTGTCCTAGTTGTGGGAAGGTGCAAACAATAAACAAGATAATTATTGTTTAAAACAAGTGCTACAAAGGCAACAAACAAAGTCCTGGGATAGACAGTGACTCTGGAAAAGGCACCACTTTAGGTAGGGTGGCTTGGGCGGAACTCTTGGAAAAGGTGGCATTTGAGAAGGAAAAGAGCAGCTCCTGACTTCCAGGAGCTGGCCTGGCACTGCCAGCTGGACCTTGGTGTTTTCCTGTTGAACTTAAACAATTTCACAGAATGCCAACACCAGACAAAGCTCCTCTGAGACCAGGATGGAACAAGGCTAAAACTAGACCACTCTGTAGTCATATCCAAACACAAACAGGAATATTGCCCAAGCCAAAAGAAAACAACCACCCACCCTCTATCCTGGCTCATGTGTGATGCTGCTCCTTTGCCAATTTCAGCTGTAGCCTCGAGCCTGTTCCCCCTTCTAATAGTTACGATTTACTAAGGTACCCAACCCTAACACTTCCTATTGGTGTCTAATCTAGAACAAAGCCTCCAATCTACCTAACACAGCTCACATCCTATGAGCCCTTTCTGACACCCTCTTCCTGAGATTTCCCACAGTTCCTAAATCCAGCTTATTCAACTCCAGGTGTATTTCTACTGGTCTCCTGTTGACACATCTGAGCTGAAAAACAGATGATGAGCAGAAGCCAGCTATATGGGGGAAGAATGTTCCAGGATGACAATGGGTGTGGAGGCCCTGAGATGGAATGAGCTTGGTGTGCTCTAGAACTTGAAGGGAGGCTCAACAGAGCTGAGAGAATATAAGTGACACATCATGTGGATGGGGAAGGTGTGGTGCTCAGTTGAGGTCTTGTGGACCACGGCCAAGAACGAGAGTTTTATTTTAAGTCAGTGGGGATGCTTTGGACATTTTTAAAAATGAGGAGGCGAAGCCTGTACCAGCATCGTGACAAGTGGCTAAGAGCACTTGTCTCTTAAACCCTCCCTGTGTCCTTCTTGACAGGCTTCATAGACTTTAGGATAAGAGTATCATCTGGTCCCTGTCCCAGACCAACTCTTCTTATGGTTGGTAGGCATTCCACCTACCCACCCACCCACCCCCCCACCGTCCCTCTCGGTCAAGGAGCTGAGGTCCTGGAGCCAGGGGGAGCTCAGATCACCTGACCACAAGTCACAGGCTTCTTCTGACCTGTTATGCTGAGTCACAGGACTCCGCAACCTAGCCCGGTTTCCCCCCGAATACTTCAATTTCTTGTTAGAACTGAGAATTGGCCCTGATGTCTGCCTGGCTGACTCCTTTTCCTACCTGTTGGTTTGGCCCTACTGAGATAAGAAAGTCCTTTCTGAAGCTTGCCACCCTTCTTTGGACACTCTTCTCTGTACCTAAGCCTCCTTGAGTTAGGCCCCAGATAGCGAGACATCAGAACACAGTTTCCAAGAGTAGCTCACCTCCAATCCATGGCTGAGAGTATCCTGCTCCATTTCCTTTACCTGTTCACCCACTAACCTCAGCAGATTCTGTCAGCTATGAGGCCCTCCTCACTCCCTTTGGCTTGACTGTATCCCTGGAGATAATTAATTGGACATGATATGCCCTGGGGTGTAGCAAAACCAGGCCCAGGGAATGCTGACCAGGCAGTTCCTGGCTGATGCTTCAGGGCACAGTCGAGGGCCTGCTTCCTCCGTGATCAGTCTGGGCTGCCAGGGTTTCTCCGTGACTCCACCCACCACTGCACTCTCCTGATGCAGGGAAGATCCCAGAGAGTCTTCACAGAGGAGAAGCCATTTTACCTGGGTCTTTCACACATCTATCCCGTCAAGAAACATCTCTTGCCGTGCATTTGAGAGGGAAAAGGCAGGGCTTTGCAAAAGGGAGACAGATTAGAGTGTTTGGATATTTTTACTGCAAATCATTTTACCACTCCAAGTCTCAATCACCTTTTTTGAAAATTAAGTCAATAATACACCCTTCAGGTTAGGTGTGGAGGAAGGATTCGACTACACAGGGGCAGCATGGGGAATTCTTTGGCCAATGGAACTCTTATGTACCCTGATTGTTTTGGTGTTTATGTGACACCATGCATGTTAAAACTCATAGAATTGTATACCCTGCGACCCCCAAATAAATTCTGCAGCATATAAATTTAAAAATGAAAAATATACACCCCACCGAGTTTTGTGATGATTAGTGATTACCTGAGATAATGCCTGTAGGCACCTAACCCAATGCCTGGCACATGGCAGGTGTTCAGACTCTTCCATCCCAAGGATATGCTATCCAGCCCCCTTGTTTCACCCCCAGAATTCATTCTCTGTCTCCTATTGAGCAGAAACATCCAGATTATTGTCACAAGACAAAAGAAGGGGGGGCGCTCCTTGCACCATCCTTCCTGGTTTGCCTCAGACCAAAGGGGTTCCCGGGATGCAGAACTTTCGTTTAAAACTGGGACCATCCTGGGAAAACTGGGACAACCTGGTCACAGGTAAGACACAGTATTAAGGGAGTGAGAAGGAGTTTTATGGGTGGCTGGAAGCCTAAGGTCTGGTCTCAACTGAGGTCCACGAGCTCAGTAAGTACCCATGTTTACTGAAGGCCATGGCTAGTTGGTGGACGGCAAAGGCTACCATGGATGGCTGTACAGGTTGTGCACAACACAAGAGCGCCAAATCTAAGGGAGCACCATTCATCTGGTAGGCACGACAGATTTCTGTATATATTATGAACATCTTCTGCAAGGTGATAAAGTCAAGTATCCTGAGACAGGTGTACCTTTTGCTATTTCACTCTAAGGTGCTGTATGAGTTACCGGTGGCCCTGGCAGAGACCATGCTTTCAACAAATGCCTGCTTCTCTGGTGAAAAGCACACACCTTAGGGATTATAAATGTGGACAGAGAAGGCAGGAGAGGATGATTAATGACATCTCCTCAGAGTGGCATCAGGAGAGCAAATATTATTGTGTGCCATGCTACTAAGTAGACGGTAATTTATGAGTTCTGGGGATGTTGAGTCAAAAATCGGAGGGCAGCAAGATGGGGGTATTTGTCTGTGACAGGAGTTTGGAACAAGCAGAATAGTTGAGGGTCTGTCTGCATATAGAGTCACAAAGCACCCTTTAAAAGGCCCCACTGAAAGCTACGAGATCTCTTTTAAATGACAAAGTTTAGGTCAGCTGTTCTCAAACTTTGGTAGGGATCCAGATTTTCTAGAGAATTTGGTAGAATGCAGAGGCCTGGGCCCTGTCTTTCATCCATGAGCCTGTGTCTCAATGTTCTTTACTAACTCCAGGTGGTTCTGACACATAACACAGTTTAAGAACCACTGTTTTAGGCAGGAAGGTGATTGGAAACAGCAAATTCCTGGGGAAGACTCACTCTGAAGACACTCTATGCACCTACAGAGACAGCCCACGACGTGAGGGTCTTTCTGTGTCAGTGTCTTTCTTTAAGAAATACTGCCTTTTAAATTTCTGGATGGCACTATATTATTTTCAGTTTTTTTAAACTGAAGTATAGTTGATTTACAAATTGTGCCAATCTCTGTGGTACAGCAAAGCGACTCTGAGTCTAAAATACGGCACAAATGAACCTATCTACAAAACAGAAACAGACTCATAGACCTACAGAACACACTTGTGGTTGCCAAGGGGCAGGGCGGAGGGAGAGAGATGGACTTGGAGGTTAGGGTTGGTAGATGCAAACTATTACATTTAGAATGGACGGGACTATTCTTTTTATTTTATTTTATTATTTTTTTTTTTACCATCTTTGTTGGAGTATAATTGCTTTACAATGGTGTGTTAGTTTCTGCTGTATCACAAAGTGAATCAGCTATACGTATACATATATCCCCATATCCCCTCCCTCTTGCGTCTCCCTCCCACCCTCCCTATCCCACCCCTCTAGGTGGTCACAAAGCACCGAGCTGATCTCCCTGTGCTATGTGGCTGCTTCCCACTAGCTAGCTATTTTACAATTCGTAGTGTGTATATGTCCATGCCACTCTCTCACTTCGTTGATGGGACTATTCTTAACCATAAAGTTTTTCACCAGTACTTTGCAAATCAATTAAATTAATATTTAATATACTATTTTCCACATGCTTCAGGGAAGAGAGATGAGTAAGACACTGGCCCTACTTCCAAGAGGCCTACAGTTTGATGGGAAAGCTCATACTAGGGTACATCTATTCCTCCCATCTCTGAGCCTATGACCTGGGGGACCCCTGCATCCCATCCCAGGCTACAGACTTCTGGTCCTGTCCACACATTTTCTCCATGCATGAGTTTCTGGGAGGGTGCCTCTGGGTCAACAGCTCTCCCCTAAACTTGAAGTCAGCTAGAGTTAAGGGGTGGACTGTCAAAGGTCATGATTTACCTTGTTAATTCTGTTCAGGAAAACTGTGAAAACTTCCTATTTGTCTCCCCAACTAGTTTCATTTTTTCTTTTTTCATAGACAGGCATCTTTGTTTCCTGTCTAAGAGCTGGCTTGCAACATTTCAACTCTTTTGTGTTTCTGAGCCCCTAAACCTCTGTGTCACTCTGTCACACAGGCTCTTCCTCTACCCAGCCTTTCTACTTTTCTTCAGCTCAGTGCCTCATCGTTTAGAACGCTTCTGATGGATGCTGGCAGTAATAGCTGACAAAAAGCAAAAATAAATGACAAAAACCTGCATTCACCCTGGACCGCCCTTTCTCATGGGTCTACAAAGCATGTTAACTAGAGTTCCGTTATGTGATTACATGGTGTGGTAAGACCATGAGCTTCCTTCAAAGTAGGGTCTTTATTTTCTTTCTGTATCTTTCTAACTATCTCCAGTAAACTACGCAGTGTAAGGTACTCAGTAAGTGTTTCTGGCCAAATGAAGGGCCAGCATATATTATCAGCCTTCAGGAGTCCATGCTATGTAGTCAAACATGTCACAGAAGATGAAACATGGACCCAGAGATGGAAGAGTCTTGTCTAAGTCCACCCAGCCTATCAGTAGCAGATTGAGAACCACGTCTTAACTCTCAATGGAGACACTTTTCTATGGTACCACCTGAAAATTGCTCACTTGGTTGGGGAGGATTCCAGTTAAACAGAAAATATTGTTTGCTGGGTTACAAACAGAATACTAAGTGGAAAAATAAAAATAAGCTCAGGGCTTCCCTGGTGGCGCAGAGGTTGAGCGTTTGCCTGCCGATGCAGGGGACACGGGTTCGTGCCCCGGTGCGGGAAGATCCCACATGCCGCGGAGCAGCTGGGCCCGTGAGCCATGGCCGCTGAGCCTGCGCGACCGGAGACTGTGCTCCGCAATGGGAGAGGCCACAACAGTGAGAGGCCCACGTACCGCAAAAAAAAAAAAAAAAAAAAAAAAAAAAAATAAGCTCAAAGGAAAGGACTCAGTTAACAGTCTCTCGTACATGAGCTCTTTCTTGCTAGGAAAACTTCCAAGTCTGAAACCACATGTTTCCTGATGTCTTTTGGCCACCTCTGGAAAAGGCCCAGTTTCTCCTTATTTTAATCCATGGTGAGCGGAATGAAATGAGCAGGCAGAGTCAAGTCTTTCTATTTTGATCATTATGAGTTTCCAGAGTTGGAGAACAACCATGGTTTTCCCTTTCACGATTTGGGCTTCTGCCACTAATTCCCCATGCCCCTACCCAAGAATCACTCATTTGCAAATTGAGAAGCTGGGCCAGAATCTCTCAGAGATCACCTGCAGTGGCATGTTCTGGGACTCTTTTACCCACTGAGGAGAGAAAAAAATTGTGGGAGAAACAGAAGGGCCACTCTGTCTCTGCTCAGGTGGCTCTGAGCAGAGAAGAGGGCACCTGGGGAGATCTGAAGCATCCATCTCCTTGGTTACACTCCATCGGGAGGCTGCCTGCCCACCATCACTTAGATGACTAACAGAAAGATGGCAACACTGGCCTCACCCCACACAAGCCATGCACGTGGCGTGTCTGCCCAGAGCTGGAAAATGAACAAATGTTTGCTCTTCATTAGGCTGCATCATATTCCTCACAGCTGGTCCTCGTTGCCTTGAGTAATCTTAATGGAGCTGTAGTAACCAATACCTTCTGGTTTCCCTACTGGGCTTGTTCTATTCATTGTGATGACAGGCTGCCTGGATTGGACTGGATTAACATGCTTCTCTTCCTTCTCTCCATCACAAAGTCACCTCACCCTATTGCCCCACATCCTTCCCAAACTTGCTACTCATCTGACCATGACAGTGGCTGGCGTTCTAGGACTCACAGACAATCCCACTCTCCAGCCAACATCTGTTAGCATTTGACGGCATGCTTAGGATTTTTGGTTTGTAACTGGGGAAGGTGCCCCCACCTTTGGGCTGGGGGTGGTAGGAGGGGGAGGAGGGAAGACTCTGCAGTCCAGGATCACGTGAAGAAGCCCCTTGACTCTAATGTGACTGTGGTCCAATAGCAGAGCAGATTTGTGGGGTCCGCACACGCCTCCACGGGCATCGGATGTGACCGGGAGCAAGTACAGCAGGTGAGGGGAAGGGTCTGTGGACACAAGCAGGGCACGTGCTGGGGACTCCACGGGCCTCCTCAGACCAGCGTCTCAACCTTGAAAGTACATTAGAGTCATCTGGAGAGCTTAAGAGATACTGATCCCTGGATCCCACTTCCAGAGATTCTGACTTAATTGGTCTGAAGGATGGCCTGGGTGTTGGTGTTTTTAAAACTTCCCTGGGTTATTCTAACGTGCAGTCAAGATTGAAAGCCTCTAAGACTCAGATCTGTATGGGAAGTGCAGTTAATTTGCCTTAGGCCTCCTTGAGTTCTTAGGAACCCAAAGTCCCTGGTCAATCACAGTGGCTAGGACTTGGGACTTAACTATGGGGGTGGTAGCCCCAGAGAGTGGGGTCCAGTGGAGCTACAGGTGGGATGGGAGATCCAGCTGGCCTGGACAATTGGTTCCCACTGAGACTCCCAACGTATCATGGACAGAAGCATTCTTTGGATCACTCTGACCAATGTCTCCATGCCCATTGCATAAATATGAAAATGGAGGCCCAGAGAGGGGGAGTAACTGGCTCAAGGTCACCCAGATAGTTAATGAAAGAGACAGGGCTTAAATCTAGGCATTTTGACTCTCAATTCAGGACCATTCATGCATTATTTCAAGTCACCGAACTTAAAATATATACATTGAGAGGTTCAAGTTTACATGTTAAAGAGAGGAAGCTGATTTTATGGCTCGACATGAAAGAATGTGTGTGGGCTTGTCTAGGCTCGGGGCCCAGTCTCCAGGTTCAGGCAAACCCGTATTTTCCTTGAATTACTGTCCCAGCCCCCTACCTGCCTCTGATCTCCCTGTTCTGATCTACGACAAACAGTTGCATCTAAAAGGCGAATCCATAGTGGCTATATCAATTTACATTCCCACCAACAGTGCAAGAGGGTTCCCTTTTCTCCACACCCTCTCCAACATTTATTGTTTGTAGATTTTTTGATGATGGCCATTCTGACCGGTGTGAGATGATATCTCATTGTAGTTTTGATTTGCATTTCTCTAATGATTAATGATGTTGAGCATTCTTTCACGCGTCTGTTGGCAATCTGTATATCTTCTTTGGAGAAGTGTCTATTTAGGTCTTCTGCCCATTTTTGGATTGGGATGTTTGTTTTTTTGTTTGTTATTGAGCTGCATGAGCTGCTTGTAAATTTTGGAGATTAATCCTCTGTCAGTTGCTTCATTTGCAAATATTTTCTCCCATTCTGAGGGTTGTCTTCTGGTCTTGTTTATGGTTTCCTTTGCTGTGTAAAAGCTTTTAAGTTTCATTAGGTCCCATTTGTTTATTTTTGTTTTTATTTCCATTTCTCTAGGAGGTGGATCAAAAAGGATCTTGTGTGATTTATGTCATGGAGTGTTCTGCCTATGTTTTCCTCTGAGAGTTTGATAGTGTCTGGCATTACATTTAGGTCTTTAATCCATTTTGACTTTATTTTTGTGTATGGTGTTAGGGAGTGTTGTAATTTCATTCTTTTACATGTAGCTGTCTAGTTTTCCCAGCACCACTTATTGAAGAGACTGTCTTTTCTCCACTGTATATTCTTGCCTCCTTTACCAAAGATAATGTGACCATATGTGCGTGGGTTTATCTCTGGGCTTTCTATCCTGTTCCATTGATCAATATTTCTGTTTTTGTGCCAGTACCATACTGTCTTGAGTATCCCACTACTGGGCATATACCCTGAGAAAACCATAATTCAAAAAGAGTCATGTACCACAATGTTCACTGCAGCTCTATTTACAATAGCCAGGACACGGAAGCAACCTAACAGTCCATCAACAGATGATATAAAGAAGATGTGGCACATATATACAATGGAATATTACTCAGCCATAAAAAGAAATGAAATTGAGTCATTTGTAGTGAGGTGGATGGACCTAGAATCTGTCATATAGAGTGAAGTAAGTCAGAAAGAGGAAAACAAATACCGTATGCTAACACATATATACGAAAACTAAAAAAAAAAAAAAAAAAATGGTCATAAAGAACCTAGGGGCAAGATGGGAATAAAGACGCAGACCTACTAGAGAATGGACTTGAGGGTATGGGGAGGGGGAAGGGTAAGCTGGGACAAAGTGAGAGAGTGGCATGGACATATATACACTACCAAATGTAAAATAGATAGCTAGTGGGAAGCAGCCGCATAGCACAGGGAGATCAGCTCAGTGCTCTGTGACCACCTAGAGGGGTGGGATAGGGAGGGTGGGAGGGAGGGAGACGCAAGAGGGAGGAGATATGGGAACATATGTATATGTATACCTGATTCACTTTGTTATAAAACAGAAACGAACACACCACTGTAAAGCAGTTATACTCCAATAAAGATGTTAAAAAATAAAATAAAATAAAATAAAATGCGAATCCATCTTAAAAAAATCCCTGCTCCCCACTGCTCCTGGAATAAAATCCAAATCCCCTTGCCCTCACCCCATGCCTGCCCCTACTAACAATTTCAGCCCCATCTCCTTCTTTGCTCCCTCCTATTTCTCAAGCTTTGGCTTAGGCTTTATGTCTTCCAGAAAGCCACTGGCTATCCATCCTCAGGCTAGGCTTAATGCACCCCAGCTCCAAGGGCTTGACAGCACTCTGGGGATACCTCTACTGTGACATTTGGCCAAACAGTGAAATAGTTAGTTTATATGCGCATCTCAAAGAATAAGCTCTAAGCTCCCCAGAAGCCAAGGACTCTATCTTGTCTCCTCAGTTTCTAGAGTCCAGTACAATGCCTGGTCTATGAAAAGTGCTCTGACATCTCACAGTTGAAATTCTGTGTTTTTAATATCACCTATGTATGACTGGCTCCCAAAGTTTTCTCCCCAGTCCAGGCTTCTTTCCCAAATTCCAGACTCATATATCCAGCTACCTACTTTCCATCTCCACTGAGATATCTAACAGACATCTTAGTTCAAAATCAAACTCCCCATTCCTTCCTTATCCCCAAGTCTGTTCCACCTGCAGCCTTCCCATCTCCACTGGTGGCAACTCCATCCTTCCAGTGGCTTGGGTAATAGCCTTGAAGTCACCCTTGATTCCTCTCTTTCTCTCCCAGGCCACATGTAATGTGTTAGAAAATCCTGTTGGCTCTATCTTTAGAATACATTCAGAATCCAGCCACCTCTCTCCACCGCCGCTGCCACATCCTGGGTGAGTCAGCACTGTCTCTCTGCTGGGTCACTGCAGTGGGCTCGCAACTCGTTTCCCTGCTTTTACCCTTTCCTCCCTCTGTCTATTCTCCACAGAGCAGCAAGAATCAATCTTTCAAAATAATGTCAGAAAATTATCACTTGTCTTCTCAAGACTCTGCAGTGGCTTTCTATTTCATTCAGAGTAAAAGCCAAAGCCCCTATAATGGCTTATAAGGCACTATACGATCAGGCCCCCTTTATTTCTCCAACTGCACCTTCTATTACTTTTCTTTCTTGTTCACTGGACTCACACCACACTTGACCTCCTTGTACATGCCAGATATATTACTCCCTTAATCTTGACTCTTTTCCTCCAGATACTTTCCGGCATGTCTCTGCTCGAATCTCATATTCCAATTAAAGACTGCCCTTTCAGCCTGTTTAATGCTGGGACTCCTTCACCTCATGTCCCTGGAATATACCATCTCCCTTCCTTGCGCTTCTCTTTCATTTCCCATGGTACTTACTTGTGGAAGACTGTATTATCCACAGATTATATTTTCCAATACTCCTGTTCTGTATTCTCTCTTAGAATCTTGCAGCTACACCTCCCTTCATCAAGAGATGGAGTCTAATTTCCCTCCCCTAGAAGGCAGGCAGTTATTGTTTGCGTATAACCAATATAAGGTGGTTGGAGTGATGCTGTGTGGCGTCCAACTGCAGGTAACGAGGGGTGACGCACTCTCCACCTTGTTAGCTAGCGGGCTCACCAGCAGAGCTCTGTGCCTCCACGTAAGAAGTTCAGTGATCTCGAGGCAACCGTGCTGTGTGGAAACCCAGGCCACCGGAAGAGGCTGAGTGTAGGTGTTCCAGCTGGCAATCCCAGCTGAGATCCCAGCTGTTAGCTATCTGGGTGAAGACACTTTCAGATCTTCAGTCCCAAGCCTTAGAGCATTCCCAGTCAAGGCTTTAGACATCATGGAAGAGAGACAGACTATCCCTGTTGTACCCTGTCCAAATGCCAGATTCTGACCCACAGAATCAGTGGGCACAATAAATTGGCTGTTCTACCTCATTAAGATTTGGGGTAGTTTGTAACACAGCAAACAGTGCTTTTCACTGTCTAACATACTATATCATTTACTAACATATTACATTAAGTAAGTTATTGTAAAATAACTTCCTTATCTTTAAGTCTATTGTTTATTTTGGGTTTCCTCTGCTAGAACACAAGCTTCACAAGGGCATGTATCTTTGTCCATTTTTGTTCTCTGTTGTATCCCAAATACCTCGAACAGTTCTTAGAAACAGTAACTACTCAGTAAATATTTAATGAGCAAATCTGTAAGTGACTGTAAAACTTAAGTGAATTTTATAAGACACAGCTTGCTATAGCTGAGAGGTCCCTTATATGTCAACTTGTCAAACCCACTAATTTGCATGAAAAAAATGAGCAGCGTAGGCGAGTGACAGGCAACAAACAGAGCACATGGCGTGTGGGTTTGATAGTAGGATTGAAGACCCAGGAATCATATATCTACAATAGGAAACAGTCTTCAAGTAGATTTGTGATTCTCTGTTCAGTATGTAGATTCCAGACATCACAGGAGGCTTGATGATCAAAGCAATATCCAGCTATAGTCTAAGCAAGTGGAAAGACAGTGTGGAAACACACCTATGAAGTAATGTTTTCCAATTAATCTCTAGTTAATCAGGAAATGCTGTTAACTAGAAGCTAAGCATTCAAGCTAACTGATTAATATAACTTGAACTAACTGAGGGCAAGTCTAGTCTACTTAATGATATTTCTGGTTGAAGTTCAAATGATGGAACAACATTTATTGTTTTCTCTCTCACTATAAAAGCAGTTCATTTCCATGCTAGAAAATTTGGAAAATGTAAAAAGGCACAAAAAAATAAATGAAAAAAAAATCAATCCAAAATCCCGCCACATAAGGATGGATACCTTTAAAAGATATCATTCTGGAAGGAAATGCACCAAAGTCGTCAAATGTATTTGTATTTCTGTTTTCAAATCTTAGATCGCAAGTTCTTAGAACAGTGTTTCTCAGGCTTTGACTACTTGGCCCCCTTTCTGATAAGCCACATATGTCCCTTAATGCTATTTGAAACTTTAAAACAAATTAAATATTATGACTAATAACTTATTAAACCTTCATGATATTGAATACGACTTTACAAACAACACACCTTCTCCTGACATTCACTCACCACACAGGTCTACACAAGTGAGTGTGAGCGCACACACACATGCTCCCCCCCATACTTTAAGGGGCTGGGACTGAGGCAGGAGAGAGATGGGCCCCAGGCTGAGCAGCTGCAAACAGTCTCCTGTAGACACTTCGAAATAAAGATAACGACAGGAGCAGAGCCCTGCTTGAGTAAAAGATAAGTCGAGCACATTTTTCTCATTCCTGTGGTCAAGGAGACATCCTAGACCACACATGTGCAGAAAAGATACTCGGGGTCAAAGGTGAGAAGGGCGCCAGCCCATAATATGTCCCGCCAACCTCCCAGAAACCCTCGCGCTAGAATTCATCTTGGCTGAAAGATGTGCGTGCACATCGGGCAGGGCCCTGAGTCAGGCCAAATATGGGCACGAGCAAGATGTCTGGCTAGAGGGAACCTGGAAAACTGCCCTCACATAAGCAATTTTAGCCACCCCTACTGGGCACGACTCACTCTGAGTCTGCCTGTGTGTACTTCCTCGTGTACTTTGCTTCTAATAAACATTTTATCTGCTTCATAATCTCTGTCTCTTTGCTGAATTCCTTTTTCAAAGAAGACAAGGACCGAGGTCCAGCCGCTGGACCCCACGGCCCCCTGAGGTCAGGATCATTTAACCAACCTCCTAGGAAATAAGGCCCAGGGATGTGAGGTGATGAGACCGTCACCTGCAATTCTTATCCCAGTATCCTCCCAAAATTTATAGATTGAGTTTATGAAAAATACTATTTTTTTTTTTCTTTGCGGTATGTGGGCCTCTCACTGTTGTGGCCTCTCCCGTTGAGGAGCACAGGCTCCAGACGCACAGGCTCAGCGGCCATGGCTCACGGGCCCAGCCGCTCCGCGGCACGTGGCATCTTCCCGGACCGGGGCACGAACCCTTGTCCCCTGCATCGGCAGGCGGACTCTCACCCACTGCGCCACCAGGGAAGCCCGAAAAACACTATTTTACTTAGACCGTATTTGAAATTAACTGCTGGGGACAGGAATAAAGACACAGATGTAGAGAATGGATGAGGACATGGGGAGGGGGAAGGGTAAGCTGGGACAAAGTGAGAGAGTGGCATGGACATACATACACTACCAAATGTAAAATAGGTAGCTAGTGGGAAGCAGCTGCATAGCACAGGGAAATAAGCTCTGTGCTTTGTGACCACCTAGAGGGGTGGGATGGGGTGGGCGGGAGGGAGATGCAAGAGGGAGGGGATCTGGGGATATATGTATACGTATAGCTGACTGACTTTGTAATACAGCAGAAACTAACACACCATTGTAAAGCAGTGACACTCCAATAAAGATGTTAAAACAAAAAAACCAAACCAAAACAAAAAAAGTTAACTGCTGGTTCTCCTGAGCTGGTAATTACTCATGTCCATTGACATAAACGCTTTTGTTCGCATAACTGGCGTCAAACCGTTCTCCTTGCTACCACGTTTTATACTCTCTAAGTTTTAGGACCAGACAGGCCCTTAGTAATCACCTATCCAAACTCTTCATTCAACTAATAAAGAACTTTAAAACTCAGGTAGCAAAATGATAGGCCACACAGCTTGTTGTATTGGAATCTGGATGTCTGGACACCCCCTACCGCCAAATTGAGCACAATTTCATGACCTCACACAACTTCTGAAATATTGCTTTGTAAGCTCTTTCTCAGAATACAGTCTGAGAGATAAACTTAGTCTGCAGTATCAAGAATTCCAAATGTGTAGCATCTGAGTCAATGCATTTTCACTGCACACCGTGAAACTGAACCTAGCGTATCTGGGCCACATGATGCATGTGAGAGAAAAAAAAAACCCACCACCACCACCACCACAACAAAACCTAGTGCAACTAACTCAGAGCCTGGCACACAGCAAATGCTCAAAAGATATTCTGGGAAGGATAGAGGAGAGGCAGAGAGAGGAAAGGAAAAGAGAAGAAAGAGATGCTTGGTTCCAAAGCCACCTGCAGCTGGATTCCGACAGGCTCAGGAGGGATGCAAAATTCCTCTTGGGGGTCAGGTGCTCTTTAGTGCAGGAAAACATCTTAATGAGTTTTTCCTTCTACCTTTTGTTTGTAAAAGGTGAGGCCTAAAGGGCAAGGAGTGGAACAAAAGGAGTGAGATAAAGATAGCTGTAACTGTTCTGCATAATAAAGTACAGGGAGTGGAGTCCTTTTCCTGGCTGCTATAAAAAGGAGGAGGAAAAAAAAGGGAAAATTTAGGACACTAAAAGGAACTTTTGGGAAGGAAGTGGATAGAGACCTGTCTGGGGACCAGAACCTCACCTCAGGAGGACTTGTATTCAGGTACTTCCTGTACTCGGCTGCAATCCTTCTGTGATTCCCTAAACCTTAGTTAACAACTGCTACTCACGAATCCTTGGCATTAGAGACTCGCTGGGGAGGAAGGTAAGGGATGTGCAAGGCTGGGGTTGCGGAGAAGGTACCGAGAGAGGGAGGACAGCAGTCGCCAGATGCGATACTGACTTGGGGGTGTTGAAAACACAACAGAAGCATGACCATGAGGCAAGAGGTGACCAGGAGCAAGCAGGCCTGCTGAAAATCACTGGCAGGGGTGATCTGCTGGCTTTTCTACAACATGTGGGATGGGGGCTGGAGCCATTCTATTGATATCTTCCCATTGAAGGAAGGTGTGACTCTAAACTGATGCAGTAGGTCTGGGTGGGCCTGAGATGGTGCATTTCCAGCAGGCTCCCAGGTGGTGTTGATGCTGCTGAACCCGGGACCATACTTTGAATACCTTTAGTACCCACGAAGCCTCTGTGCCCATCAGGCAGTTTCCCGCAGGCTGGTCTCTTACCTCATATTCCTCCTTGAACCCGTAGCCCTGGCCTCTCTTCATCTGAGTGATGTGCTGGAGCAGGTCAGCCACCCGGATGGCGGGCTGGAACTGGTCCCGGGGATAGCTCATCTCCACGGGGTCGCAGGCCCGGTAGGGGTGAGTCTGGATCGTGAGGGTGGGCTGGGACAGCTCCCCGCGGCTGCCATCTGCTTCAAAAAGGAGGAGGGAGAACAGACCATCACCTACAGGAGTTTTGTGCTCTGCCCTCTGTGCATCCCCTAGGTTGACCTCAGGAGGGCAGAGGGAACTAACTCAGGACTCAGCTGATCAGGGAACTGCAGAAAGAATAAAGAAACACGGTTTCCCTGGCATGGCTGTGGCGGTAGATTTAAACATGAAAACAACAAACAAACCAGTGACACAATAACTCTTGGTTCGTTTCTACTTCAAGGGTGCATCTTGATGGAGTAAAGACAAGGTTCCAGGTTGGCTGTCATCTCCCGCCTTTTTCTGTCCTTCCTTCAGGCTTGTCAGGGTGGTCTCAGGCAATCCAGGCCAATCCCAGAACCAATGAGAAGCCAGGCAGGATGGATACTAGGAGCGCCCACCCTCCTGTTGAGGAAGCAGACTACCTGGAATCGTCTCTGGTGCCTGCCTGAAGGTGAGGAGAGCCTCAGGTCCCTGGAGATCAGAGCCATGTGCCTGCTTCTGGTCCATTTGCCTGCATCCCCGTGTGACCTGGTTTCTCTACTAGTTTGTTTCCTTTGGGTCATACACTGGCAGGAATTGGAGCCAGTCTTGGATCCGCAGTAGATAGCAGAGACCCTGACCCTCTCAGCTGCTCTCCAGCTATGGGCTCTGCAACAATGATCACCTTCTGCCTACTGTCTAGTTTCCCCAGAATTTAACACTCTTAACCCAGGAGTGATGCTGAACCTACCTTGCAGGTGGGGAAGCCTGAGCCTCCTCCTCCAGTCCCAACAGCTATTTCTCCCAGGCCTGGGTCCTACGCCTCATGTCCTTCATACATCTATCCTTGGTATAAGATCTATAATCTCGCCTGATAATAATCTTTAGACACACTGAATTGTGTTAACTGCTCCCTACTAGTTGGGCCACCCTCAAAACTGATGCCTGCTTAGGTTGGAATTTGAATTCCTCTGCTCCCCTTAGACCAGTAAAACCACTTTCTAACCCTATGAACTCCCTGCCAGCCATACACTGTCAATCTTTCAGGGCCAGTTCGTCTTATCCAGAACCATTCAGGCTTCGTCTCCCCAGCCTCCTCCCAAAGACACGGACAGTCTATGCTCTAGACCCTCACGTTTCTGGCATGCATAAGATGAGAACTCCCAGATCTGATGTGTCTCACCCAGATGTTTTCAGACACCGCAAGGTACCAAGGCAGACCCCACAGGGCCTATGCTACACTCATTCCCTGGGAGTTCTAGCATACGTTCCTCATTTTCTGCATCTTGTCTTTTCAAAATCCACGTATCTTTCAGCTTATTTCTCTCTGTCGCAATAATCCATCAAACATTGATTCTGTATGTAAAAGTGAACTTTCCTTCTATGTGACAGCATGAGCAAAACTCTTCCTAGTAAGGAAAGGATTGCCAACAGAAGGATCTAGAATATATAGGTTTATGCACCAGGAAGAAGGGCCTAGGTGAGATGTAAGCACAAGTTTTCTGACAAGCATGAGAAAAATACTGCTTACTTTTCTCCTGGGATTTGAGGTAACAGGTAACACATCTTCACTGGCGTTGCTTAAACATAGAGCTGGCAAATATGGGCACAGCTTCCCTTCTCCATCACACCCTTGTGATCAGGAGTTAGATTTACTGAGACCCCACTCTGTTTCAGGGACTCTGGTGGACACTGGAAATGGACAGAATACAGGTTTCACCCTCAAGGCTGGGTGGTCTAGGAGGGTAGACAGACAAGAAGAACCACTGGAAGCATGAGCAGAGAAGCTGGAAAAGCCAAGCACATCTAGGTAAAGCGCAAGGAAGATAAGATGGACTCGAGGTAGAGGGTGGAAATATGCCGGGGGTAAAGCTGTGAGGCACCGTGTGAGGTCCGCCTAGAAAGGTGTGAATGTCTAAGAATCTTCAAGCCAGTGGGAAACTACTGAGGGATTTTCAGAAGACTCCTCATTAAAGACTCACGCTATTTCTTGTAGGCATCCCAGCTGCCATGGATCTGAGGCCTCCTTCCAGTGAATATCACTCATGGGGATGGAGAAAAAAGGAGCACCTGAGTTTGCTTCTCTAGATGCCGCACTTCACGATTCCCAGGATAGGATGAACAGGAGTCAATGCCTGGAGCTCTGTGAGTGTCTCCCACCTAAGCCACTATCATATATGGTGACAGATATCTTCAGAGACCCATGGGCCTGGGACCTGGGCTGCCTGGGAGACCAGCTGTCTGGCAGAGATAGGCTTCTTAGGAAAGAGCATCTGACAACTTCTGTGAGATGCCAAGTGTTTCCAAAACCAAATAGCTACCAATATGGATATTTTCCTCTAAACACATTGCTAGACAGACTGTAAACTTGGTGTCAGCAAAACCAACACTGGAATGGAAAACAAACGTGTCTGAAACTTAGCAACTTGTATTTTGCTGTAACATTTGTAATAATGGCAGTGCTGGTGCTAATGATGCTATGGAGACTCGGAACCAAGGGAGTTTCAAGGTTTATTAATTCAACTAGTTGGACTCCCTTTGCCAATGTATCTTACTTCACCTATTCCCTATTAACCCCTGATCATGCAGAAGTGATGCCTTTTATCACACCCCATTTCACCAGACTCACTATACTTAATTTTCCATCATTAGGTTTAATGAAAACCCAATTTCACAACTCACTTCTCTCAGGAACCTACAAGTCATGCTACATTTTTATCAGCCCCAATTAAAAATCGTTATGATGTTCCTTTTCGAGAGGGAGCCTTAAAACTAATGTGTGATTCTGCTGCTAATTCAACAAGGGTGCTGGAATCCACATGCTGCTCGTAAAATGTAACTCAAACCAGCTGGCCCAGCGAGAGAACATTTTTCATTTTTCTCCTCACCAGACCCTTAATTTTCATGCCATTTCAACTGCTCATTTATAGGCCTTACATGTTTATTTGTCACATAATAATATTTTGGATTTCTTTTGCACCTTTTCTATAGCTGTTGTCTAGGGCTGTGAATTCCCCCGCAACATGTCTTGTTGCTGCCCGTGAAGGGCTGGTAGCGCGAGCAGAGAGATTATGGTGACGTGTATGAGATGCCGGGTCACCACCATCCCTCTGATTTCCTCTTTTCTGTCTCTCTGCCAGTCGCTCTTCCTTCTTCCTTGGGAACCTGGCTTTGACCTTCTCTTTCTTTTTTTATTCCCCTGCTACCAAGCCATTAGAGATCTCCCACTAGCAACAGCCACATATTTCCAATCACTTGCTAGGAACTGCCACTCCAGCCGGTTAACAAATATTTACTGAGTACCTATAGTGTACAAAGCACAGTGTTAGATATAAGTACAGACAGGAGGGTGGAGGAAAGTGTGTTCAGAGGGAGATACGCTGCCACAGCCCTTGCAGGAGAGAAGAGGAGATAAGATGTGCATAAACATGTCTGACAAAGGTGGAACGGATGGGCTCCAGGAGGTGGGAGGATAACGTGTTGCAGAGTTAGGCACCGTGGAAACATCACCCAAGCTCTAGGCATTCACGCCCCACTTCTGTGGTTTTTGCCATCACTGTGTATAACCTGTACCAGCTCTGTCCAATAGAACTCTCCACAATGATGGAAATGGTCTGTATCTGTGCTGTGCAATATGGTAGCCCCTGAACACATGTGACTACTGAGTGTGTGAAATGCGGCTAATGTGATGGGCAAACTGCATTTTACACTTTGCTTAATTTTAATTCACTTAAATTTAAATGTACACATGTGGCTTATGGTTACTGTACTGGGAAGCACAGATCTAGAGAAAGAGACAGAGAAAGGGAGAGCATTCTGGAGTTACATAGCGGGTAAAGAGGTCCAGTGGAAATATAACATGGACCACGTATGTAAATTAAAATTTTCTTATAGCAACGTTAAATAAGGTAAAAAGGAACAAGTGAAATTAACTGCAATAAGAAATTTTGTTTAACCCAATACACTGAAATGATATTTCAACACAGAGCTGGTATAAAATTATTAATGATATATTTGACGTTCTTTATTCATACTCAGGCTTTGAGATCCAATGTGTATCTTATAAAGCATTTCAACTCAGACCAGCCATATTTCCAGTGCTTAACACCACATACGGTTAGTGGCTATAGTATTAGACAGGGTGGGTGTACATCCAGAGCCAAATCAAGTGCTAAAGAGAGCTGACTTAGAGCTACAGTGAACTCTAAAAGACACTGATCTAGTGTAAGACAGCTCTAGCACAGCACTGCCCAAAAGAACTTCATATGATGATGGAAGTGCTCTGTATCTGCACATTCAATATGGTAGCCACTAGTCACCTATGACTGTCAAGCACTTGAAATGTGGCTAGTGGGACTGAGAAACTGAATTTTTACTTTAACCTAATTTCAATTAATTTAAATATAAAAAGCCACCTGTGTCCAGTGGCTACTGCATTGAATAGTGCATACCTATACAGTCATGTCTTCAAAGTTTTTCTTTAAATCAATTTTCAACCATTGCTTTACTCTATCTCATTAAAAATGACAGTGAAATATAAAATCATGGGCGTGCTATGCTAGCTTTGACTTAAACTAAGATTAGGTGTATACAGACTTGTGACCTTCGAGAAAGAGTAGATTCACATACCCCCCATCTCATATCCCCTCAGGAATGTTGAAAAGTGCATATCTATGTAGGAATTACCTTTTCTCCCTGTCTTAAATCTGACCAACTCCATAGGGTTGAACTTGTAAAACTAATAGTTAAGTAGAATGCCATCCCACCGTGCCACATTCTACAGAACTGAAATGGACATTATACAATTGACAATTGACACGGTTATACTTTGTTACTTAAGGTAACACTGGCTCCAAGGACAAAAAAGAAATGCTTCATCTTTTCCCATTTTCTTTCCTGGGCTCAGAGAATCAAAGGCTCCAGCAAGCAAATATGGGGATCGGGCATCTCCAAGCCCTTTCTCTTCCTCAGTCCTTTTCATTGGCTAAGACAAAAGAGGGTGGATAAACACCTTTGTACCCCGGAACTCAGATTCAGTATTAGAAAAAATTTGAGACGGGAACAGCCATAGGAAAGTGCTTCTGGATTCATTTGCTCCTCCTGATAAAGAAATCAATCTTTCTCTTTGTGGAGAGAGTGTGAATTCCTTCTTCCACAGCTCTCACATGACTTGGAAGGATGGTGGAAGATACATCACACAGGGATGGGGACTGTGAACCTCCGTTACTTCTCCTGCTTAAGTCACAAGAAAAGGATTCCAATCAGCTGAACAGCGAAAGCAACAATAAGAATCTGCCTTCTCTGTTTATCAGCAAACACCAGTCCCTAGAGACCTCTCCTCCTTCGAAGTTAAGAAAACAGAAACAAAACAACATGGAGTCTCAGAAAAATCTGCGATGTGAAAAAATAAGAAAAATGACACTCTGGATGCTGAGAAAAATAAAATTTTCAAAAGAAAAGTAGTCAGTGTTGATTGTTTACCCAACAGCCATCCCTCACCTTCTTCCTTTCTGGCAGAACCCCCACACGAGTCTGGGTGCCCACACATTCCCCACGTGACTCGGAGGAGGATGACCCTATTCCAAGATGTAGGGGAAAATCCTGATTCTTTTAAGCCAATCAGATGTTCCTATCGTCTTTGCCAATTTTCAAAAATTTTCAGTGAGCTAGGAGGGAAGGTCTACTAGGGGAGCTCTATTTTCTTCTAGGAAAGATTTCCTTACTTCTAGGAAGGATATTCCAGGGGCTTCTGTCTCCTACTGGACATTACCACGTGTGGGTTTGATGCTTGGAACTGCTAAAGCAATCTCGCATTCAAGAAAGGATCCAGGCTAAGGGCAATGCCAACACGAGATGGCAAAGTGGAGAGCTTGAACGGACGGGGGGCTTTAATGACATTCTTGGGCATCTCATTCAACCAATCAATGGAACCCTCCTCTAACTCCTGACTTCCTGTTCTGTAAGATAACACAGTAGCTTATTGTTTAAGCCCATTTGATGTTTTTCTATGACCTACACAGTGGAAAACAGAAATGCATTTTAGATGGCATGAAATTCAAGAAAACATGGAAGAATAAAGAAAGTGAAAGGTTAAACAGTAAGAGGACAGCGTTTCCAAAATATGGATCAAGTGAAGAAGGAACTAGAGGAAAACTTGCTGAATGAGGCAAAGGAAAGATGGTAAGGAAACCGAAATGGAATAGCGGAATTTGAATGGACATTGGAATCTCTAATGAGAATAAGCAACAGGCAGAAACTTGTGGAGAATTAATTTGAGAAGCTTGTAGCGAACATATAAGGGAGTGAGAACAATGAGACTTCTTTTTCCTTGGAATCTATCATCTGCTCATGTGTGTTCAGGTGTGAAGGCACCAAAAAGACATTTTCAGAGAAAAAAACAGACTTATAAAAGATCATTGCTGTTACCAAAGAAGAGAAGAGAATAAACAAAATAGATGCAATAATAAAGGATACAATGTAAAAACAGCTTTTTGGCAGAATAAAACCCAAAAATGAACAAAATGTGAAGAGCTCTCCATGTACAATTTAAAAGTAGAACAAATCTCCTGATAATGTTATTAAATATTATTGATGTAGAAATACTCAGATAAACATCTAGGTTGGAAGAAAAGGCTGTCTATAAAGAAAAAGAAACAATGCTAACCATATTTTCTGTTGCCCGAATTCATTTTATTTATTTTTTTTTATTTTTTATTTTTTTGCGGTATGCGGGCCTCTCACTGTTGTGGCCTCTCCCGTTGCGGAGCACAGGCTCCAGACGCGCAGGCTCAGCGGCCATGGCTCACGGGCCCAGCCGCTCCATGGCACGTGGGATCTTCCCAGATCGGGGCGCGAACCCGCGTCCCCTGCATCAGCAGGCGGACTCTCAACCACTGCGCCACCAGGGAAGCCCTCTGTTGCCCGAATTTAAATGCCAAAAATCATTGGAACAAAATTTTTTTTTTTTTTTTTTTTTT
>NW_006791814.1:1846005-1853788 GCF_000442215.2 Lipotes vexillifer
TTTGGCGGTACGCGGGCCTCTCGCTGTTGTGGCCTCTCCCGTTGCGGAGCACAGGCTCCGGACGCGCTGGCTCAGAGGCCATGGCTCACGGGCCCAGCCGCTCCGCCACATGTGGGATCTTCCCGGACCGGGGCACGAACCCGTGTCTCCTGCATCGGCAGGCGGAATCTGAACTACTGCCCCAGCAGGGAAGCCCCGGAACAAAATATTTGAGGGAAATACGCTGTGACTCCAAAATCATACCCTGATATAAGTTGTTTTTCATTTGTGAGGCTACAGAAAGATGTTCCCCAATGCACAAAGATTCAGAAATTATACTGGCTCTGATTCTTTTCTAGAGGCTTGGGGAGGGGGGGGAAATAAGGAAAAATTTTTTTAGTTAAAAAAAAAATAAAAAACTCCCACAAGATCGGAGGAGAAATTGTATTATGAAAGAACTGATTTGTTATACACCAAAATCAGTTAAACATAGATATGAGTATTAAAATCAAAATAAATGTGAGTTGAAACACAATGAACTAAAAAAAGGAATTGTTAATGAGAAACTATGTAAAAACATCTAATATAAAAATACTTGATTAAATTCTGAAATGTTACTAACAAAAACGAGGAAATGGGTGACTCTGATGAATCACTAGGAAAAAAAATCTACTTCTTCACCTTTTATAATAGACAGTCAGTATATACTATTTTAATCTTGCTCTTAAGTAAAGGATCTAATTTCAAGCATGTGTGTGCATATCTGTGTGTGTGTGCACGTGTGTATGTGCACACTTAAGTTAAAGGTATCAATTAGAATAAAAAGAAGGGTTTACAGTTTTCAAATAGTTAGAGGCAATAAACAAAGGGAACTCTGGACCCCTACCACATTTTGGTCTGGGGTCCGCATTTGTGCTCTGCATGTGACAGAGCAACTGCAAACCTAGAAATCAACATACAAAATCCGTGTAATACCACAGAAAATCTTCCTGTCCTGACAAGCAAATGAGAACCACTCTATAGAGCTATTTTCATAATCCAAGACATGTTAATTCCCACAGAACAAAACCGCCTCCACTAAAGATGAATTCATAGCGGAAAAATAAAATATAAAGAATGACAAGCCAAGTGAGCGTTTGCCATTATCCTGGATGGAGAGAAGCCTGCTTTCTTCGTCTGAAACTATGCCCTGGATACTTAAGCAGAGTGTGTGGATATAATAAGCTACAAAGACAACAGAACATTAATAGAGTGGAAACAACACAGTCTTGGAGTTATAAGACTTGAGTTTTCATCCTGGTTTTGCCACTGTCTTGCACAGTTACTTTCACCTTCTGGATCTTAACTTTAAAATTATGAAGTTGAATTAGACCGTTCCTTCTCAACTTTCAATATAAACGCTGGAGGTAGTTTAAAATGCATATTCTAATTCAGTGAGTCTGGAATGTGATCCGAGAGTCTGCATTTGTAACAAGCTCCCAGGTGACGGAGATGCTGCTGGTCCGTGGACCTGCGCTTTGAGTGGTAAGAGATTAGATAGATGGTCTTTAAGGGAGCTTCCAGTTAAGAAATACAGTTTGTTCATTAACAGTCCTGGAGTTACTCAATAAAGCAAGCACTGTCCTTCCTGCTTCTAGTGAATGAATGAGGGAGTACACCTTAGTACTGTTCGAAACCAACCGAACAAAAACATTCAAGCAACCAACACTGCTGCCCTTTACTCTGGGACGGACAGATACCTAACACTCTCATAAGAACTGACAAAGCTGTGTGTGCACATCAAGGGTTAGCCTGGCAGACCCTCAGCTGTTGAATTATAGAAGTTGACTGAAATGGCAAGACCTACTTTGTTTTATGTAGTGGATCCCAAACCACTGGGCCATACAAGAGTCACTCAGGGAACATGTTAAATTTAGATTTCTTCCCTAGACCTAAGGACTTAGTAGCTTTAGTCTGGGGCCAGTCATGTTTGGGAACTACTGTTACAACCATTGAATGGGGGTCAGGGCAGTGACTGGGGGCCAGAAAGGGGAATTTTGACTCAATTCCTGATTGAAACATAGTAAAGAAGATCAACCCTACAGGCCTGCTGCTCACCAACTTCTCCAGAATTCCAGTGGCTTCTTCTCATGGGAATAAAGGTGTGCAGGTCATAAGGGAATCATTGTCATAGAGAAACTGCCTCTGAATAGTAGCACTTGTGGGATGTCAGTGCTTTTAAGGACCCCTGAAAGTTACAGTGAGAGATCTTAACTACAGTTCCTATTCTTTTTTGGTTATAGAAATGCATCAGAAGAACCAAGGTTAAATCCTGGCTCTACTACTTATGAACCGAAAAGCTTCTGGTAAATTCTTATACCATATCACATATTAAGCCATGCATTAATTATCTATCGCTACTTAACAAACCAGCTCCCAAATTAGCAACTTAAAATAACAAACATTTACTATCTTACAGTTTCTGTAGGTCGGAAATCTGAGTGCAGCTTCCGTGGGTACCCCTAGCTCTAGGTCTTTCAGGAATCTGCACTCACGCTGTCAGATGTGACTATGGTTGCATGTGAAGACTCATCTGGGGGGAAGAACCTGATTCCAAGTTCACTCATGCGGTCACTAGCAAACTTATTTTCTCATGGGTTATTGGAGTAACCACGGCCAGTGGGTCTCCGCATAGGGCAACTCTTAACATGGCAGCTGGCTTCCCATGGAGCGAGCAAACGGGAGAGAGAGAGAAAGCGAGCAGCCCAGATGGAAGCCCCAGACTTTTTATAACCTAATCTTGAAAGTGACACCTCAATACTTTGTTACATTCTATTCGTTGGATGCCAGTCAGTAGATCCAGCCTGCATTTAAAGGAAGGGATAATACAAGGATGTGTGAAAGCAGGCAGGAATCATCGGGGCCGTCTTAGAGGCTGCCAGTTACAAACCCCAATGTCACCCCACAATGCTTTTGTGAGAGCCCAAAGAAATAATGTCAATAAAAGAGCATTTATATATGTTACAGCAACAACCACATATGGGTATACATATTATAATAATTTATCCCAAGGGGTCCGATCAAAACCCTCCAGCTACTTTTATTTAGCTTTCATTAGCACTCAGTTAAAGTCCTTTAATTCATGAAAGGTTCTAAACTACCCTCTCTACACTTTTCCAAAGATTTTTCCAATACCTGATACTTCACGGGAAATAAATGATTTAATTTTCCTTACAACATGAACTGCCACTGACAACAGTCTTTAATCGCTAAAGAGTTAACAGTGCACTTTGAATTGCCTTACGCAGATAAAACATTCATTCCCTAAGTAAATGAATTAGCCACATAACTGACAGTCGATTCCAGTAATAAAACACTAATTAAGTGAGTCTGCTAAGTAAAAAGTGCAATGTGATGAATTTGCTAAACAATGGCCTAACTAATAAATTTTCATGTTAAATAAATGACTTAGAATGGTGACTAAATGCTCACCGTGTTTATGGTCAGTTGAAAATGCAATGCTGCTTTTAGAAAACAATGACAGAAGTGATCCTGCCAGCTAACACCCTTAACAACATTACACTGGGTTCCTTGCCAAGCAGGGACCTAGTGAATACGTCTGAATGGGGCAGATGTACTAGATTTGGGGAGTGGGGGAGGGCAGGGAAATCACCATGGTCATAGCATGAGTGACTGGCTGAAAAGAGAACTTGGAGGGATTTCCCTGGTGGCACAGTGGTTAAGAATCCGCCTGCCAATGCAGGGGACACGGGTTCGAGCTCTGGTCTGGGAAGATCCCATGTGCCGCGGAGCAACTAAGCCCGTGCGCCACAACTACTGAGCCTGCGCTCTAGAGCCCGTGAGCCACAACTACTGAGCCCGCGTGCCACAACTACTGAAGCCCGTGTGCCTAGAGCCCGTGCTCCGCAACAAGAGAAGCCACCACAATGAGAAGCCCGGGCACTGCAACGAAGAGTAGCCCCCGCTCGCTGCAACTAGAGAAAAGCCTGCGCGCAGCAACAAAGACCCAACGCAGCCAAAAACAAACAAATAAATTTATTAAAAAAAAAAAAAGAGAGAGAGAGAGACAACTTGGGAAGTCCAGTATAGCCAGACTGGAGTCACAGCAGAACCGAGTAATGGGCAAGTGGAGAAAGTCTTCAATGCCAGACCTTACTGGGCTAAGGAAGCTCAGAATCGGCACCAAAGAGAAACATGGAAAGCAGTGGCTTCATAGGTACAAGGGTCTTTGTTGTCCTCTGGAAGCATCTTGGGTTAACCTATTTACTATGGTGCCTTCTGAAAGGATGTGGATTGAGAGAAGTCCATGCTTCTTGTGGGCTCTACTGGTTTGGACTTCCAAGTTCTGTCCAACAAAGAACAGCGTAGACTGCTCATCATGAAAACCTTGCTCTCTGGACCCCTGCAGCTAGAATAGAGTCTTGCTTTTCCTTGAAAACATCAGGCACACTCTTGCCTTGGGTGCCTCGAACAGGGACACTCTTGACATTTTATCTTTTTCAAGGCTTCGGTCAAATTTCATCTTCTGTAAAACTGCAATGCTCCCCCACTTATAACTACAAATACCACGCATCTTGTTCCATTTTTTTCATAGCACTTGTCATTTTCTATAATGCCATATAATTTACTTATCCTTTTATTGTCCATTGTTTATTTTCTGTCTCTCTCTTTCCACTCCCTACCACCACTACCATGTAAGCTTTGTGAGGACATAAAGGGAGGGAATTTTCCCTGCTTTATTCACTTGATGTAGCATGAGAGCTAACACGTATCTTAGCACATAGCAGGTGCTCAACAAACATTGTTGAGTGAATGAATGGCAGGAGGGTTCTCATTATGTTCTAATCACTGAAGAGAGTAGTGCAATCTGGGATCTGAAGACATCAGCATCAAAGTATGCCATCTCCCCAGTGGCCTCACAAGTGTCTGCATATCTCACATTATTTAGGAGGGAGTACATTATAGTAGTCAGATCATATGCAAAATAAATATTAGGTTTAAATCCCTGATATAACTCTTACTAGCTATGTGACCTTGAACAAGTTACTTAATATCTCTGAACCTCAGTCTCTACACTTGTGAAAGAAGCACGATTCCAATAATAACTGTCACTTCAAAAGCTGTAAAGATGAAAGGATATAGCATATCACAACATTCTGCATAGCCCCTGGTACATAGTTAGGGCTAAATAAAGGTTAGTTTCTTCTACTTTCCCCTTTAAAGACAAAGAGGTATATTCCTTAAACATAAAAGTTGACTTTTCGGATTTTCCCAAATATCGGGAATATCCACAAGTGAATAAAGTTGGAGAAGGCTAAGCAGTGACCGGGGTGCAAGGGGGAGATGGAAAAAATTGTCAGAAGCATAGAGCCCTCTGGAGGAGACAAGGGAGGTCACAAGGGTAGGGGCAGCTGTAGCCACAAAGTAGTTCTGAAGAGTGTTCCTTCTGTGTTCCAGTCCTGCACTGAATGATGGAGTCCAAGGATGCCATTATTGGCCATGAGGTCTTTAGAATTAATGATGAGGACAAAGATATTAGGATTAGGACTTCCCAAGAAAAGGAATTGCAAAGAGCACCCCATCTACGTCTCCCAGACTAGTGCAGTGGTCTCCTCCTGGTCTCCCCACCTCCACCATGGGATCAAAACCTAAGAGTAACCTTAGTCATCTTCAAGACTGCAGGACCACGTTTTTCACGCAGTCCACAAGAACAGCCGGTTGAATACAGAATAGTGAATCATTGTGATCCATCTTGATCACAAAATTAACATAATGGTTCATTCAACAAATACTCATCAAGCATCTGTCATATGCCAAGCACCTAATGCTAGTCTCTAGGGACACAGTGATGGTTAAAACAGAAGTGGTCTCTGCACTTTGGAGCTTACAGTTTGTGGAGAAGGCAGACAGTAACCAAAAAACTGTTAAATAAATATTTGAATACATAATACTTGTGAAAGAAGGGACTAGAAAAAAAGGGTCACTGTTTATATTACAGATTAGGAAGTCCTCAAAAGATGACAGAGAATCATAGATCTGAAGGATTAATAAGGGTAAACAATGAATGACAGAAAGGAATAATGTTCCAGGAAGAGGGAAGGGAATTGCAGAAGCCATGATATTGGAAAATACTTAGTGTTTTCCAAGAATAGAAGGAAAGTCAATATGACTGAACTATACTGAGAAATCCAGAGAGTGGTTAGAGATGAGACCAAAGATGTAGACAGGAATCAGATCATTCTGAGTCTTACAGGCCATGAGATGCATTTTAACTTTACTCTGAGGGCAACGGGGAGCCGGTGACAGGTTTTCAGATGGACGGTGGCGTGGTAGGACTTGCATTTTTAAATTGCAGAACAGGCTTGGCAAATAGCTATTTTACAAGTAAAGCATAATAATGACATTGAATTATTAGGTAAACCTCTGCTGATGGATCAATTTGCAAGGAGAGTGATGGGACAGTAAAAGAAGGGTTATTAATAAGAATGGGGACCAGATTTACAAGTGCATGTATTTGCTAGGGCGCAGCTGGCTGACGACTCAGTGGAGAACCACATGAGTCTTCACTGTAGCAGAA
The DNA here is from genome assembly GCF_000442215.2 of Lipotes vexillifer. NCBI lineage: Eukaryota > Metazoa > Chordata > Mammalia > Artiodactyla > Lipotidae > Lipotes > Lipotes vexillifer. The sequence goes on from NW_006791814.1 coordinate 1,852,562, forward strand.
ACAGAAGTGACTCTGCTACTTTGGAGTGACTCTCTTACTTTCTGAGCCTCTGTCACATCTGTAGATCAGAGGGAATTTCATCCAACCTATATCAAAGACCCTGAAGATGAAAGGGGTTTTCACCTTGGAAAAACTGAATTGGCCCAATGAGACATTAACTGAATAAGGATACTAATTTCAAAAATCGAATATGTCCAAATATTTTCAGGCATCAAACCATCAAAATGTTGACTGATCAAGAAAATATACAGCAAGCATGGATATCTAATCAATACTTCTGGACTTAACAGTCCTGAGAATGGAATGTTGTAGAACATCCTCTCTCTATCACCTGCTTCATTACAAACAGTTGGCCACACCAATTTGTTTGTAGTCACTATTAATTCTGTAAGCAGGTATGTGTGTGTGTGTGTGTGTGTGTGGGTGTGGATGCATGTGTAAAATAAAAGTCCACTGCAGCAGTGTTTTGTGCTAAGTCACTTTCCTTGGATCTGATACATGCAGAAACAATACTTACTTTTTATTAGTCTTATCAACTCACACTCCAGTACATTCTCCGCACTGTCAGTGGGATGATCTTTCTGGAACTGGACTCAATCCTGCTTCTCCACTTCTTAAAATCTGTGCCAGCTCCTTACAGAAAACATTATAAATTCCAAACTCTCTAGTTTTGACAATCTTTAAGATACAGCCCTTGATCACTTTTCTAGGTTCATCTCCCACCACCTAATCCCATGGAGTTAAAAATCCAAATACTCCAGGGATGTCAAACTACTCATAATTACAAGTCCAAGGGAAAGGACTTCCTGAGAAAGGGGTCGGGGTCAGGGTGTCTCAAGGAGGATCAGGCCCTCGGACAGAGACACCAACATCTGTCTCCTGCCCTTCACATTCTCTCTCAAGCTCTAGGGAAAAGATAATTTTATTGACGTCTTTTGGACTCTGTATTTTAGCGAAGACATTCACACTCACAAGGAATTGTACATGAGAGCAAAAGCTCTTTCCAGATTCTGAAGATCTTCAGAGACCTTGCCAAACCATGTGCTAGTAATGGAAGAGTTATCACTGCAACCTAAGTGGAAACTGGAGATTTGGAAAGTATTCCTATTTATTGTTCACTCTAATCAGCCAAGTAGACCTCACACCATGGTGCCCATGTACATGTATTCTCTTCTTTTAGAACAGTGTGGTAGTTTAATCTCCAAGATGACCACCATTAACTCTTTC
>NW_006791814.1:1853798-1863288 GCF_000442215.2 Lipotes vexillifer
CTTTCCCTTCCTGTAGGCATGTGCCATTTCCCCTGTTGAGACGTGGAGCCTGCTTCTCCACTCTTTTAGGCTTACCTGTGACTGCTTTTAATAATGATATGCAGCAGAAGTAATGCTGGCCAGTTCTCAACCTAGTTTTAAGAGGAATGGCATTCCTCCTGGCTTTCTCAGAACACTCTCTCTGGGGGAAGCCAGCCACCATGTAATACGTCTGACTACCACGAGTCTGCCATGCTACAAAGAAGACCAAGTTAGACGCATAGGGAGAGAGACCAGCCATCCCCAGATGTTCTAGTCATTGCGACCAAGGGGTCAGACACACAAATAAATGAGCCATTTGGGCATTCCATCCCTAGCAGATGCCACTTGAGGAAGAAATGAGGACCCAGACATATGGCTCTCAGAGAGCCATCCCAATTATTTCCAGCCATTCAAGTCATTCCATCTGAGTCTCCTCATTTTCAAGCAGACACAACCACTATCCCTGCTCACCCCTGCCCCAACTCTTGGCCTACAGAATTGTGAGCACAATATAATGGTGGTTGTTTTATGCCATTAAGTATTGACGTGCTGTGTCATAACAAAACAAAGACAGCAATAACATGTTTCTCCTTTTCTGCCTTGACAATCTCTGATCACTCATTGTTTAAGATTCAGCTCCGCCCTGACACCTTCCTTGATCATCTTGAAGCAGCCCAAGAAGCCTAATTCCATTTCCTACTGATATTCTATCAACTCATTTTGGCTTCTTCTCATCAAAAAAACGAACACAGCTCAAACCCCTTCCTTTCTACTTAGTGAGTTTCAATAACCAAAGAAACATCTCAGCTCCCAAGACAAATCATGTGGGGAAGCCAGCTCTCCATGATCATATAGATTGGATCCATGTAATTTATGCCCATTGTCTCTCAGAACATTCCCAGATAACTGATGTTCTCATGGCTACTTGTGAGGCCATCCAGCCAGTGGAGACTCAGTCTGTTATATCTGCCTCCTGACTTCACTCTTTTTCCTGTTTCCAGCCTATCTGAGTCTTTGCCTATATTTGTGTCTGGTCTGAAGACCACCAGCTGTTATCCTTCCCTTTTCTTATGAATAGAGGAATGATTGTAGCACATCACCAGAGCAGCCAACAGTTAACTACTTGAGGATATTTTCAGTAGCAGCGCCCAATTTTGCAGGAACAATGAAAAGGGACTTGTAAAATTCCCCCCCGTGTTGGCAGACTGGAGGTTGGTGACAGGGGTGGAGACGTGCTAAGATCTGGATATCAGCTGGCTGGTAAAGAAACCTTCTCTGATTCCTGTCTCGGCTGCACTCAATTCTGAATGCAGAAAGTGGGTCGACAGTGTACAGTATCAGCTGTACCAGGCTTTCTAAATATTCCTCTTTATTCTGACTTAGTATTGCTATGCCTGAGTCGCATCTATCTACACATCCATCCATTTATCCAGCTAGTCAACTAAATAAGAATTTCTGTCTGTCTATTCTGTGCCACACACCATGCTACATGCTGGGGACACAGTAGTAAAGCAAACAGAAATGGTCCTCACCTCCTGAATCTTGCCAAGTGTCAGAAGAGTTGGACCTTAAATACATTTGAAAGATGAGGTCAGTGCTGAGAAACCAGAATTCTATGATAGCACCTAACAAAGGAATCCAATCTGGCCTGGGGAGAAAGGGGTCAGAAAAGGAAGAAATCCATGAATTGAGATCTAAAGGAGCCAATTAGAGGAACAGTGTGGGTATAGCCAGTGTTCTAGATGAGGAGTTATAAAACATTTCTGTTAAGGGCCAGAGAGTAAATATTTAGGTTTTGTGGGCTAGACGGTCTCAATAGCAATTACTCAACGCTACTGATAGGAGCACAAAAACAGCTATGCACAGACAAGATGTAAACAAATAAGCATAGCTCTTTTCCAGTAAAGCTTTATTTACAAAAACAAAGAGTGTGCTGGATTTGGCCTGTGGGCTGTAGTTTGTCGACCCTGCTGTAGACAGAGCAATGGCATGGGCAAAGGCCCCGTGGTAGGAGGAGTGGGAAACAGGTGGAGCGCTTAGAGAAGAAGGTAGTGTGGCTGGAGGTCACAGAGAAAGGAACAGTGAAATGTGAGAACTTGGAGAAAAATGAGCAGGGCAAGATCTGTATGTAAGATCTGGATGGGGACTTCAGTTTTTAGCTTAAGAAAAATCAGAAGCCATAGAATTGTTTTAAGCCAGGGAGATATGAGGCAACCTATTTACATTTGCCTTGAATAGATCTCCCTAACTGCTAAGAAGAAAATGAACTAGAGAATGACAAGGATGGATATGAGGACTATTTAGGGGCTATGGACCTTACTGAAGTAGGAGATGATGGTAACTTGGACGAGGATGGAGGTATTGAATGTGGATGGGCTCTACACATATTGAAGATGCAGAATAATCAAAACTTGGCATTGAATTAAATGTGGAGGGTAAGGGAAAGGAACATGTCCAGATTACTCTACATTGTATCTCTGCTAAATGTATCTCTGCTAATCACGTTTAACACGTTTCCTCTTGTTTTACTGCCAAGGGACTGAAATTTTACTTTCATTTCCAGCCTTCATATAGTTAGGGAGTCAACTCACATGGCTGGTGAAGTGAAAAGTAAATCACCCGAAGACAGATGAATTACATGGTTAATGGGCCAGAATAGCCTCCCTTCACCAGACACCGTTCTCCGTGCAGCTTCTCCACATACCCCTACTAGATGCCTCATGCGCCATATCACTGTGTCTGTGCTCCCTAAAACATCAGGGGATTTTTGGAAGCAGAACTGCCGTTTTCATGTTTGTGTTACCAACACTTAGTATTGTGGTTGGGGGATCTGCTCACTCGACATCTGTCCACTCTAGAGGCCGGTGCAGGTTAGAGATGTAATAGACGTCTGGTGGTGTAGGCAGTTCCTCTCAATCCAGTCAAGAGCATCCTACTGAGTCAGCCTAACTAAACATCATGACATACTCCAGAAGCATGTAGGAGACCACCTAGAGAATGATGGAGATGGTAATGCAGGGGACGGAGGGATTTTGCCTGTCCTTGGCACTCTGATCTTTTTCTTCCACTTCCTTGAATTCTGCTTTGCAAAGACATTCCCTCTCTAAACCTCCACCTCCTGTATCATACCTGCTGTCCACCTCTGTGGGCAATGGGGACAACCTACCACCTGGGCAAGAACTTTACGTGCGCTCCTCAACCTGTCAACACTACAGCTCCTTCACTGAATTTCTAAGGTATACAGATCTGCTCCCAACCACTAATATATAAATCAGACTTCAGACTTTTAAAAATTTCTATTTTGATTCAGAAAGTTGTGCTTTGCCTACTGAGATCTTATCATAATCCTGGCTGAGTAGACAACCATGAGGCTACCTAATCCATTAACTCATTCACACATTCCAAGGTCCATCTCAGGGTCTGGGTGGATGACCAGAAAGTCTGCACTTGGACTAGTCACATAGCCCCTTTCATAGACCCCTGTTTTGCTGTCAGCTTTAATTGACTGCTTTTCTGTAGGCACTTCTAATAGGTAAGTCCTAGTTCGATGCTCTGGTTCTTCCATTAACCTGCTAAGTGATGCCAGGCAACGTGTCCCATCTTAATGTGCCTCAATTTCCTTATTCATGGCAAAGTCTTCAATCACTGTGTATATACAATGTAGCAAACATTTGTATCTCCAGGCCAGACTCCTCTGCTGAGCTACAGGCCCACATATCCAACAGCCTGCTTGACATGTCTTCAGTGACTCAACAGCACTTCAAACCGTATCTGTCTAGATCTGAACTCCCCCGCTTCTGCTTCAAATCTGGCCTCTTCTTGTGCTCATTATCTCATTTAATGTCATCATCACCGCCCACTTAGACTGAGCATAAGCAGAAAAGAGAAGATTCTGGACTAAGTCCTGGGATGTTGGAATGGTTAGAAGAAGAACCAAGAAAGAAGCATGAGAAGAAATGGCTGGGGAGGAAGGAGAAAAACCAGGAGAGTAGAAGTTAAGCAAAGAAAGTATTTCAAGGACGGGCTGCTGACAGGGCAATCATATAAACCCAGGTTCAAACCTCAGTCTGGTTTCTTGGTAGCTGTGTGCCCTTGAGAAAGTTACTTAAAATCTCTGAACCTCAGTTTCCCTGACCTGCCTCATAGAATTGTTGAGATTATGAAATGAAATGATGCATGTAAAGTGCTTTGTCCAGGAATTACTCACGAAATGTTAGCTGGCAGAATTATTATCTGTGTTTTCAACTTACCAAGGCTGTAGCTTTGAGCTGAGGAAAAAAAAACCTACTGTCTAAGCTCAGTTTATTCTGCTACCTAGCAACTATATATTTACATTTTCAACATCACTTCTTTATCCTTGATTACTTTAACAAGCACTTCCTAAGTGCCCTGTTACAATTCAGGACCACCTGTGAGGTGTATAGAACAATTCTATTTTCTTCTCAAGATGTAGTGGCCTAGCATAAATTGTCAAAAACAAGTTCAGCTCTGTAGCTTTACTGAGGTCTCTTTGAAAGGGTATTGAGAAAGAATGTCTGGGCCAGCTCACAATGAAAGTAAAGGTCTGTAGCTGATAAAATGCTGTCCCTACTTATTTATAATGGAAAGCTGAATCTACACAAATCAAAGAGAATATGAGGCGAGGTTCCAACAACATGCAAGGGCACCTAACACTGGGATCACTCTAATTTCCAAATGGGTTGCCTCTCCCGGAAAGTGAATTTAAGTAGGCTACAAATGTAAGTTCCTTCTCGGGCAGGTTCTAGCTACTGTTCTGGACATATCTCTGGCCATATGCTTTCAGAACAAAGCACCCTGTATTTTAAGGCCCCTTCCTCAAGCTCACCACACCCCTTACACCTGCGAGCCTTTGTCCCTTCTATCTGGGACAATCTTTTCCTTGCACTTTCTTCGAATCAAAATCCATTTCCTCACATAGATAGTACTGTCTAACTCACTTAGGCAGAATTAATCACCCGCTGAGCCTCTGATCAGTGTTCCTGGGGCACCACATATGCCTTTTCTCTATCACTCATCGCATTTATTGAAACTAATCCACTTAAGAATCTCCTCTTGGAGGACAGTAATATCCTTGAAGGCAGAGACTATGTCTTACTTATCTTTACAATCCCTACCCTGCTTAGCATATAGCTGGCAGTCAATGAATATTTAAAGGAACACCTCAGTTATTCCCATAACCAGGAGATGAAAAGTATAATTCAATTTGAGAAGGTTAGATTTGTGCAGAAATCGGATTGGGGGGGGCTACAGAAAATATCAGATAGAAGACAAGCCATTACTGATCATACTTCACTCCTCTGAAGGAGACCAGGGGGGCAAGGACTAGAGCGGTCACAGCTCCCAACTCTAGCCCAGGTTTTGCTAGTGACTTGATGAGTGACCTTGAGAAAACTCTCTGGGACTCAGTTTTTCATCTTTAAGATGAGGAAGTTGGATCAGACGGTGTCTAAGGTAATTCTTAGTTTTGATGGTCTACTATGTCTCCTTTTGGAGTCTAATATCCTTCTCTGACACTTACCTTAGTTTAACTCTTTAATGCTTGGGATGGACAATCTGTTTACTTTCTCAAGGCCACTTAAATTTCCATTTTGCATTTCCAAGGAATAAACAATTCCACTCCACTTTGGGTTGCCAGGAACTTAATGAGTGTGTCCTTTAATCTGTCAGCCAAGAGGATGATTACAAAACATTCAATAATCTCTATAAAATATTCAATAAAACTGGAGGTGGCAAGCTTGTAACATTCCATTTTTCTCCTAGATTCAGTTTAATCCTGGAGCCTCCAGAAAATATCATTGTCCCTTCAAACAGAACTTCGTGCATTTAAAAAAATTCCTCTTCACGATGTTCTGTTGAGTTCATGGTTTCACTGTGTGACTCATGACTGCTCTTCCTTGTAAATTTCCACTCCTTCCATTCTGACTCTCGGGTTGTTTGCCATTCAGACAAAAGGACAGAAAGTTCCAGAGATGGTTGTGAAAGGAGCCCTGGGTTTAGGGACCCTCAGCTATATACGAGCTTCAGCAGCCCTCAGGTCCAGCATCTCCAGGCAGCCCCTCTTCTTGGAGCATCCACCCTGAGAAAGGGAAAATCAGCCTTTCTCTCTCAGTGTGCCTAACTGTACTATCAGAGAGAATTCTGCACATAGAAGAACTAGGGCTTTGGAGTCTGACAGTCCTGGGCTTTACTACTAGCCAGCGATTCTCAGACTTGAATGTGCATCAGCATTACCTGGAAGGCTAGTTAAAAACAGTGACTGCTGAGCCCCACCTGCCGAGTTTGGGGCTCAGTAGGTCTGGGGTGGGGCCCAAGAATTTGCTTCCAAAAAGTTCCCAGGTGATGCTGACGCTGCTGATCTGGGGACCACACTTCGAGCACCACTGCTTTGAGCAAATGACTCAATGTTTGCTGAAACTGAACACTTTACTTTCCTTCTCTATAAAATGGGAATAACATCTTATCTTACGGAAGGCAGCATAGTGGAATGATCTTGGCCGTAGGCTTAGGGGTGTCACACAGACCCAGGTTTAAGTTCCAGCTTAAAAATCTGCCATTGAAAACTATGAAGGCTTAGGCAAGTTCCTTATTATTTAAACCTCAGTTTCCTCACCTGTAAACCACCAGGGATAATCATAACACACTTATTTAATCCTCCCAACATACCGATGATATAAGATAATGCATATAAAACACTCAGCTGGAAATGGGCTCATAATTAATGCTCAATAGATAATAGCCGGTATGAGGACTATTAATAATCTAATAATTATTGTAATTTGAGGCCCCAAACTGGGAGGATTAAGTGAGCTCCTTGGCTAACCCAGCTAGAAATCAAAAATATCTCAGTACACTGGGACAACAGGGTCAAATCTAACAAGAAGACACAGCACAGATGAAATATAAAGTCTTTACCTGAGACCCTCAAATCCCGAGCTGGAAGCCATGAACTCTGTGTGAGGCAGATACGTGATGGACATTTGGAGGTTAATTCGAACGTGAGCAGTGTGTTCTGAACCCAGGTTTGGAAAAGTGAGTGAGGGTGGTGGCAGCCCCCTGAACTTCCAGTAGTTCGGCCCAGGGTAGACTTGGAAACCACACACTTACTTCATAGACATGGACTAAATGGAGACAGATGCGCCAGGCAAGATTTTGAACATATGCTGGAAAACAGAAATGTGTACTGAAGAAGGTTGACAGCTGATGTGAGGGCCGCTGAGCCTGAGGGCAGGACCTGCGGGGCACACAGCTGGCTGCAGTCCAACAGCTGGGGGCGAGGCTCAGAGCTGCAGGAAGAGAAAGACTGATTTCATTACCCTCTGGGACACCAGAGGGCAGACAAGGGCCAGCGCCTGGTTGCTGACCAACCCGTACTTTGTGTGCAAAATCAGGAATGAATGGATGGAAGTTACAGAGAGCAGATTTCACCTTAAAAGAAGACAGAATCCGGTACCAGAAGAGCTGGAGCCAGATATGGCCTTGGAGCTAGAAGATCTTAGATGAATTCCAGGTCCATCATTCATATATACATACATACATACATACATACATACATATTTGGGTTGTGCAAAGATGCTCACTGTGGGACCATGAGTCTCCCACACCAGGCTGCAATCTCTCTCTTGCTCATCTCTCTCTATATCTATACAGGGCTTGGACCAGCTCAGGAATGACCGAGGATGGGATGGGACCATCTGGTCTACAGTCCCACTTCCAAAGAAGCTCCTGGTGGGACAATTCTCGCAGGTCCTTTTCTGGATTTACTGGGCAGCTACCTTCCTGAGACAGGCATTTTGGGCTCTGAAGTGGACAGAGGAGCCCAGAGGAGGCTCTGTCCTGTCAGCTAACAAGGCTATTCACGCTGATCTCCTTTCTTTCCTTCACCCTGCTTTGTGATGGAGAGAAAGTGTAAAGTTGGAAGAAAGACAAGACGCTTGGTTTAGAAAGTAGAACATGGGTCCAAACCTCACTATGTATTCATTACGGGACCTGAGGAAGATCTTTTACTATCTCGGAGCCCCAGTTTCCTCTACTGTAAAATGGGTTTGCTAACAAACATACCAACTAGAGAGGGTTACTGTGAGGACAGAGTAAGATGCCAGATTTGAACATGCTTATCACAGAGCCTGGCACCGGGTGGGAATCTGATTGGCTCCATGCCAGTATCCAGCCACAGGCTCCTTGCAGGACACTGTGGTGGCAGCCGCTTCTGCTCACGTGGTAGAAAAGGGGAGGAGCCATCAGCAGCCTCATACAGTGAGACCAGTGAGTGGTGAGAGCTGCATTCCTGGTGCAGGAGAAGGAACATGGATTCTGGAGTCAGATAACCCTATTTTGGCTTCCAATCCCATCGCCACTCCATGTTCGTGGGTCTTTGGGCTTATTTACTTATTTACTCCAATTCTCTGAAACTCAGTTTCTTCACTTATGAGACGGGAATAATACCTAACTTATAGGGTTCCTAGGAGGCTTAAGAATGGGATTTATATAAAGCATACAGTCTAGCACATTGTAGATGCCAATAAAAGTTATCTTCCTATTTGAGCTTTTGTTACTAGAAAGCGCAGAGCCAAACTAGAATTTGAAAGTTGCCAGCCTGCATATTTAGATTACATTTTCATATAACGGAGTCATATTTTAAAATAACCTGGCCTTGACCCTCTTGTCTTCATTTATGTTTTCCTGATCCTGATTATTTAATTCTCATACAGCTGTTTTATTGTAGGTACTTTTATGGATGTTTTTCTAAATTCTTTGAAGAACTAAGTGGATAAAACCTAACTGATGTCAGGAGAGACAGATCCTTATTATGACTCTGCAAATGCCTGTGTGATTTGCAGCATGGAGTCTCTCTGAACCTCAGTTTCCTCATCTGTAGAATGGGGGTAGTAAGAAACCTACCAGCTCTTTCATGGTGCAGGAATAAGGATCTACGGCTCCAGGTTTTTGCAAAAGGACTTTTGTAAACTATGAAAAACTTAGAAGTAGGAACATTTATTATTTTTGAGACAATGCCCTGTTTTATTCATTTTTGTAATTAAAGCCCTCCCCCAAACTGTGCTCAGGACTCAGGACAGGGACAGGCAGGCACGTACTAAGCACTGAGAAAATGGCCACTAAATCTCACCTCCAAGCCTTCAAACAGTGCCTGCTTCTTTATTTAGCAGAGAGCTTGATGGCCCAGCATGTGATGCTCCTTAGAGATAAACTGTTTTCACCCAGCAGACATGAAACCACTGAATAGAATGGAAGCAAAAAAATGAAGATGGCGTTTACTAACAGTACCCAATGGGCAAGTGAGTCTGCCAAATGCTATTACATGAAGGGTAGACAGCCAAGCCCCGTATCATAGAATTCAACAGCAATTTGTTTTGAAGCATTTTGATTTGGACTAAAACAAGGAGAGGATGAGACTATGAACAAAAGACATAAAGAAGATTTAAGCAGGAAT
>NW_006791814.1:1863364-1877002 GCF_000442215.2 Lipotes vexillifer
GCAGGAATGTAAAAAGAAAGCAGCAGAAGAAAGACCCAGAAAAATGATCCCAGGCAGCAAAAGATCTCAGAAATATATAACAAGCAGGTACACAAGGCAGTAAGATCAAAATCAGATTACTTAATAAAAGCCAGCATTTCTTTCAACTGAAAACAATACACACTGCTGACAGGCACTCCTTTTTCAAGAACGCCACAGCACTCCAGAGCAACAGTCCATACCTGACAAAGCCCCCTCACCCTCTGCATCCCAGAGGTCACTGGTCCTATACAAAATTGGGAGGCTTGATGGAATGGATGTTGTGGAACTTAGCAGTCACTTGGGATCGAAAACCCAGGAAAACAAACCCACACAGTTGGATGCAAAGGTTGAATTAGGCCAGGGCCCACCTGTTCAATAATGAAATAATTGCTCAGGGCAGGTTTTTCTGTAATCTTTTCCAACGTGACGTCTATTCTTGTGCTCTGCCTCTAGCACTGTTTCTTCAACATTTGCAAATAATCTCAGGCCCTCCTAAAGACCCGATGGAGAAGCCAGACAGTCACTTCCCTAATGCCACGAAAATAGATTCAATTTTACATACATCAGGGTGATTGCAGAAGCAATTTCTACATCTCCAGTGTAAGCATTACTTACATTTTTGTCCCCTCAAATCACACCCCAGTGATTCCATAGAGCATTTTAAAAGGTACCTCATGCATTCCAGGGCATTCAAAAGAATCCCCAGAGCATGTTTGTGGCTCTAGCCTGAGGACACCAGACGCACAGATAGAATCCTAAAATATTTATTGATTCAAACAAATGCAAAATTTCTTAATAATTGAGTATAAAGTCAACTGAATTTTTTCTGTCTTTTAAAAAGCAATATCATTAAAATGAATGTACATACAATATACATATACACGTGTCTGGGTATGCGTGTTATGTCTGTGTGCATGTATATAAATGTAAAACACGCATATATCAATCTTGGAAAGACTGTGTCTGGACTTTAAAACACCTGATTAGATTTAACTGGATATGCTGCTTCTTCCTCTCTGGCTGGCCAACCTACCTCAGTCTTGGGCGCTTTTATCTTAAGAGTCTAAGTTTTAGCCCACGGGGAAAATGGAGGTGATGTTTCCCCTTGAAATCCAAGAAATTGGTGTTACCCAGGTTTTCATTTGAAATCAGAAAGCTTAAGATCAAATACCTACAATTTTGGGGTCACGATGTTTGTCATGTGTCTTTGACCATATCTCTTTGGCATTCAGAGTCCTCCCAGGACATTTTTACAAAAACGGAAATGGAAAAAAAGGTGCACAAGAGCCTGGCCTGGACAGGAAAGGTTTTGGGGGAATAGGTACCACTTGGCCAGCAGTGCCATCAGCTAGACTTGCTAATGAACTTCCTTGCCTCAGGACAAAAGCAGGAGAGTCAGTGACAAGTTAACACAGCCAAAGGCTTGGGGTGGGGCGGTGCTCAGGATGCGCCTTTAAGGACAAACCAAGCCCAGTTCCTTGCTACCCTCTTTTCCACCTCTCCTTCCCTCTGTCGGCATCCTCTTTTCCTGGACCCAAGGGAGTGTATGAATCCCAGAAATTCACCTGGGTGGAGAATGGATTAAGAACTGACTTTGTGTTTAGGCAGACTGCAAACTTGCTCTGCTCTCTGAGGAAAACAGAAGTTAAATATTGACTCATGAAATAATCAGTATGTGCTGTTAGGCTTCATCTTTAAAAGCCATTTCTCAATCTTAAGAAGTATTCAAACTTAGCATCACCAAGAGTGGGCAAAGTGATACCACGTGTCTATTGAAATGATGCAAAGGGAAAGTACATACACAATGTGACCTGTGTAGCATTTTTGCCAAAATGTTTAACCTGAGTGTGATCATGATGAAAAAAATCAGACGCATCTGGACTGTGGAACATTCTGTGGACAACTGGCCTAGACTTTTAAAAGGTGTCAGCATCCTGAAAGGAAAATGAAAGGTGGGAGGACTGCTGTAGATAGAAAGGTGATGGGAGACGTGGTGGCCAAATATAAAGTGAGCATCTTGACTGGATCCTGGATCAAAAGATAGTAACAATAAGAGAGAACATTTTAGGGCCATGGGGGAAATTCAGCTATGGACTCTGGTCTATCAGAGACTGAAACAAGGTTATATTTCTTGGGTAAAATATTTTCATTGTGTTTATGCTGAGGAGCTGTCCTAGTTTCTCAGGAAACACATGCTGAATTCTCTGGAGGGGGAGTGTCATGATGCCTAAAACTTACTTCTAAATGGTTCATAAAATTATATATATATATATATATATATATACATATAACGTATGTATACATATAGTGTGTGTGTGTATATGAGAGAGAGGAGAGAGAGAGAGAACGCAAATATTGCAAAATGCGAACAACTGGTGAATCTAGGTAAAGACTACATGAGTATTCACTTTACTATTTTTTCAGTCTTTATAGGTTTAAAACAAAATCTCTCTTTCCCGAGGTAGCACGTCAATATTTGAAAATAGCTGTTACCTCTTTCAAAGTTCAGCCTTCTTAACAGGGTGCCTGTAAGAACCCCCTGTGTAGCTTTTACAAAATCCACATCCTGAGTCCCCATCCCACTCCCCGTGCCCCAGGAGATTTTGATTCAGCAGGTAAGGTGTGGGGCTCAGATATGCGGATTTTGAAAACTGCCTCAGGTAGGTGCTGTGGTACACTTGAGGTTAGGAATCATGGGTCTGAGGTACCCTTGGATCCTGGACCCATCAGGAAGCAGCTGTGTAACTGCAGGAAGGTCAGCCAAACACTGAGCTCTGGATACATCATCTATAAAATGGGAACAATCATACTAAGCATCTCACAAGGCTGTGGTACAGACGAAGGTGGTCTGTAAATACCACGTTTCCTTTCTTTCTTCATCCTCTCATAGATCCCCGTCACCCCAAATTGACCTTATCTAAGTGATTTTTACAAAGTATGATTTCTTCCCTTTGTCACTGGCACAGTGTAGGGGGAACATTTGTCTCTGCTCATATTCCTTTAGATTTCCTGCTTTCCCCACTTTGGAGCAGAGGCTGGGGAATCTAGCATTTCTACGCAATTCAGAAAAAGAACTGGTTTTCAGAAAGTTAAGAGCAAAAGTCAGCACTCTTGAGTCTGATCCCCAAGATCAGACTAAACTAAACTAGCTTTAGTTTACTAGTCGAGATGTTCTCCCTTGGATGGGCTGAACCCTGAAACTGTAGCCACTACTATTAGCTTGGGATCCTGTATTAACTCTGCGTGAGGACACCGTCGCTCTTGACTAAATGCCACTTGGATCACCAGCTGTGTCTTGAAACTGACCAAGGCTTGGAAGGCATGGCTTCCAGTTCTGGATAAGTTACTCATCAGCCACGGGACTTTGGAGAAGTCTGAGCCTCAGTTTCATAAGCTGAGAAATGGAGACAGTGATAACCCATAACTCATCTACTTTATGTGGTTTATGTGCAGCAGTGTTTTGATAACTGAAAGACACTCAGTTCAGCCTGGCATATTTTTCTCCTCAAGGACACAACCATGCCTTCCTTCGTCTTTTTTTTTTTTTTTTTAACTATTATTAGTTTTAACCTGCCTCTATGTACACAAGCAGCAGTTAAGATGGCTTGCCCTCATTTCCATCTGCTTTGAGGTCCTGAAATTCTCCTTTTCGGATGGGTGGCCCCATGTCTTTGCCAGGGAGCACCTTCATCCTGGACCACCCCAGGACAGCATCCAGATTCCATGTCCTATAGCACCTGACACTGTGAGGGGTCAACAGTAGAGGTACCAGGGTCAAGCTGGTACGGATGTCCCCTTCCCCTTAGTTGGCTCAACTTACTGAATCCATTAATGTCCTGTGAGCTAGAGGAGAAGCCTTCGTCGTTGCGGCTGGTGCTGAGCTTGGTGGTGGGTTTGTCGGCCGAGGCCACGGGCCCCATTTCCCTCTGTGCTCCACTCTGTGTCTCCTTCTGCTTCTTGGCCAGCTTCCTTTGGGACATGTGCAAGGGGAATAAAATCACAGTCAGATGGTGACAGTTGCATCTAAGCACTGGAAGATCAGACAGTTCTTTTTCCCCACCCAACATCCTCAACCCCCAAACCTGGTCCATCTTCCAGAAACAGAGTCAAGGCAGGTCTTCCAAGGTCAAGGTGGAATAAACCTAAGTCTTCCTGAAACTGCTAAAGGCCTCCATTTGCTCAGAAATATGACATTTACCCTGCCTCATCCTCAGCAATGGGTGTGTTCTTTACTTGAGCTTAAAATGGGAAATAATGAGATTTGCACAACACTTTCCTTACCCTCCCTTGAAAGGGAAGAGGAGGCAGGGGGACCTTTCTGTTCCCGTGGCTCTGAATGAGATTCAAAATGGAGTCTGGCCTTTCTCAGGGATTGAGCTCATGAAATAGCCCACCAAACAAAGGCAGATTGAAGTAGGGGCTGGTGTGGGCAGTGGGTAAGGGTGGAGGTGAGTTAGTCTTATAGCTCAAAAGGATAAAGGTTAAAGCAGAACGTGATGCACAGTTATTCCCACAGTGACCCTCAGAACCCGATGGGCATTTGGAATGATGATGACGATGACGACAAAGTACAGCAGTGATGCTCAAACTCGTGTAAATTAGAATCACTCTGAGAGCTGAAAAAGCATACAGATCCTAGACTCATACAAGTAGGACAGGCACTAGACCTTTGGCCACCAAGTTCCCCAGGTGATTCTGACACCAACCACTGGAGGTTGAAACCATCAGCTTTGGCATCAGACAGACCTGGGTCCATATCCTACCTCCATAGCCGGTGGCTGCATGATACAGGGCAAGTTCCTTAACCTCAGTAAATTCTGAACTCAACAGGCCAACCTCATAGGGATTAAATGAGGATTAAGTGAGATAATGTGTTCGGAGCACAGTGCCGGGCACACAGTGAATGTTTAACACGTGGCAGCTGCTATTCTTATTTTTGTGTCATCAACTGGTCCAACTGCATTCCACTGCTGGAATCCTCTCTCCAACAGTCCCGCTGTGGAATCCCATCCCCCCTGGATTATATCAAGTGATGGAGACTTTGGCACCTCACTGGGAGGCTGAGGGTTTAAAAGTTCTTTGTATGCATTTGAAATCTACTCCCTTTAAATGTCAACTACTGGGTCTCAGATTTACTGCCAGAGATATAAAAATATGACTAACCCCACTTGCATATGACAGTTTTTCAAATATTTCTAAATAAACAATCTGGTCCCTCTGAGTTTACCCAACATTTATGTATCTAAATATAGTAATTTTGTTCCTATCACGTGCAAGGCTATGGGTTGCACATTAAATATCTGGAGCGTAAATTCTTCCAGGTCTCTTGCTCCATTTTTCACAGGACTTGGCTTCCAATGCAATCTTGGTCACTCCTATCTCAACACGGAAAGGACATGTTTCCGTGATGTCCCAGAGAGGTCAAATTCAGCACCACCTAGGAAATATCCAAAGGTGAGCCCATCTGATAATGAAACAGGCAGTTTCAAGAGGTAATGATCCCGCTGTCAGAGGAGGGTAAACCTAGACTCAGAAGTATTTTAGAGGCTTTCATCTAGGATCACTTCTAGTTTGATGGTATTTTCCTTCACATGGAGTTAATCTAGCTGTAGACCGCACAGAAGAATGGCAGATGGCACACTCAAGTGAGGAGAGAAAATGTATAAAAGGACTACTGACCAAGTGAAAAGGGTATAAGGGGAACCCAAGGTATAATACAGTGATAGGAGAGCTGTTCATCACCTGTGGGTCCAGGGAGACAAGCAGAGGAAGCAATAACCAGAACCCAAAGGGCGTTGTGAAGAGTAGGCCACCTGTATAGAAGCAGTGAACTTCTCCCTAGGGATCCAGCCAGTCCTGAATGGCCCCCACAGGGAGGGAACCAGAGGCACAGATTCCCTGACTACATCCTCCCTCCCCCCACCTGACCTCCTAGAGTGGCTCACATTAGCTGAACCCAACTGGAAGCCAAAGGCATGGCATCCATTTAGATCTTGCTCTGTAAGCAGATAGCAGAGTAGAGAAGCGTGGAGAGTGAATCTGGATCCAGAAAGAGAAGAGCTTTTGTCTAGTTGAAGACAAATGCAGCCTAAAATGCAATTCCTCTTTTTTTTTTTTTTTTTTTTTTTAATTTGCCTGGGGAAAGAAGGGCGCTCAGGAATAGAAGTGCATCTTCTGGTTAAAATGCTGTGGCCACAGGCCACTAGTGAAACTATTCCAGGCAGACAGAAAAACAAGAACAAATGAAGCATTCGGTCACTTGGGCCTTTTCTCACCATTGGCAGGCAATCGGCCAGCAGGCAGGGGGAACGCAAATGAAAGAAAAACGAGTAATTCTGCTACTGATGACATTTCAAAGTTTTATTCTTCATTTATTATCAAAAAGGGGTGTGTTTCAAAATGTACATGTGGAGCTTCCCTGGTGGTGCAGTGGTTAAGAAACCGCACGCCAATGCAGGGGACACGGGTTCGCGCCCTGGTCTGCGTGGATCCCACGTGCCACGGAACAACTAAGCCCGTGCGCCACAACTACTGGACCTGCGCTCTAGAGCCCGTGCTCCGCAACAAGAGAAGCCACCGCAATGAGAAGCCCGCACACCACAACGAAGAGCAGCCCCTGCTCGCCACAACTAGAGAAAGCCTGCGCACAGCAACGAAGACCCAACACAGCCAAAAATAAATAAATAAATTTATTTTAAAAAAATGTATATGTGACCTTCTTAATCATAAATTTGAGAAGATATACAGCAGACCCTCTGCCTCCATCTGAGTTCTGCTCACATCGCCCCAGCAGGAAATAAAAGGAAATCCGATAAGAGAATTAACTTTCAAACTATAAATGAGCATGTACTGGAGGCTTTGATTATTTCCTTAGGGCAGAACTCCCAACCAATCTCATTCTATTCAGGGTAAGATAATATGGAAAGAGTTGTCTTAGGCACAAATCACTGGTTTCCAAAGGAATAAAAAAAAAAAGGTCTTGCTGCATCTATGAAAAATGGCATTTTACAGAAATGTTTGGGTAGCTCTGAACCCCTGGATAAAAAATTTTTTTAATGGAGCCTCTCTAAAACACAGATATTTAAAAACTGGACAACGGAGTGGTAAAAATCTCAGGTTTTTACATCCTTAGTTTTTCACCCATGGTTGACACTATGTTTTCATGGTGATGATGATGCTATATAAAATTTTAAAATATGCAGACAGGTGTTTCAGCTACAAAATGGAAATGGAAGGGATGTAGAAGGAAATAAAACACAAAACCATACTTTTGGGATCTTATTCAAAATTTAATCACTAAAAACCCTCTTAGTAATTTAGGAAGAATCGTATTTATTCCTATAGTCAGAGAGTTTAGTTGATCCCCCTCCCTCTTTTTCCTGAAGAGAGGGGGACATCCCAAACTTGGGAGTGGGGCATACAAGACCTATGGCTCCAGGCTTCAACTCGGCCTTATTTTCCACACGTGTCTCCTTTTAGGAAACACCAACTACCTCATCTTCCTGTCCTAACCATTCCTCAGTACTCCCTACTCCTCAGTGGGCCCCCATTCTTCTCCCCGGGCCACCTCCTCTTCATCCTTCGAGGCTCAGTGGCATTCAAATGTCACATCTTGGGCTTCCCTGGTGGCACAGTGGTTGAGAGTCCTCCTGCCGATGCAGGGGACGCGGGTTCGTGCCCCGGTCCGGGAAGATCCCACGTGCCGCGGAGCGGCTGGGCCCGTGAGCCATGGCCGCTGAGCCTGCGCGTCCGGAGCCTGTGCTCCGCGACGGGAGAGGCCACAGCAGTGAGAGGCCCGCGCACCGCAAAAAATAAATAAATAAATAAATAAATAATGTCACATCTTCTCTGAGGTTTCCTCTTGCTCCCTAAACAGATGTGTGGTTTTCTCTTCCGGGCTGACTCTCCCACTGAACACAAATTTACTTAGCACCTACACGTGCCAGTCTCTGCTGGATGTAGGCAGTTCACAGCGTCAAACACTGGACATGATCTTGACCTTCACAGAACACAGACACTAGAGGCAAAGACAGGCACTAAACAGGTAAATACATAAATCGATATAAAATCACAAAGGTGATGAAATCCAAGAAGGAAAAATACATACAGCTAGGGGAGAGCAGCAAATCGCGGGTTTGAACCCTGTCAGGAGATCAAGGAGGGCCTCGTTGCCATGTCAGCTAACCACTTGACTAATCCAATTGCAGTGATTCAACCCTCCTACCCAGGAAGGCAAGAACCTCTTGGGTGAACCTCTTTCGACTTCCTGTACCTACTCCAATTTCTTGCTGAGTGTCTGGCACACAGCCAGAGCTCAATAAATTTGTTGTGCAAATTTATGTTTAAAAGTCTACAATCTGAAGTGTAGAAAAGACTGTCATTCTACTCTGAGTACAAATTATAACCACTTAAAAAAAAGATATATGCAAGGAAAGAGGAAAAAAAAGCTGCATGAAATTAGTTTGTGACCTGAAATACTTCTAGTTAATGAATTATTTTTGTCTAACAGCTTAGCATTTCCTTCCTGGGGTGTTTGAAGAATTGATGGAATGTTCACAGAAGTCAGAGACTTTTTTTTCCCTCAGAGCCCACAGAATAGCCATAGCTATAGAATGTCTTTTTTAAAAAACCTCATATAAGATAGTCACATGACATATGGGATGGTCGCATAACTCATGCGGTCCTCAGATCCCTCAAGGCTCAAGCACTTGTGACTTCCGGAACTTGGAATTTTTTCCTGCAGCTGTCCTGAGATTCCTGCCAATTGGGTCACACAATTTCACCAGCAGGGGGTACCAAGAGCTGTTAAAAAGAGAGCATTGTACAAGCCTATCTATTCCTCTGCTGGGTCATCTCTAGAGCTGAAGAATGTTTTAAGACATAGCAATCCGAAGTTCCCTGCTTCTGACAGGTTGGGACAATGTGATGTGGCTGGTGGTATTTTCCTTCTAACACTCGGAGGTCCCCCCGCCTTTTGCTGGTTAGCTGAGCGAGGGTAGGCGGCCAGGGATGTGCCCATGATGGACCATGACTTCTGTGGTTTATCCTGAGCACCACTCTTGATAAGGGAGGGTGGCAGGTGGAATGGCTCCACGGAGAGGACTGTAAGGGCTGTGGAAGGTTCTGGCATCATGCTACGGGAGGAGAAGGAAGAGTGTCTGAAACAGGGATGTTTCTCATGGAGAGGGAGTATTCTGGAATGCTCTCTTCACACACGTGACATCTGGCTCTGTGTGGTCCCAGGGGTCAGAATTAGAACCACCACATTGGCTTGACACAAGGAAGAAATTTCTAGCAAAGTGGAACTGCTTGGGTCTCTTTTGGAAGTGCCTAGTGCCGAACTGCCCTTCCCACGTTTTCTTCTTTGGCAACCTTCTCTTCACCTTTAAGGGGCCAACTCAAAGGCCCCCTACTCTTAGAAGTCTTTGTCTCCTCCCTAAAGTTAGTAGTTTATTTCTCTTTGCACATTAATTGGTTGGAAAAATATTTAATGAGCACCTACTTTGTAGGTGGTTAGACAGAAGTGGCTGTTAGACAGCAGGAGACCATGATGTGAAAAGCCAGACATGACCCCTGCTCTGTTTAGGCTTTTGGAAGTAATGAGCCCTCCATTATTGGAGGAGTTCACGGAGAGACTCAGAAACTACCTAGGAAAGAGGTGGTAGGGAATTCCAGCATCTGGACCCTGCAAAACCCTTGAATATGTGGGTGGAGAACAGGAGACCCGGATAATTGAGGGAGAATGTTGGTTCCATAGGGCTCTTCCCTGGATGTGAAGAGCCACATGCCCACTTTCCAGGGGAGACGCTGACCAGGCCCTCTTTCCTTTCTCCATAGGGTTTTCCCTGACCCATCCTCCACTGGCATCTCTAGACAGACTTTCCTGGGAAAACACAAAGGTTCGAACCCTGGAGCCAGAGATATATCTCAGTCCACAGGAGGTAGACAAAGAAAACACAGCTGAAACTCTACTCCTATTAAAAGCCGGCACTGTGCTCTTTGAAGCCTGGACAGACACTTCTATGCTGACATGATTGAATCTCTAATTAAATTTATACATCAGAAACTGGATGGGAACTGCACCATTCTCTTATTTTGTAAAAGAAACTGAGGCCAGACAGAGGAGGAGCTTAGACAAGTCATGCAGCATTTCAGTGGAAGCCACAGTACCCTAACCTTGCTTTCTGCCTGCTAGCTCAGGATACCTGTTCCAACTTTCCTCTACCTCTCCTTTTGGGATAAAACCAGAAGGGCAAGTTCAGTCCACGGTAACCATTCTAGCCCCTTCTGAAAGCAGCAAAACCTCGTTAATCCAAACTCCACTAACTCAGAATAACTGTAGTTGAGGCAGAGGCTGGGCTACCGCACAGCAGAGTTGATAGTGTAAACGAGGATACGGAAAAGTGCAGGATGAAAAGGAGAACCCAACACTTTCTCTTCTTTCAGGAGGCAGGATAGCACAGCAGTTCACATCAACTTTGGTGCCAGACAGCCTGGCATCAAAACCTGGCTCCATCTCAGGCTAGCTGTGTGAGTTATTGCAAGTTACACACTCCTTTGCATGTCAGTTTCCTCCTGTCTACAGAATTGCAGGTAGCAGCAGTGCTCCCAGGGAAGGGAAAGTGTTTGTGAAGATTAAATGGTGTGTAGTTACCAAATCATTTTCCCCAATGCATGGTGCACAGTAAGCACTCAATAAAGGCTCTCTGGTTATCTTTTTTTTCTTTTTTTGCGGTACGCAGGCCTCTCACTGTTGTGGCCTCTCCCGTCGCGGAGCACAGGCTCCGGACGCGCAGGCTCAGCGGCCATGACTCACGGGCGCAGCCGCTCCGCGGCATGTGGGATCTTCCTGGACCAGGGCACGAACCCGGCAGGCGGACTCTCAACCACTGCGCCACCAGGGAAGCCCAGAACTGATGCTTTTTAAATGACTGTTACCGGTTGAACTGTGTTCCCCTAAAAGATATACTGACGTCCTAACCTCTGGTACCTGTGAATGTGACCTTATTTGGAAATAGGGTCTTTTTGTTAAAAAATAATCTCAAAAATTTTATTGCCTCTTTACAGAATTAGATATTTTACTTTAGAAATATTTTACTAATACGACAGGAAAAAAGTCATTACTATTCGTTTTGTTCACTCATATCCATTCTCAGCCACCGCAAGTTAAAAAGGAGATACAATTTTAGAAAAATACAAAAAGTTATGAAGTGTTTCCTTAATAAGACAGCAGTTTCTAAAACTTCTCCCAAAATCCTACTAAAATATTTATAATACAGAGAAAAAAGGGAAAACCCACACCTGTTCTCAAGTTTTCTAGAAGCAAAGTTGGTGGCCAATGCAGGCTTGGAAAGAGGGTCTTTACAGATGTAACCCAGTTAAGGTGGCCCTAATCCAGTATGACTGGTGGTCTTACAAGGAGAGGGGAATTTGGACAGAGACGCACGGGGAGAGGGCTGTGTAAGGACAGAGGCGGAGAATGGAGTGAGGCAGCTGCAAGCCAAGGAATGCTGAGGATTTTACGGCCATCACCAGCAACTACGAAGAGGCAAGACGGATTCTACTCAGAGCCTCAAAGGGAGCCTGAGCCCCACTGACACCTTGATTTCAGACTTCCAGCCTCCAGAACTGTGACAGAATACATTTAGTTGTTTTAAACCATCACCTTGTTATGGCAGTCCTACGAAATGAATACATTGACCATGAAACAATAAATCCTAAATTTATTGTATTTATTTAATAAACATGCATATAGCACTTAATCCTTTCTAGGCACTATTTAAGGCTATCACAAACACAGTGTATTAACTTCTTGAATTCTCTTAATAACTCTAGGAGATTGACAGTATTACTAACCCCATTTTGTAGATGAAAGAATGAGGCAGAGTTGAAGTAACTCACTGAAAGCCACACATGCTTTAAGAGATAGAGCTGGGGGCTTCCCTGGTGGTACAGTGGTTAAGAATCCGCCTGCCAACGCAGGGGACACGGGTTCAAGCCCTGGTCCGGGAAGATCCCACATGCCGCAGAGCAACTAAGCCCGTGCGCAACAACTACTGAGCCTGCGAGCCACAACTACTGTAGCCAGCACGCCTAGAGCCCGTGTTCCACAACAAGAGAAGCCACCGCAATGAGAAGCCCGCGCACTGCAACGAAGAGTAGCCCCCTGCTCGCTGCAACTAGAGAGAGCCCGCACGCAGCAACAAAGACCCAGCACAGCCAGAAATAAATAAATTAATTAATTTAAAATAAAAGAGAGCTGGGATTCAAACTCAGGCAGTCAGGCCTCTGAATGTTCTTTAAGATTCCTTGTTATGTCACGCTAAGTCAAGGACCCACACATGTATACCCTTCTCCCAAAGCTTTCTCAGCTGGCTCCCTGCCTCTCCAGGCAAACACACAGTGACACATATAAGCACATACATGCAGCCAGAAAGCTGACATTCGTATCCACTCACATCCTTTAGGCATTACACATCCTGTCTGCTCATTACCTCTGTTGGGTACCAATCCTGGAAGACAACTGGTGGGTCCTTGCTCTCCTACCCCCATCACCCTACCTTGGGGCTTCTCCATGCTTCCACCAGAACTGGCCAAGTTACAGAAGCAATAGTAGCACATCTTATCACAATTCAAAAGGTCAAGGGACCTTGGCCACCACCTCTGACACCTCCATCTCTCTGCTGTCTTGCTCTCCATGTCTGTGCCTCTACCTGCCTCTGCTTCTCTCGCGGCCTGTGGCTGCCTCTCTGTCTTCCTTGCCTGGGTGGGCTCTCTTTCCACTAAGGACAGAGTCAGACCCAGTCTGACGAACCTCTGGAGCAGAGCAGGGGAATCTGCATAGCAGAGGACCTAAGACAGAGGCAAGGCCCTCCTGCTGCTGGGTACATGGCCACACTACCCCTTAGATCCTCAAGCAGAGCCTAGTGGGAACTGCATCGGCTCTGGAACAAGACTGCCTGAGTCCAAATCCTGGCCCCACCGTTTACTGGCTATGTAGCCTTGGACAATTACTTAGCCTCTTTGTAACTCAGTTTCCTCATCTGTTAAATAGGGATAATTATTGTGAATTCTCACAACAACCATTTGCAGTAGATGCTGACTTATAAATATTAAAGTACTTACAATAGGATCCGTCATCTCCCAAACAAGCTCCATATAAGTGTTTGTTAAATACTAGACAATGGGAAGGAAATAAATGCTTCAAAGGAACATGAGGACAGAATCTATGGCATAGACAGTGGGAACTTTCCTGAATGCTTTCAGACCACTGGGCTCTGAACCCCTGGGCTAGGCGAAATGCCCTCTGTTCTTAGTGTTGTGGAAATATCACGGACCTTGGTCCCAGGCTAACCTGGTTCTAACCAGCTGTGTGATCATGACTGTGGCTCCGTCTCTACGAGACTCATGTGCAGAAAAGTATTTGATAAGCCCTATTTCACAGTTACTAGGATGATCAGAAATCACATGTGTTAATTCCCTAGCATGGTCTTTGGCCTATAAGAGACACTCAGCAAATGCTATTTCTTTTTCTCTCCCTTCTTCATACTGGCCATCTGCATTCTTTCTTCCTTGCTTTTTTTTTTTTTTTTTTTTTTTGCCTTCCCACGCCCCCCC
>NW_006791814.1:1877381-1879747 GCF_000442215.2 Lipotes vexillifer
CGAACCCGTGTCCCCTGCATTGGCAGGCGGACTCTCAACCACTGCGCCACCAGGGAAGCCCCCTTGCTTTATTTTAATTTTAACTTGGTGTCTGATCTGCTCCCTGAGATGAGCACTCCAGGGAACGAAGGTAACTACTGAATACTCTTTCTTCCTGTGCCCCTTTTGATCCATCCATAGCTTGTGCTTATTTGACCATAAACCAAGCCAGACACTCGGACAGATACTTTTCTCTCAGTCACTCTTTGACCCTCAGTTTCAGGCCACTACAAGTTATAGAATCTTGGATTCTCTGGGCTGGAAAGTCATTCTCCCACCCCAGCTGGGAGACCCCTTGCAACACCCCCAGCAAGTGCATGCCCCCCTCTCCACCCCTGTGACTGTCCAACTCCAGAGACAAGGACTTATCACCTCTTCAGGCAGCCCCTTCTAGGTCCCTATATGAGGATTAGTCTCTGAGCTGAGGCTGAGCTGAACTCTGCCTCTTGTTTCTTATGCCCTCTTGGACACCCGTTGATGGTCTGCCTGCTTTTCACATCTAGCCTGTACATGGATGAACTGATGGCTATCATCTTCCAAACTTTATCCCAAGCAACCTCTTCCAAGCAGTCTCTCCTGATCACCGAGGCTCTGTGTTCCTTCCCCAGCTCACTCAACATCCTTCTGCATTTCACACCCCTGTACCCGCACCTCTTCTCAGATCTCAACCCAGGGCTCCCAGGGGTGCTCTCTCTTTTACCCCCAGCCCACCCCAGACCTCTACTCCCCATCCGGAAATCACTCTTGCTTGCCAGATGGTCAGCCTCCATGGTTATCTCCCCTGCTAGACTGTAACCGCAGGGGCAAGGTCCAAGCCGGCCTTGTTCACCTTGTGCAGATAGGGCCTTGCACAGTTTTGGGCACAAGCAGGTACTCAGTACACACTTGTTGAATTAATGTATTAACAGATAATCACAAATCCTTCAAGTTCCATCTCAAACACCACTTGTTCCAGGAGGCATTTTCTGACCTCTCCCTTATAGGACATACCTCACTTCCGTTTTATATCCTAGTCGTTGGCCTGCTCACTCTCATCGCCCCTCATTATAACAATTTGCATAATGCATATTAGTTCATATAGGTATTTCCTCTAGCACCTAGTTCAGCACTTGGCACCATGCTGT
The DNA here is from genome assembly GCF_000442215.2 of Lipotes vexillifer. Lineage (NCBI taxonomy): Eukaryota > Metazoa > Chordata > Mammalia > Artiodactyla > Lipotidae > Lipotes > Lipotes vexillifer. The sequence continues at coordinate 1,878,545 of NW_006791814.1, forward strand.
AAAAGCTTTAAAACTGTTTACTGATGAAATGAATGAATGAATGGCACTTTTAATTCATTTATCATTGCTCCATTCCATATTTGAGCACCCTCATGACTTAGGCTTGACACTTTTTTTTTTTTTTTTCTGCATTACGCGGGTCTCTCACCGCTGTGGCCTCTCCTGTTGCGGAGCACAGGCTCCGGACGCGCAGGCTCAGCGGCCATGGCTCACGGGCCCAGCCGCTCCGCGGCATGTGGGATCCTCCCGGACCGGGGCACGAACCCGCGTCCCCTGCATCGGCAGGCGGGCTCTCAACCGCTGCGCCACCGGGGAAGCCCCAGGCTTGACACTTTTAATCTACTTCTGCACAAAGTGTTGGACTTGAACGGGTTCTACTTGCTATTCTACAAGTTGGCCTTTTGCTGCAGATGGTGCATGGCCGTGATTCTCAAACCTGAGGGAACATCAGAAGCACCTAGGAAGCATGTAAAAACAGGGATTGTTGGGCTCCACTCTCAGACTTTCTGATTTGATGAGTACGAGATAAGGCTTGAAAATCTGCATTTCCAACTCCCTAGGAGATGCTGGGACTATCCCTGGAGAACTCCTGGTCTGTGGGATGTCATCTCCTGCCCCATTGGGGAACACGTGCCATTTACCTGCTGTCTTTTCACCACTGGTCACCTGAAACCTTATTCCCATCACCCACCCCATCCCATTTCTCCTAAAACTGCCAGTAAGCATAATATACCCTTTAGTCGAGGATTCCCATTTTCCTGGGACTTTATCCTAATAAAATAATAGTAAAAAAAGGAGAATACATATATTATGTAGCTAACACTGGAAAACCCAGCTTCGCATATGCCAGGCGTTCTTGACGGTGGCACTACTGACATTTTGGGCAGGATAATTCTTTGCTGTGCAGGCTGTGCACTGCAGGATGTTCAGCTGCACCCCTGGCCTCCACCTAACAGGTTCCAGGGGCTCCTTCCACTCCCAGCTGTGACAATCAAAAATGTATTCAGGGTTTCCCTGGTGGCGCAGTGGTTGAGAGTCCGCCTGCCGATGCAGGGGACACGGGTTCGTGCCCCGGTCCGGGAAGATCCCACGTGCCGCGGAGCGGCTGGGCCCGTGAGCCAGGGCCGCTGAGCCTGCGCGTCCGGAGCCCGTGCTCCGCAACGGGAGAGGCCACAACAGTGAGAGGCCCGCGTACCGCAAAAA
>NW_006791814.1:1879932-1910958 GCF_000442215.2 Lipotes vexillifer
AAAAAAAAAAGTCTTCAGACACTGCCCAGTGTCCCAGGGGCGGGGGGTGGGCAGAACTGCCCTGTGCCTGATTGGGAACCACTGGTATATACATAGGAACGTAATAGTTTACCAGTTAGTAAATACCACCATGTATTAGGTACCTTCAAAGATTACCTTCTGTAATCCTCACAGCAACACTACAGAGTGGTGATTATTTCTTTTCTTTTATAAATGAGGAATCCGAGGCCCTGAGGGTTAATCCTAAACTCCTAAAACGGGTAAAGGGACCAGGCGGGATTTGAGGCCCCCATTCCTCAGCCTGCAGAGCCCTGCGCACTCCCACAGCCTGCTCTGTTTCTTCCCTTGGACAGCAAACGATCAGTTACAGCCTCATGACTGTCTAACTATGGGGGCCCGGTTCAGTAAATTATGGTGTGTCCCCTGGATGGAATAGTATACAGCTATTAAAATGATGGACTGTCATTAAAAATGATTACTATATAACAACACAGAAAAGTGCTAACTGGATCACATTAAGTTAAAAAAAAAAAAAACCTGGAAATTAAAACTGTGTCTACATTGTGATTATCACTAGGAGAAAGTATATCTAAGCTGATGTGTTAGACTGAAGGTATTAAGGATAATTTTCCTTTCTTCTTTGATATTCATTACTGTTATCAGAATGTCTTTACGATCATTATTTTTAAGTAGCAAATTTCAAGATGTCAGCTTTGTCACAGTTCCATCTTCCACCTGAATTAGTGGAATTCAGGCTACTCTAAATCCTTGAGTAAGGCAGGGCTTTGGCACACCCTTACTCTCGCAACCCCCCATAGCACTGTTGCCTGTGTGTTTCTGAACTACAACATCTCTCCTTGAACTGTACAGTTTCCTCCGAGCTCAGCCAGCTGCAAGCATAGAAGGAAATGGCTCTGAAGGCAGCGGTATGGAACCCTCGGGGAGCCAGGGCTGTTAGGAACACACCGTTTTCGAATAGCAGATGTGTCCGTCCGCCAGACGGTACTGAGCAGTGCGCTGGTCTCATGCATTATGCATCGAGAGTGGCCTGGAACCCTGGCCTGGCCGTGTGGGAGAAGTCTTGCATAAGGAGCATCTGATGAATTGATTGGAATGTCAAAATGTCATTAAGGATAAATGAATGGATGTGTTACTCTGGCTGTAAGAGGCCAGCAAGACGACAGCCAGCCAGTGGGCTGCCCAAGACAGACGGCGTTTGCGATGGAGATTCATGGTCTTTATGCAATGTGAGGTGCTTTGCGGGGAGAATAGACAGAAATGCTCCAGGACTTAAGCCCTGCAAAATCACAAGCATGAGATAAATTAATTAGTGAACACTAGGAAGGCGCCTGGTCTGTCTGTACTCCTGGGGAAAGCCAGGATGGATGGCACTGGGCTGGAGATGATGGGTCTGAACACCAGCCTCCTAAAGAAAGCAATTGAATTTAGTGTGCAGTCATAAACCGCAGTTGATGGAAAGGTACGTCTGGTCTGCATTTGTTTTTTTTTCATGGGTACTGTTTCTGTCTCCTGCCCCAAGCTCTTTGTGTCTGTGTGTCAAGTGTCTTAGGTGACTCTTGGGGAGACCCAGAATGGCCACCACTTGCTTCTAACGCCACCATGGGCGAAGGTGGGGGTGATGACGGTTATCGTAATCCCTCAACCCAGGGGAAAACTCTCGGGAAGCCTGACTTCCGCTGCGGCATCCTATACAGGGCGTGCTCCATCCTCCGGTGATTGGAGGCTCACTACGTCACATTCAACCTGTTCTACTGTTGGACAGGCATCGCTAGAAAGTTCTTCTTCATGCTTCTCCAGCATCTTCCTCCTCGTAAACTTAACAGCTAAAACAACGAGAATAGCTAACGCTCCCTGAGCATTTGCTAGGTGCCAGGCACTGTGTGCCCTGGCACAGACGGGCTACCGTCTTATCTTGTAGCATCCTCATATTGCAGTGTAGGAAACAGAAGGCCAGAGAAGGGGAGAAACATGCTCAGGACTACATAGCTAGTATATGGCAGAGCCAGACCCAAACCCAGGTCTGCTTAAAACTAAGTCTTAACATCTTAACTACCACACAAATGTAAGTCCCATAACCTCCTCTTAACAGAGTCTGGCTTTTAGAGCAATACAGAACATGAGAAGGCAAGAACTAATACTTTGAACATGTGTTGGGTACTTTGCTAAGTACCTGGCCTGGGTTAGCCTACTCCATCTTTCATGCAACAGCCTTGTGTTTGTGAAGTAAGTTACTATTTCTCCACCCGAGACCTCTCTTTTTGTGTCTTTTTTGGTTTGTTTCTATGTACATTTATTTTTTATACACAAAAGTCAGTCTCATTTGTATATGTTAACAACGAGCAATTCGGATATGAAATAAAAAGAACAGTACCATTTCCAACAGCGCACACACAGAAGAAACATTCAGGTATGAATCCACCAAGGTATGCATGGGACCTGCATGCCAAAACCCACAAGAGGGTGATGAAAGAAACCAAAGTAGACCCACACAGATGAAGAGACATGCCATGTTCCTGGGCCAGATGGCTCAATATTGTTAAGATGACAGATCTCACCAAACTGATCTAGAGATTCAATGCAAGCCTAATCAAAACCCTGTAGGATTTCTTGCAGACATCCACAAGCTGATTCTAAAATACTATTGCACATTTATTTTTAAAGAAAGAAGGGGAAAAAAAGCCTTCAAACCTTCACTGTTCAGAAAATGAAACCCGACACCTGTTGTCATATTAAATATCATAATCGTTGGGTACATTTTTAAATAAAATTATTTCTCTATGTCTGGCATAGCTGAATCTGAATAAAATCCTCTCCATGGCACAACCCTATTTATAAGACATTTTAAATAAAAACGTGTTAAGAGACAAAAGGTTGCTCTGTAAAATTAAAAGTGAGACTCAAGAGGCCTATTTTAAAAAAAAAGTCACAAAAACAGCCCTAACCCCATCCTCTCTTTAATCTTGGTCCTTATTTCTCCAGTGCAGAATATAAAAGTCATACAATTGTAAAAAGATGAACGATCCTGTTCCTGTTTGACTCTTGTCCCTTTTATACAGTGAGTGTATTAAAAGGAATGAAGTGGTTGGCACAGGTTTCCCCCCGCCCCCCGCCCACCCCCATTACAATTTGGAGCAATGGTTATACAACACCTTCAGGTAGGGACCGACTCTGCATCTTATTCATCTTTTATCTCACCAGGTCTGAGAGGGTGTAATTCTTATCAGTTTTGCTGCCTTATAAAGTAACCTCCTTCAGAATTCTCATCACAGCCACCTCCCAACCCATGATGAGAACACAGCACCAGTAACTGGGCAACTCTCTGTTCCATGGATTTCTTTCTTTAGGTAGCCTGTGCCCTGGTCAGTTTGGTGAGCCTTCATGTCCTTACACTTAAAATGACATTTCCTCACTGGAGTGACTCAAAAATCTCATGAGGTATCTACATGAAAGTACTTTGTAAACTGCAGAAACATGAGTGGACATAATAATAGAAAACAAAATGCAATAATAACTACAATGTACCGAGCATCTACAACGTACCAGACACAGAACCAGATGTTGTACATGCATTGTATTATCTTATGTAATCCTGGTAAATCCCCAGAGCAACCCTCCAAATTTGGTATTATTGTCCCGCTTTTATAAGATGCAGAAACAGAGGCTCAGAGAAGTTAGGTTAGAAAGTAGTAGGGTCCAGGATTCCAATCCAAGTGTAGTCCATGCTCTTTCACTACAGTGCTGGCCTAGGTTTTCAGTATTATTTTCCTCACCATTCAGAGCTAATGCAAAGTGCTGTTTAAAACCCTTAAGGAGTGGGAGATTAGATTACAGAAGTATGATGTATTGAGCAAAGCGCCCCCAGCCTAGATGGCTGGAAGACACCTGCACAGCAATCTAGTAGATGTACACACTTTGAATCAGCCATGGATCTCCTGGAAAATCCTTAGATCCCACATTTTCACGGTAGTTTTGCTGTGTAAAGCAAAGATAAGACAAAAGAATGTACGAAATCCCACATCAACCATATCTGAGGTTAGATTTTTCACCAGAAGTTTTCTCTCTCATCAGTAGATGTCCAAATAATAAATGACAGGGAAGCAAGAGAAACGTAAAATAAAGTATAGGCAGTCTTAGCTTTTCTCCATTTCTAGAAAAGTGCACTGTCATTAAGCTGTTTTCCAAAACAAAACAAGCCTTCTTTAATCCTGAGGCTTCAACTTGGTTTATAACCTTAATAAAGCCATATTTCCACTCTTTACAAAAATTAAATCCTCCCATCTACTCAGTGCTCTGTGGTGACCTAAATGAGAAGGAAATCCAAAAAAGAGGGGATATATGTACACATATAGCTGATTCACTTTGCTGTACAGTATGAACCAACACAATATTGTAAAGCAACTCTACTCCAATAAAAATTTAAAAAAAAATTAAACCCTCCCAGTAAAAACAGGGTATTGGCCACACTAACCTTTCAATTTTTTCCCCTTAAAAAACGTGGGTGGCTGTAATATGCCCAATAATTCCCACTTAGAATGTTCTGCATAGCGGTTCAAAGGCACTGCAAGGAAAAACTGCTCCAGAAATGAACTTATTTACAAAACAGAAATAGACTCACAGACATAGAAAACAAACTTGTAGTTACCAAAGGGGAGGGGATGGGATAAATTAGGAGTTTGGGATTAAAATATATACACTACTATATATGAAATAGGTAACCAACTAGGACCTACCGTATAGCACATGGAACTCTACTCAATGTCTTGTAATAAGCTACAATGGAAGAGAATGTAGAAAAAGAATATATGTATTTATACATATGTATGACTGAATCACTTTTCTGTACACCTGAAACTAACAGAACATTGTAAATCAACTATATTTCAATAAAAATTTAAACAAACAAAAAAACTGCCCCAGAAAGAAGCTCATCCAATGTTCTTTAATTCTGATAAGAAGATTTCCTAAGAATTATCGAGCTTCTTGAGGCTTCATTAATGAAGAGAAGGCTAATGAACCAATATTTCTCAGGGATTGATTGTGTCTGAGGGGTCTTTACTCCACCATACACCAGCATGAGGAGCAACTGTTATGAGAAATTAAATGCTATTTTTAAGTGTGCCTGGGGCATTTTCGCCATTTATTAGATGGCTTCTACATACTTATGAACAGCATAAGGACTGTCTACCTCGGTATCTATAGGGAGGAAACGGTGCCATCAAATAGCGCGTTGTCCTCTACAGACCCTGCCCTCCACACTCAGGTGCCAACATTTTAACCAGAGGTGTGTCTATCTTGACGATCCCGGGGGGTCAAACTCTCATCTGAGGTTCTGGGTTAGGTGGCCAGACCAAGCCCTGATGCTAATCTTCCAAATGCCTATCTTCCAGGACTCTGGATTCTCAAACTCTCCCATACGAGTGGTTCTCGACAATAGTTTCATATTAGAATGATCTGGGGAACTTTAAAATGTCTAGGTACCACTTGAGACCAGTGAAATCAGTTCTCTAATCTTTCTTTAAAGGTTCTGGCCTGTGCTCCCCTCCCTCTTCGACTGCTCTCCTTAAATATACTCCAGTTCCTCTGAGCTCTGTTCCCAGGAAGGAGGCAACATTCCTGAGGAGACTGTCCAGAGTAGAGTAGCCTCTTCCCCATTTGGAGAACCATATGCCTCTTTTTAAGGCAGGTTTTGGCAGCCACACCATAAAGGACAAGCCTGTCCCCCAGCCCCTAATTTTTAGAAATATCGTGACAGCCCTTCTAGTTTCAACTCCAGCCTTTTCTCTTCTCACTGGCCTATAAAATCTTCTTGTGTTAAAATGACACTGCCAACCCGTGTGGGTTTTTTTGCCAGAATCATTAGCTGACTCTGATCCCTCACTGAAATCAGCAGGGATGGAAACCAGGAGGAGGGGTGTCCTATCCAATTGCTCAGAGGAGAATTTTTGTAAGTTTAAGAACCACCATCTACAACTGCCCTACTTCATTCTATTTGGCAAATTCTTCTCTCATTAACTTACGTTTGGAAGTTAAAAAACTCTATCTTCCCCCATCCCCGACACACCCAACCACTGCTACGTTCTAGCTTAGCTCTACCATTTGATAGATGACAATCTAATGAAATGCAAGTGAAATGAAAACAAAATGGCATGTACATTACATGTTTTAATTTCTTAAGATAATTCCATGAATTGAGCACTATCATTCCCATTTTACAGAGGGGAAACTGAGGCTTGGAGTGCTTAGGACTCACAGCTGCTAAGCAGTGGAACTGGGATTCAAACCTTCCCATTCCTACTCCAGTCCTTTCTTCCTCTTTTTGTTTTTACTTTCCAAGTTTTTTCCTAGCATGTCACCTACCTAGTTATAAAATTGTGTGTGTGTGTGTGTGTGTGTGTGTGTGTGTGTGTGTGTGTGTGTGTGCGTGTGTGTATTTCAAGATAATGAGGCCAAGGAGAAAAGTGGGTGAATGTGTTATTTCTTCAGTAAAACATCTTGCCTCTGCCCTACACCAGGCAACCTTTCTGGCCCTTTAGCCCATGGTATCTTTCCTCTAAGCTGAATCAGTGACTTTCTTTTCTTTGTCACGTCTTCACTGCTCCTCTTTCATGTATTTACAACATTATTTTATAACTGTTTGTTAACATGTCCAAGTCACCTTTTAAGCTCTTTGAGAGAAAGGTATTTCTTTTTAAATACTTAACACCTAGCTCAGTGCTCAGCACAAAGGAATTGCTCAATAGGTGCTCATGAATGAAAGAATATGTCATTTAAACATCACGGCTGTTCTGAAATGCAGGCGTTATTACCCCCACTTTACAGATGAGAAACTGAGGTTGAGACAGAGTTAAGTAACTTAACTGAAACTGTGGAGCCAGAATGCCCAGGGCTCTTTCCTACACGGCACAGAAACCTGTCTGCTGTCTTGCTAAGTACCTCCAAGCCCAACCAGACAACTAGGTAATAAGTGGGAAAGCACTTTGGAAGAGATAAAGCTGTATATACAAACAAGATGTAATCATTATCATCATCATCAACATTGCAAATCTATAACTAAAGCACTTCCTCCCATGAAAAGCACTCTGCCAAAACACTTAGAAAGGCATTTTCCACTTTGTGCATCTCAGCATCCCATCTTCGCTAAAGCGCTAGCTGCAAGAGTCATTCTGTTTGGGGACGTCTGCCGAAGGCAAGTGCTTTCAGAACTAAATCCGTTCCTGCGCTGGTGACACATTTTTAAGGGGGCACTGTGGCTGGGCACTTCTGACCTTAGCTCTCTCCTCTGGCTGGTTCAGCAACAGGTTCTTACTACACTCTTCTGGGATGCACCGTGAGCTCCCCCAGGCAGGAGCTATGTGTTTAGATGCTCACAGCCCTCCTGCCCAGCAAAGGCACAGGTGAGAAGCAAATGCCTATGAATGACTGCCTAAGGAAGGACGTTTTAGAGTTTACTTATCATCAGTGGTTAACAAAGTGGTGACCCAGTTAGTTTGTACACAAAGTGTCCGTAGGCAATGAAGTATGTATGTTCAAGGGCAGGCAGGGGGCATATACATACTCAGATTAACTTGTCTCCAGTGGCCAAATTGAATGGGGGTGTCACAGGTTGGGTTCCTGGAAATTTGACTCTGAGACAGAGACTGACAGGTAGGGGATATGTTAGGAGGAGCTTCTGGAGACAACATCTGTGGAAGGGAAGGGCAGGAAAGGGAAGGGAGGGGAGGTTAGGGGAGAGAAGGGAAGAGGAGGGGAGGGGAAAGGGAGAGAAAGGGAGGGAAAGGAAGGAAAGGAGGAAAAGTGGGCAGAAGGGGAAGCTGAATGGAGATGTAGCTGCAGTGATGGTTTAAGCCAGCCCCATGGGAAGCTCTGACACTGGACTGATTTTTACACCCCTGTAAAAGTCAGCTATTGACCAGCTATTGGATGACCCTGGGACCTTAGGCAGCTCTGAAGATCAAGGAGTCCCAAAGGAGGCTCTTATCCAAGAGTTGTCTGCCAGCTGCAGTTCTAGCAACTGGGGTGGGGCCGGGTAAGTCCATTCTTGAAGGGGGATCTGAGTAGCACATCACAACACTGTCCATAGCAACTTCTCTTTCCAACCCTATTTCACTAGGTCATGCCTCTCTGTCAGCAGAGAATTCCCCCACTCTTTTAACTTCTTTATAAAGCTCAGATGTATTTACAGAATAGAAGCATTTAGAATCACACACCTTTCAGGACTTCCCTGGTGGCACAGTGGTTAAGAATCCGCCTGCCAACGCAGGGGACACAGGTTCCATCCCTGGTCCAGGAAGATCCCACATGCTGCGGAGCAACTAAGCCCGTGCGCCACAACTACTAAGCCTGCGCTCTAGAACCCACGTGCCGCAACTACTGAAGCCCATGCTCCACAACAAGAGAAGTCACCGCAATGAGAACCTGCACACGGCAACAAAGAGTAGCCCCACTTGCTGCAACTAGAGAAAGCCCGTGCACGGCAACAAAGACCCAAAGCAGCCAAAAAAATATGGTTCTGAAGAACCTAGGGGCAGGATAGGAATAAAGACACAGATGTAGAGAATGGACTTGAGGACATGGGGAGGGGGAAGGGTAAGCTGGGGTGAAGTGAGAGAGTGGCATGGACGTATATACACTACCAAACGTAAAACAGATGGCTAGTGGGAAGCAGCCGCATAGCACAGGGAGATCAGCTCGGTGCTTTGTGACCACCTAGAGGGGTGGGATAGGGAGGGTGGGAGAGAGATGCAAGAGGGAGGAGATATGGGGATATATGTCTACGTATAGCTGATTCACTTTGTTATACAGCAGAAACTAACACACCATTGTAAAGTAATTATACTCCAATAAAGATGTTAAAAAAATAAAAAAATTAAAAACAATAAAGATACTAGTAAAGCCATTATGGAAAACAGTACGGAGGTTCCTCAAAAAACTAAAAATAGAATTACCACATGATCCAGCAATCCCACTCCTGGGCACATACCTAGACAAACTATAATTTGAAAAGATACATGCACCCCTATGTTCACAGCAGCACTATTCACAATAGCCAAGACATGGAAACAACCTAAATGTCCATCGACAGATGAATGGATAAAGAAGATATGGTACATATATACAATAGAATATTACTCAGCCATCAAAAAGAATGAAATAATGCCATTTGCAGCAACATGGATAGACCTAGAGATTATCATACTAAGCGAAAGTCAGACAGAGAAAGACAAATACCACATGATATCGCTTATATGTGGAATCTAAAATATGACACAAATGAACTTATTTATGAAACAGAAACAGACTCACAGACAGAGAACAGCCTTGCGGCTGCCAAGGGGGAGAGGGGCTGGGGAGCAATAGACTGGGAGTTTGGGATTCACAGAGGCAAACTATTAATATAGGATGGATAAACAACAAGGTCCTACTGTATAGCACAGGAAACTATATTCAGTATCCTGTGACAAACTATAATGGAAAAGAATATATGTGTGTGTGTGTGTGTGTGTGTGTGTGTACAACTGAGACATTTGCTGTACAGAAGAAATCAACACAACATTGTAAATCAACTATACTTCAATAAAATTAAAAACATTAAAACATTAAAACATTAAAATTAAAAACAAATAAAGATACTAGAATTTTCCAGGCATGGATGGTGGGTAGGCATTCCAGGAAAAGGGCACTGCAGGTACAAAGGTGGGACACTGAGAAAGGGACAGTTCTATCAGGCTGATGTGAGGATCAGGAGAGGAGTTGTTCTCAAAGCCAGCATCCAAAATATTAAATGGAGTTGTGTGTAAAAGGCAGATTCCCAGGCCACACTTTCAAAGGAACTGAGCCGATCTGGGGGTGGGGCCCAGGAATCAGAATTCTCACAAGGTCTTCCCCTTGGCTGAAGAGCAGCAGCAGGGCAGCCGTCTTTGACTTGCCTTTATGGTAATGCGTTCTATTTTCACCTGTCAACATATTTGCTGTCAGCTTTTGGTAACTGATACTTATCATCTTTAAATGGCTTCCTCCTATTCTTATTTTTCTTCATTTTTATTTGAAGTGACTGACAAATTACATAAAATGCTTTTCGAGTCTCTCTTGATATCGTCATTTCAAATTCCTCTTTAAATGTATTGAGGCAATGATATTTGATTTCCAACAGCCTCTGATGTGAAAAGGTGTATGCGTTTCAGAAAGGAAGGCAGTTTCTTACTTTGGTTGAAAACCTACTAAGTGCTAGGCATTTTCCAAACTTTGCCTCATTGAATCCTTGCAAGGTCTCTGTGAGGAATGCATTTTTAATCTCCACTTTACAAATTAGGAAACTGAGACTTAGAAAAAGTGAAGTGGCTTTTTTTTGGCACAGCAGCTGAACAGGAGCAAAGGTTGCCTTAAAGCCACGGAAGCAAGGAAGGTGCAGGGTTTTTTTTTTTTTTTTTTTTTTAAACAACAGATCATCTGTTGACTTTAGCTGTTACGTCTTTTAATTTCATCTTGTTCTTTCACTCACTCCACTGTTGGGGTTCACTGATGGGGTTCACTGTGCGTGCTAGGGCACCATAGGGCACACTGCAATGAAAAAGAAACATCCTTAAGACACACTTGCTCCTGCCCATGGTAACAAAGTGACTGTGGTGAGAATTGGAGAAAGGGACATTCCTGCAGGTGGAAAGAATCAGAGAAGTCTTTCAGTGGGAGCTAATGTTTGACACGGACCTTGAAGAAGAGGTGTAGGATTTAAATATGCTGGAATGGAGAGAGATAGGATGGACGTGAAAAGCCCAAGTGTTCTGGAGTGTTTGCACACGGGGACCAGCCCAGGAGGAACCCGCCTCTGCGACACTCACACAGGTGAAGTGAAATAGTTAAGTACTCTCTCTCTGCCAGAATGGTTGGTAAACATCTTAGTGCCTTTTCAAGAACTAGTACACTAAAATGTCTCTGTTCTAAACAATTACTGTGCCCATCACCTGCCTTGAGGTAAATTAACCTATGAACATACACCAACTCTTAATGTCCTTTCAAAAAGCAGACACTGAAGTTGTTGGGTGCTGCTTTACTACAGAACGGTAAAAAGGAATTCTAGAGACGCATTTTTGTCAGCTCCGGAGGTGAGGAATAATAGCTGCTATTTATAAAATACCTACTTTGTGCCAGCCGCTCTACAGATACACTCGCTCATTACCCCTCATGAAAATGCTGGGAGGTTACAGTTGTTATCGCCATTTGCAGATGAAGAAACTGAGGCTCAGAGTGGGTCCATGACTGCTCAAGGTCTGAACAGTCTGGAAGAAGAGGCAGGCCTAGAATTGTGATCTAAGTCTGACACCAAAACCCACATTATTTTAATTTTTAAAATGTGTACTGGACCGTGAAGGACCCCATTCTAGACTCCTCTGTCCCTGGGTCCCAAAGTGCCTTCTACCTATAGCTCTACTTATCCATGTCATTAGCATTCTTTTGGCCACCCCTTACTCTATCCCCTTGGCTACCACCGATCTGGCTGCCCTGTGCTCTCAGCTCTGACCACATGGCAAGTCCCCAGGACAGCAAAGACAGGATTGCCTCAAGGGCCTCCTTGCCAGCCAGGAATAGCTACCACTTCTTGTCCCAAGCAAGGCACGGATGTCCCTGCACAGAACTGAGGCTGCAGAGGCAGACACACTTGCACTCAAATCCTGGCTCTCCCACAGCCTGGCTAAGGGCTCTCCAAGCACATGGTCCAGGCAGGAGCGCTGAAGGTCTAGTGAGAAGGATGGGCGGGGCTTGAGGGTATGTGGTCCTGGATTCAAACCCTAGCTCTGCCACCTCCTGGCTGTGGGATGTACACAAGTCCTCAAATCTCAGTCTCAACGTCTAAAGAGACTCAACACGATAGCATGTCTCTCGCAGGGCTTGCTGTGAGCATTAGATAAACCCTGTACATCATAGCTACCAGCTAGTAATTGTTTTCAACGTCTGCCTCCTTCTAGGCTGGTTCAGCTGCCCTGCATTCACCTTTGTGTCTGCAGTGCCTAACGCATGGTGCAGCACATTGTAGGAGCTCATAAAGCAGGATGAATCTTGAACCCCATCCTCTCCCTATCTCAAACGTCTAGGGCAGGGATAGGAAAACTATGGCCCTCAGGACAAATCTGGCCCACTGTCTCATTGTTTTAAATAAAGTTCCACTGGAACACACCCATGCTCAAACATTTACATATTGTCTATGGCTATTTTTATGTTACAACATCAGAGCTGAGTAGATGCAACAGAGAACCCATAAAGCCAAAAATATGTACTACTGGCTCCTTACAGAAAATGTTTGTGGACCCTTGGTCTCGTGTATGGGACCTTTCAATGGGGGAGAGCCACTGAGGGCCTCTTGGTTTTGAAAAAAAAAAATTCCTCTGTTCCTCCCCCACCTCCTTCCCTGGTTTATCTATTTCTTCTCCTTATCTCTCTCGGCCATTACATAATACCTATACTACTTTTCTTATGTATGTCGTTTATTTTCTATCTCCCCCACTAAAAATGTTCATGTGGGCAGGGATTTTTGTTTGTTGAGCTAACTCTTATAGCCCAGAATCTTGACCAGTGCCTGGCACATAAGTGGGAACCCCACAAATACTTGTTGAATGAATAAATATGGATTTCATGGAAAAGACTGTTCAGCCAAAGTGTGTTGGAGGCTTTCTCTTTCATGGAAGATTTTGAGGCTTTTAGAGGGACGAGGTGATGCCTTAACCCCTGCGAGGATGGTATTATTTTCCCTATTTTACAGATGAAACAACTGAGACTGGGTTAAGTCTGTGCTTCTCATACTTTAATGTGCCCACGAAGGAACTGGGAATCTTGTTACAATGCAGGTTCAGGAGGCCTGAGCTGGGCCACCAGGTGCTGCAGTTCTAACAAGCTCCTGTGTGATGCCAGTGCTGGTCTATGGACCACACTTTTGAGTAGAAAGGGTTTAAAGCACCCACTCAGGGTCTCTACCTAAGATGTGGCGGAGTGGAGTTTTGAATCTGCAGACCGTGGGGGTCTTCATTTCCTTTCTGTTCCCCCTTCTCTATCTACATGCATCGCTCCCTCCTATGGTTTCACAAGACCTGTCACACACCCCCTCCTCAGCTCCCTGTCCCCAAACACTCTGCCTCCAGGCCTTCCCTTCTCGAGGCACCCCACCTCCAGCATCTGTAGCTCTCCCTTCTGCACAGGCTCCTCTAGGTATACACGTGCCCCGGACTTTCTGGCCCTTCAAGTGGCCAGTCTCACCTTCTCCTCTGTTTTAGGGCCTAGTGGTTAAGAAGAGGTTATCCACCTCATGGGCCCTAGGCAGGCTGGCTTCCTCCCTCAAGGCTACCCCATGACCTGCACCAGTGACTTCTGATGGTCAAGGGCCGCGCCCAAGCCCTCCACTTCCTTCTCTCCGCAGCATCTGCTACTGTCAAGTCCTCCTTCTGCAACGGGCTTCGCTTGGTTTCAATGGTGCTCCTCCTACCGTGCTGTCTGCTTCGCCAGTTCTTCTCTCCCTCTGAACCTTTAACCATGGCCAGCTCCTGAGCTGGCCTGAGTGTCACAACCTAGGATCTGTCACTTAGAGCTCCAAGTCTGCACCCATTGGAAGACCCTTGTTTATCACTGCAACTTGAACTATAAGGACTTGCATATCTATATCTCCACGCCGTTCATCTTTGATTTCACCACAGGGTCCAGCACAGAGAATGGTACAAAGTGGGCATCCAGACAGTGCTATGTACACTGGCTAACGGACTGAGGGGGTGAGTTGCCCAGAAGGCACTGCATGCCCACACCTACTGTGGAACATTGATGCCATGAGGACCTCTAGAAGACCAGAAGAGCCCCCAGGGGCCACCACTACTGCCCTGACTCCTTATGGTTTCTGAAAGGGGAAAGACAGAAACTAACATTTCATGAGTGCCAATTTTTTGCAAGGCACCTCACAAAATCCCTCATTCCCTACGAGTTAGGCACTTTCACCCCTATTTTAGGGTTGAGAGGAATGAGGCTGAAGAAGTTCAGAAATCTTGCTCAAGGCCACGTAACTGGTGAGTGACAGAGATGTGACTTGAACCCAGAGCTGCATGACTCTTTCCACCACAGCAACAGCAGCCCACACTGTCTCACACCTCTCTGCCTTTTGCATATGCTGTCTTTCCCTGCTCAGAATTCTTATTTCTTCAGTACTGGATAAATCCATCTCCAAAAGCACTGATAACTATCCCCTGTTCCACTAAAAAGACGGTCACCCGACTAAGTGCCCCTATTCCATGGTACACGTTGGTACATCTCCGCCGAGATTTCAAGTATCGATACTTGATGTTAGGCTAGTCTCTCTGATAGGCCTGTGTACTGTGAGGGTGAGGCTCAAAGTCCTGGCCATCTCTCCATCCACAGTGTCTGGAACATAATGTGCATGTTCAATGCCTATCTGTCAAATGAACGAATGAACGAACGAAGCAAGGTTTCTGGCATTTTCAGTGTCGCTGGCCGGGGTTCACTGGTTCCTATATAACATGAGGGTGGTGATACCAGAATCTCATCTGCTCACTGCGTGGACCTATTGACCAGGGACCCAAACACTGAGCAGAGGGATGGGGAGGCTTTTGCCGGCTCCATCCTCATCTGTGAAGGCTTCAGCAGATGATCACTAACAGATACGGTCTCTCTCACAAGGCTGGGTTTGCCAGTGGTGGAGGAAGGCATGGAATGATGGATAATGGACTTTACAAGGAGTGAGGCATTCTGAGTTTTAATCCCGCTCTTTTGCTAACTGGAGCGTGATTTCACACACTTCTCTGGACCTCAGTTTTCAAATATGGAAAATGCCTATTAGAAATGTGAAACTAATTCAGTGGTTTTCTAACTCTTCATTACCAAGGATCTATTTATGGAGCTTTTCTCCGTTACCCTCATGTTGTGAAAACGTCTGGTTTTGTAATGAGAAAAATCATCATCTTTATTTAGAAAGAATTGTTGGGCAATCAGCCATCTATAACTACCAACAAAATGCACTGATAGCATGACATAACTAATGATAAACATCAGACTGAGATAATTCCAGTCCCAAAGACCACGTATATTTCTGTCACCTGTGAAGCTGATTCTAGATAAAGCCACGATTCCCTGTAGACTTCCTGAAATAGTGGGAACAGCCAATGAATTTCCTTCTCATCTTTGAGCCCCTAGGGCTACACGTTCCCCAAGTAGGCACAAATGGGCTTTGAAGTTGCCGAGATCAGTGATTTTGTTTTATGTGTGCAAATCCTGCAGGAGGATTAGGTTTTCCTCTTGCTGGAATCTGAGGATTTCTAACTAGAGAATTACACTGACAAAGGAGAAACAGCCCTTCACATCTTCAAAAACAGGGGAAAAGATCCAAGATGGCAGAAACATAACAGACATGAACATTTTCAACATGGACAGTGCATTTTCAAATGGAAAACATCTAGGCAAAATAAAAACTTTGAGGCTACAGATGGCTTAGACAGAAGTGAGTATGAGAAGCCAACAGACGGTTGGTGCAGGAAATGCATGCTACAGGTTGCCTTACAGGGCACAAAGCAACGTCACCCCGCATCGATACTTACAAGTAATAGGAGTAGGAATAAGCATTTCTTCTATATATTGATGGGCAGTCAGATGATGGAAATGTCCAAAAAAGGGGGGAAAAGAAAAGACAAACAAACAAGAATTAGATTTATAGGAAATCTTGGTTCTTAAGAAATGCACAAAGTATTTCAGCATCCCTAAGCTCAAGGAGAGGCAAGTTTCTCAACTAGTCATCGTCCCCGAGAATCAGATACTTTCAGCGGTAGAAGAAAGACCTCTCCTATGATGGAGAAACTCACTACTCACGCAGAGGAAGCCACACCGCATTTGGTTGTTTTAGTCATTTGAAAATTCTTTCTTACGGTTAAGTAAAACTAGCTTCCTTATAATTATACCTTTTTGGTCTTGGGCCAGATTTCTGTGGAATATTCTAGAACTAGTTTACCACTCTTCCACATGACAGTGCTCCTAAGATCTAAGGAAAACCACAATGACTCTTATCTTCTCTGGTTTAGGTCAAGTCACATCAGAATCTATTTAGTAACGTCACACCGAAAGAAAGGAAATTGTGTAGTCAGCATCCAAGATGGCTCCCCAATGATCCACACTTCCCAGCACTCATGCCCATGTTAGTGCTTGCCCACACAGAATCAGGGCTGGCCCTGGGTGACCAACAGAATGAGGGTGGAGTTACATTCTGGGACTTTCTAGGATAGGACAGGTAGAGAAGCCTTGCAGCTCCTTCTGGGTCTTTGGAACTCTCACTCGGAACCCTGAGCCTCCATGTAAGAAGTCAAAGTATCCTGAGCTTGCTGTGGTCTGAAGGGACCATGTGAAGAAACCACACAGAGAGGCCCTAAGCCTGTATGAACAGAAAGAGACATCCAGCCAACCTTGGGCTGTTCCCGCCCCAGCCAACTGGATTACGCCAACTGAGACCCTTGATATCACTGACCAGAAATAAGTCATTCCCTTCAAACCCTGGCCAAAGTACGGATTCATGAGAAAAACGAATCACTAACTTTCATGGCTTATTTTTAAGTCACTAAATTTTGGGAAGCAGTTTGTTACATTATCAGGAGAAAACCTGAATGTTCAACCTGAGTTCAAACTTCATCATGAAAAACCACTGCACTAAAAGAAAGGAATTCCAAACTTCAGTACGAGCAGACTACAACTTGAATAAACTCTCGGTGCCTGCATTTTCTTAGATGATCCTTAGGTGAGTTGAACTAAATCACTAATATTCAAACCGTGCTCCCAGGATTCTGCAGAGCAGCATCACTGCAATGGGGAGGGGGGTACTGAGGTAGGGCTGCTGCTTCTCTGCCACCCACCACATTCGGAGCTTCTCCATTTTAATCTGTGTCATAAATTGGCATCTCATTTAAGACTTCACATGACTAAGAATTCCACTCTCCAAAAGGATGGTTGAAAAATCACTGCCTGCAATATATCTCTTCTAGCTCTTGGCTTCTGAACAATAAAAGAAAAACAAATAAGTCCGTGATATTCCCTTTGTTATAACTTCGTATTTTGTAGAAAAATAAATAGGAACATTTTTATTTTACAGACCTAGCTCCACTGACAATAACTGATACATTTGTGGATTGAGAAAAATTGCTGAATAATTCAGGTCCCCAAATATCCATCTGAGTAGGCAAGAATAATTTGCTTCCTTCTTGAGTTATCTGGTTAATTGCAACTGTTATCCAGTTTGGTTACAACAGGAAGATGAGGTCTTTATATCCACAGGGTGGGAACATGTCCTCAGAGCTCCAAATTTCCCCCTCTTAAGTAGGAACTGGCCAAAGTCCCCAAGGCAGGGCCATCTCTAGGCTTTCTTTCAGTTATCAGGAGAGACAAATTCCATAGATCCAGAAGGAAAGTGACATCTGAGAGCTAAGACACCATGGCAGAAGGGAAGCCCCGTACCTCCTTGGGAGGCTGAGCTGGGGAAAATGAACCATCGTGCAGCAAGATCTGGTTACTTATAAAACTGTGCAGTATCTTTGGCCAAATGAACAGTGGCCCCAGATGATGAAAGGGGTGAAGAACTTCTAAGTGATGGGTGGGATCTGGAACAGCCCATATAAGTCATCCAAGCCCCTCCACCAACCATAGCAGGTTGGCACTGCAGGGTGACCATTCCCCTTCTTCACTTCTGGCTCTGTGGTCCAGAGCCTGGGAGTGCGATTCCTCGGGGGCAGAAAGCTCAGGATCCATCTGATGACTCACAGACATCTCTGTTTTCCATATTGTCAAGAACACTGGACAGAGAATGGAGAGGCCAGTGTTCTGGCCTCAGCTCTTTCACTTGCTCTCTGTGACATCCTGGGCACGTCAATGCCTCTGCCTGGATCTCTGTTTCCTGATCCGTGTACCAAGGTGAATGGCATGGATAGCTGCCAGCTTAAACAGCTTTGAGGAGTGGAAATATGATAAGTCTTAGCATCCCAGAACCACCACTTGCTGACTGCATGGCCTCGAGCAAGTCGCTGTATCTCTGAGCCTCAGTTTCTCCATCTCAACGTTGGGGGCAATAATGATCTATTCCCAAGAGTCATGGTGGGCATTAACATTATATTAATCTAAATTACTTTCCAATTATATACGGTATGTAATACACAAAGTATTTTAAGTAAAATACATTAATCTAATTTAATATTAGAATAGATTAAACACCTGAAATATACTAGGCTTCAACAAAGGGGAGTTCGGGCTTCCCTGGTGGCGCAGTGGTTGAGAGTCCGCCTGCCGATGCAGGGGACGCGGGTTCGTGCCCCGGTCCGGGAAGATCCCACATGCCGCGGAGCGGCTGGGCCCGTGAGCCACGGCCGCTGAGCCTGCGCGTCCGGAGCCTGTGCTCCGCAACGGGAGAGGCCACAACAGTGAGAGGCCTGCGTACCGCAAACAAAACAAAACAAAACAAAAACAAAAACAACAAAGGGGAGTTTATGTTCCCCCCTTACCCACGGATAAAAGGTTTGCTGCTTCTCGCTCTGGTGACCAGGAACAAAGTGTTCACCTACTTAGGAATATTAAAAATAGTAATAAAATTTTAAAAAATTAGTAATAAAATAAGAATACTTATGTAGCACTTACTATGTGCCACATACTGTTGTAGGCTCTTACCATACATTAACTTGTGTATTCCTCACAACCATCCTGAGAGATAGGTATTATCATCATCCCCACTTCACAGATGAGGAAACTGAGGCAAAGAAGGTTAAGTAACTTGCCTAAGATCACACAGTTAGTAACTGGATGTGGTAGCAACATGCCTCTAAAGCTCATGTGCTAGACCACTAGCCTGTGCTGGCTTCAAGGAAGAAAGAATATAGATATATGTTGGGCAACACAGTGGGTCAGGCACTGAGATGCCACAAGCCTTATCTCTTTTAATCCTCCCCCTGGCCCTATGGAGCAGGTACTAGTCTTCTCATTTTTGTTGAGGAATCTGAGGCTCTAAGAGGTCACCCCTCACTAGGTCTAATATTTTGTGTATTTGGGGACCAATGGCAAAGGCCTCCATCCTGAGCCAGGATTTTCTCACAGTCAGCAGCCCCAGGCTACACTCTTGGGTCTCGACATTCTGGGCCCTCTGGTTTTCTGCTCTCAATCTTCAGGATTCACCTCTGCCTGGGCCACCTCCTCATTCCAACATGCTTCCTTAACCTTCAACTCACCTCTGCCAAGTAGCTGAGTTATCCTGGATGTCACCAAAAGCCAGTGCTATCCCTGACTCAGCTTCAAGGCAACTCCTGAATGATGGCACCTGACAAGCTTCTATTAATTGAATATGCTTTCCAAATTAAACTGAAAAGTCTTCCAGGGAAAGGATTGCAGTTTTTTACTCTGTGATCAAAACAGAGTATATACATGTGTCCTTTCTCTCAGGCTTGAAGATTTACTGAAGGTCTAAATTTACAAGGATACAGTGATATTGCAAGTAACAGATTGCCTGAGACCAAAGATCCTGAGCGGGAAGACAGCTGTGCTTAGGGAAAAAAAGAGAAAAACCCAAACTTAATAAATCACATACTGTGGAATCTTTTCAGCTGGCAGACAAGAGTGACTTGAGGTATAGCTTCCCTTTGTTTCATACTACTTAAACAAGACTAAGTTGTCTATTTAACCATCCATTTGACCATCTCGCTGTCCATCTAGTTCGTAAACCCACCCATGCACTCTTCCATCCATCCATCCCTCCATCCACCTAACAATCTATACATCTACTTATCTGTCTAGCCCATAACCCCGCACACTCATCAAATCATCCATGTGCTAATCTACTCATTCATCCAACAATCAATCTGTCATCCACTCATCCATCTTTCCATCACAGCCAAAACTTTTTAAGGACCTATTATATGACTGTCTCTGCCAACTACCAGAGATTGAAAGAGAAATGCCATCGTGATCCAGCCAATATGTCTCATGGGAGAACCAAACAAAAAACTTATAAAATAGATGATAATAATAGCTACCATTTAGATAGTAGGAGGTCACTTATGTGTCAGGTGCTGTTCTCAGTACATTATGTGGACTACTGTATTTAATCCTCACTAGAAGCATTATTATCTATGTTTTACAGGTGAGGAAAGTGAAGCTCAGAGAAGTTAAGTAACTTGCCCAAGTTTATATAGTTGGTAAGCAGCACGGCAAGGATTAGAATCCAAGAAGTCTAACTTTAAGAGCCTGCATTAATAACTACTATGTTATTATCTTCTGGAGTGACAAATGGTATGAGGTGGCAGCTCAGGGAGCTGTGGGACCATATTTGAGGGTAAGGGGTGGGGATGGGGGAGAGGTCATTTGGTTTAGAGTCTATGGTGCCGGAGTTGTAATGTCCAGGAACACCCAGATGGAGTAGGAGGGAGGGTATTTCCAGGCTGATGGATATGTGTTTACGGAATGGCTGGGGGGTTATCAAGGTGGGAATGTCAAGATGCTGGCAGGGTCTAGTTCCCAAAGAGTTTGAGGAGCTTACTCTCACAGGGAGAACTCAGGTCACAGGGAGAACTCAGAGAGCCAAGTGGTCAAATGTTTTTCTAGATGGATGATTCTGGCAGGAGTGTGAGCAAAAGGCGGGAGGGGAGGGGGACTGGGGTCATGAAAGCTGCCGCAAGGGTCAAAGCAAGAGATGTTGGGGGCCGATCCTGCAATGGCTCTGAGGAAGGAGAAGAGGTGATGTGAGAGGTGGTTAGAGCACAAAATCGACAGGTGATTAACTGGGAGCATTTTGAGGAGGACTGCCAAGGTTCTAGCCTGGAAGGGCCCCCTAGTGAGTGCAAACAGAAGGATTCACTTTTCAGGGTGTGGAGTAAGGAGCAGTTTAGAATGGGGTGGACAAAACAAGATAATGTCAATACATGTATTTGGGGCTGCTTTCCTACCTCAACGGACCATTCAGAATTATGCCACACAATTCAGCCTATCAGCAAATCCTGTTTCACGTTTCATCCAGGTGAGATGGTGTTAAGAGCGGAGACTCTTATCGGATTGGCCAGGTTTCAGACCCAGCTCTTCCTCCACTTACTAGCCACGTGATCTGGGGCGATTTCTTTAAGTTCTACATGTGTCAGTTCTGTGACCTGTAGCACAATCTAATAGCTGCCCTGCCTCTTTAGCTTACCCAGTAGTTAGCTTTTCCTACTGCCTCATTATTTTTTTTCCTGGAGAGAGAGTGTGTTCTCTGAGTCTCAGACCATGGGACATCTTTCACATACTGCCCTTCCAGCCTGACCCTCCTCCACACCCCTCAGGGCTGGGCTCACCCCTGATGCTTAACATTGATATTTGGATCTGCGTTCTGAGGGAAGCTTTCTTGCCCAAGAGACGCAGTGCAATCCTGGGCCCCATCTGTTCTAATTTTACTGGGATTCAACACATTTTTAGGGAATCCCAAGTATCTGCGAGGCACATTTGCGATGAGGATGAATCAGAACAGACAGTTGATGGTCCAGTGGAGAAGATAAGATGTGAACACAAATAACAAACATAAGACAGAACATTAACATGGATCCTCATGGAGGGGATCCAGACGGTGAAGAGATTGTGTCTACACTGAAGGTCAGAAGGGATTACTGGAGAAGGTGTCTTTTAAATTAGACCTTAAACATGGGTAGTATCTGGTCACATGGAAATGAGGAACACTGGCATTGAAAGAGGAGGAAACTTCACAAGCAAAGGTATAAGTGTGGGGTGAGACTTCAGGAAATCTGCCAGAATCACTGTGAGCAAGGGGCCAGCGTAGCTTGACAAGGCTCTCCAGATGACTTAAGTATGTGCTTCTTGCCTTATTTCCACCCTACGAACCGCTGTTATAGGGAAGGAAAAGCCATTGAAGGATTTTAGAATGCAGGTTTGGGAGTACAAGTTTCATTTTTCAAACATCACTTTGGCTACAGTGTGGAAGATGGGTCGGAGAGGTGGGGCCAGAGTCAGGGAGGCTGGCGAAGAGATTCACAGAACAAAGCTATAGAGGCTTTTGCACCAGGGAAGAGGCAGTGGAGACGGCGAGGGGAGAGGATGCGACCAAGAGAATGTAAAGATTCAAGTTCAAAAGTACGGGGGTGACGGAATCCCACTAGTTAGGCTGATGGAATGAGAGGTAGTACCTCTCACTAAGATGGGGACACATGACTGGAAATACGTTGGTGGGTCGGTGATGATTTTGTCTTTGACCATAAAAACTTTGAGGGTAGATGTCCGGGAGCAGATGATACGGGGCAGTAGAGCTCTGGCGAGGAAGGGCCAAAGCAGAGGACCTGCCCTCCCAGGCCATTTGTTTTCAGTCCAGCAAGACTACAACCACCATGTTGTGTGATGAATACCCAGCCAAAGCTCTCTGCATGTGGCACAACGGCTGCATGCGGGGGAGGATCACTGAACCTTCCTAGGATGGAGGGCTTGTGGGGAGACTTCAAGGAAGAGGTAATACTTGGAGGAATCCTACTTGGAAGAACTTGGGGCTGAGAGCTAGAGAGCAGTAGGAGACTTGCAGGTGAAGAGAAATGTCTGGACATTTGATTCAGGGAAATAGCATGTACCAAGGCAGAGAACAGTAGAAAATGATATCTGATCCTGGGTCACTTGTGTCCTATTCCAGGATTCACTTATTTTCTACTGGTCTCCATGGACTGATAGAACACAAGTTAACAGCAAGGGGTCTGGAGTCACAGACCCTGGGTTTGCATTTCAACTCTGCCCAAGACCTTGGCTAACTCATAAAAACCTTTTTTGAACCTCAGTTTCCTCTTCTCAAAAAACAGGAGTGTCAACATGTCCTACCCTCTATGATTATCTGTAGGATTAAAATCAGAGTATGGCAGCAGTTCAAACAGAAAATGAACAAATTAGGTCAGAGTGTGTGTACTGATTGCAGCACTGCCTTTTAACATATTAGTGATGGGTTTGGAGCTGGCTTGGTACACTTGATGGTCATGTGTGAGATGAATGTCCCTGTTGATATTATGCAATAGATGCATTACCTGTACGTAAGCAGGTACAGGAAGTAAAGCCTGTCCCAGCCATTAGTTCATTTGATCCTCAGAACAGCTACATGAGATTGGCTGCATCTCACAGCTGACAAAGCAAAGGTTGAGCTTTGTTAAGTTGCTTCTCCAAGGTTAGCAGTAGATAAATGGGGCTGTAGAGATCTGGATCTAGTTTTTCTGCTTCCCAGTACACAGCTAACAAGATGTCTATACCCATTACACTGGGAGCTACTGGAGGGCAGACACAAATCACAGAGAAGCAAGGTACACCAGGAGATGCACATTTCTCTCAAAGTAGACTCTCATATCTCAAACTCAAGACACTCCAAATATACTCTTGGAAGGCTTACTGTTTGGACAGGCAAAGCGTGGGTGGCTGGAAGTTCAGGCTGTACCAGGAAGAGCTGGGCAGGGAGAGGAGAGGAGATGGGGGCGGATGGAACTATGTGCCGCGAAGGACTTTGAAACTGTCTCCCTAAAAGTTGCCTAGTTTACATTTGAAAAGTAAGAAGGGATGGTGAGGTTAACGCAGGATACAGACAAGTCTTAGGGTAGAGATACACTGTTACCAAGGAATTCTGCTTAAGCTGGCTCCAGTGTTTCCCCATTCAAAAGTGCATTGCTATGCCTTAAGCCTTGGAGGACCATGCTCAGATTTCAGGAAGCGCGTCCCAAGGAATAAACTGAATGACAGGAAGCTTGTAGGCACACGCACGTATGTCCATGTCCCACAAACAAACATTAAAATGTCAAACTTCCCATATGTGAGCGGCCAAGAAACACCTTCAAACATCAAGATACACTAGTGAAGGCGCTAAGGCTTGAGCTTTCCACCTTAACTTGCATCGAAGGCACCCAGGGCCCTGTGGTTTTAAGCCAAGGGTACAATGCCTTGGCTGCCCATTCCTTTGGGAGAGGATGTTCGATGATTCTAAAGGGAGGAGGTCAGGGGAGAAGATGAACGGGACTGCAGTGATGAGAGCTTTTCTCTATTTCAGGATTCAACGGGGTGTTCATGAAAAGGAGGTACGTTCCATTACATAATGGCATATGCAGGAACCGGTCTAGATGTGATCAATAGAGCCAGGAGAAAAAGATGGAGCCACTATCCGGTGACAGCATAAGAATGACTATTTTGCAATGAGCTTGGCTATAACCTCACTGGCTGTTAACTCTGTCGGAAGGGGCTCCAGATTCCCTTCTCATACTGCTCACGCAATCCTCCATATCTCCATGTAGCCCTGATTCTGTATGGTCCTGCATTCAAAGAAGCCCAGTCCAAACAGCCAAAGGTAGAGAAGCCTAAAGTTTAATTTGCATATTTTTCAAAGAGTAAGGGAATTCTGTTTGAATTGCTCACCAGCATCTCACATCCCCTTCTGCAACCTTGCATTTTTCAAGATCCCCTCCATCCATTACAAAACAGCCAAACAACAAGAACAAAACTTTCCTTAGGCTATGCTGATATGTTTTTCTCTCTCTCTCTCTCTCTTCCGTTCTCTTACATTCCTTTCTGAATGTAAATTGATTTAGCTTCTTTCACTAAGCCCTTCCCTTGGTCCTCTGTATCTCTAGCCCTTTCTGGGCCAGCTTTCTAGTTCAGTACAACACACACACACACACACACACACACACACACACACACACACACACCCCACCACCACACACACACATACACAAAACACCTAATAGTAAGAGAAAGACTCTCTTTGGAGAGTGACAGGGACACTTCAAGGCCTGTATGGAGAAACTAGGGGCATACTGGAAACATGGGCCTGCAGCTCTGGGGAAGACTCTGAGACAGCTGAATCCACTGGGAGCAGAGGAAACAGGGAGCCACCATGGCCATGTCTGTGGAGGTTAGGGAGAAGACCCAGCGCAAGCCAGTGCAGGGAGCGTGGCCGGCATTCGACTTCTGAGAGCTGCTAGATGCAGGAACTAACTCTAGGTCACAAAGGGACACTGAAGAGATGCTGACACTAGGATCCTGAGTTGTGATGATTCGCCTATTATTTGGGGGTTTCTTTTCCTTTCATATCTATTCCTTTTAGGTGGCTGTGGACATCATTCTGATGAGCAGTAAGTAAGTTAGTGACAGACTCAATTGACCAGTGAAGTTTTCCCCATATATATATATGGGGTTGGGACCAGAAGAGGGAAAAGGAGCCCATTAAGCTCTTCACTGTCCTTTGGTGGGGGCACCTCTAGACATCAGAACACACTGTGGGTTAGTGGAAAGAGTGCAGGCTGATGTTTAATTTCTCTTTTTCTCCCTCTGACCCATCCCCTACTCCTCTCTCCTCTCCCTTCCCCTCCTCTCTGCTCCTCCCCTTTCCTTCCCCTATACCTATTTGTAAAATACTACCATCAGCTAGGCCAGAAAGATGTCTTATTTTCTCCCAAAGATACTGTATACGCAAACACTGATCAGCACCCCCTACCCCCTGCCCACTGCCACTACACCTGAGTTTTGCCTCTTGGAAAGAAATGGTGATCACGTGATATCTGTTGGTTGGGTCCGACGGATGGTTTTGATAGAGGTGAGGGATGATGAAGATACTCAGAAGAGGATAAAACCACACAAAGGGCTCACTTTATCCTTGCTGCCAGCCTGAAAACAGAAAGCCCTTTCCTCCCTCCCAGAAAGTCACACATTTCAGAAATAGCTGTTGAGAGGGAAGTGAAATTTCTTCACAAGCTCGCAGACAATGGTGACGTGGGTTAAGGCAGGCTTTAGAAAGAGCAGAATTGGAAGAGCATATCTGACTTACAAATCAGTGGCGAAGAATGAGAACATTCAGGGTCTCTCAAAGAGGAATGCAATTCTGTTAAAGTGGTTACTTTTTTCAGGGAGACTGGCCCAAACTCACCTCTGTCTCTAAAGCGTCTGCGACTCCGAGAACGTGTCAGTGATCTTACATGTGTGATGTGCTCACTCACCCCCAGAGAAATCAGACCTCATGTTCGGCCTCAGCCAACAGCAGCTGGCTTGTCACAGACGTAAAACGTGGCCTCGCTTTATGGATGATGATGATGACTCTGAGGGCTCTTGACCCCCAATATTATCATGGACCTTCCCTCCTCCCTAGCCGCTCCACCCAGAAAATCAGTAGCTGGATGAGAACCGAAACTCTTCAGTCATTCTGCTGGGAGCCAAAGGAAAGGAATGATCCCAAAGAACAAAGATGTCAAGAAAGAACAGGTCCTACCAATAAGATGTCCTGGTCAAATGGGGTCCTGGCTGATTCTGAACAGAACCATGAGACACACAGAGACATTCTGGTGCCAGAACGGCTAAAAGAAGGCCGAGTACTTGTAGAGAGAAACTGAAGGCTGGAAATAAGGACACTGTCTTCATTTGTTTACTTCATGCATTTATATTCATGGGACTCCTTAGAGCAGAAGCTGGAATTTGTCTCTGGGGCATTCCGTCCCTTTGTTCTGGTGGAAACAAGTTTCACAAGCTGTTTTTGTCTCAGGGATGAAAGCAAGTGCGGGTCCTCATTATTGGGCTTGTCCTGAACTCTGTGAGTAACCAAACCCAGAGCTTCAGGCTGAGGAGTTAGTAGTTTGTTGAAGAACGGACTAAACGGTCTCTTTAAATTGGGGGCAGGGCAGGTTGCAGCACATATCATTAGAATGTAGATAAGTGTTTTGCTTGCTTTGGCAGCCTGGGGAGTGGGAGGGTGGAGACCAAGGCTGGAATCCTGGCATTGACACTGAGATGGGCAGTAGGCACGGGGACGTGGTGGCTAAGGTACAGTAGGTAGGAGGACCCCCTGTTTGGAGGAATAAGCGTGTACCCCAGGGACAGCGAGAGCTGATATTCTGCAACTTTCCCTGATGACTATTTCCTCTCCCTCTCTGCAACTCCTCTGTGTCGTCTTCAAGCCTCCTGCATGTCTGATAAACAGAAGATGTTGATGTAATGAATTTGGGGGATCAGGAAAGAACCTGTACCCTGGCTTTCATGAGCAATGCACGCAACAGGAGAAAACTGTGCGCGCTGACCAGAGGTGCCAGGAGGACATTCCGCTGAGAGGTGACAAGCAGCAACAATCCAGCTGGGAAGGTTCTATGGGATGTAGAGTAGGAAGGAGCCTTCCCTCAGGGCCGTCACACCATCAGAGGTGGCTCTATCCCTTTGATGCCGAGGATGCATCTATCCCTTGGGATGCTGCTGCTTGACCAAAGAAAAGTCAAGGAAGAATGAAGGTGAAAGGAACGAAGCATTGTTTTCCTGCATCTGTATCTGTGGGCGCACCCGCGTTCCCGGGGCTCCCCTGTAATCTTGATGACGTGACCAATCACAACAGAGCAGCTATCTCTGAGAAGCATCACACATGGAATCCCATGGTACTCCAAGGAACCCCTGCCCCCGCAAGAAACTTGCCGTCTTGGGGCTGCTCGCCAAGCAGATACACATGCCCTTCAGACACCAACACAATGAGCCACCACTGGCCCCAAATTTCAGGACCTCAACAGTTATATCAGAAGGTCCCTGCTCAGAAGCGATCAGCAGAGAACGGACTTGGCCATATGGCAATGCTGGGGCCCCCTGGGGTTGACAGGGTCTGCAGGGCAGCAACCAAAACTCACCGTCTTTTAATGGTGAGCATCACGCCCAGGAGAATGATGATGAACATGAGGAGGCCGGCGACCACACCGGCCATCTTCACAGTATTGTCCACCTGCTTCTCCGGCTCCACGGTGTTGGAATTCTGAGTGGAGGCACCTTGGAGGGAAAGGGGAAGAAGAAAGATAATTGAAAAGCCTCACATACGTGACTAGACGCAATCATAGTAACAACAGGTTCCATTCATTGAGTACTAACTATATGCCAGGCACTGTGCTGAGGGCGTTATACACACTGACCCATTTAACCCTTTTGAGGATTAATTCCTGGAGATGTTGAATTATTATTATTATAGCCTTTTTTGTAGAGGAAGAAATTGAGATGCAGAGAAACTGAGTTGCCCAAGGTTACACAACCACTATGCTGGATAAGGGTAACCCTTATCCTCCCATGAGATCAAGCAGAGAATTTTATCCCTCATACTGGTTTGTCCCTAGGATCAGACAATGGAACTATGGTTTGAATCTTAGGTTCATGGAATTATTCCAAATCCTACTTAATTCTTTCAGGTAAATGACGAAAACAACAGTTTTGTGTAAGGGTAACACAATTAAAAGCACTGGATTTTTAAAGATAAAAACATGACTTTTTTATTTTGTGCCTTACAGGAAACAAATGGTGGGGATTAAAGGGAATTGCCTTGGGTTGAGAAAATGCTTATATCTGCTAACTCCATTTTTGGATTTCATGCTGATGCTACGTGCTCTGCCAGCTACTAACACACTGACTCGATTCCACATCAAGGAAGACTGAGAACTGGCCACTTACTATACCCTCTGCCCTGTGCTGGGCCGTTTTGTGGATCCAGCTTGGCCAATCCTTGCAAATATTCCCTAAAGTATATATTGATTTTCCCATTTTATAGATGAGAAAACAAAGGGAACTTGCTAAAAGTCACATGGCTGATAAAGCTCAGAGCCAGGATTACACAGGTTTTCTGTAAGTCTAGGTCTCAAAAGTCAGAAGCCTTGAACTCAACTTTCATGTCCTCTAGTCCCTGAATCCTTCTCCTCCCAGACAACCACCTGGCTAATGCGAGAGCAAAAGTAAGGAGCCAAAGAACGCCTAAGTCCGGCCTCTTCATGCAGTGCACCAGGGACAGAGGCAACTTCTCATCCCAGGAACCTGTGTGAACCTTCTAGAGTGTGGTCCTGGACCAGCACCTCCGTGAATTCTTCCCAATGATAGCATGTTTATGTGAGGCGGCTTAAATCCAAAGCATCCTTTCCCTGACCCATCCCTACTTTTCTATCACATCAGAAGAATCAGCTCATCCATGACCAGTGACACCACCTGCCCTGGTTGCCCCAGGAGCATTCCTCTCTCTCTTCTCCAAATTCTGATAACACTCTGTACCACCTGGTACAGATCTCAATGTGCTGATGTTATTAGTGATTTGGTCCCCCATCTGTCTCCGCCAGTGGTGTGCAAGCTCCTCGGGGGCAAGAGGAAGCGTCCTTTATCTTTGTTTCCTCATGTTAGCACAGGATCTGGCTCATAACTGGTGTTCCCTTAACGCCTGTGGTGGTTTAATGTTTAGCTGAAGGGATGACATCTCTGCCCACACACATTTGTTCTCATGAAACCAGAATGAGTTTCTCCTTTTCTTCAGCCATGTGTTCATAGAACCCAGCTGAGTTGAAGGGATGCTAATGCCCATAAGCTATGATTTTGATTCTCCAAACTCATGGATGTTTCAGACCAGTCCTCCGGCACATCCCCTCTTCCTGATTAAGAGCGTCTCCTTTACCACAGCACTTTCCCCAGACTCTCTCGTAACTTAGAAAAACTGGGTTCACTTAGTCAAGCCTCCCTAGTGGGAACGGCAACTCTTCAAGAGCAGAGAGTGCATCCTAGTCGTCTCTCTAAAGCCAGTGCCTAGCACAGGCCTCCCTCCTCCCCATTGTTAGTTTACAGATGATGGCTGAACGGCAGAAATGCTAGTGGACCACAGTCGTTTGCTTATTTATTCATTCAAGCATTCATTAATTTGCTACTAAACATCCATGTTCTGTGTGCCCAACTACACTATCAACAGGGTCAGAGATCCTTCTCCTGGAAGGACTTACAAATAAGGGATTTTATTCAGGTCCCCTCACCAGTTAGAGACAAGCCCAGCTCATCAAATCGCAGGATGGTCTGAGCAGGCTCTGCCTATTTAGAGCCACAGAATTCCTGGCGGAGTTGGCAAACCTCATAGGAAGGCGGGTCTCACATTCCAGAGTGCAGGCAAGTCCCACGTAGCCCCCATTTTCACGTTTGGAGACAAGATTTCTGAGATATGTCTAGTCCCCCAGACACAGAACATGACTAAGCATAAAGGAGGCTGAGCACCTCAGACCATAATTTCCTCAATAGTGTCAGAGTCTCTTTACTTGGCTTTGGAGGAAGTGTTGGCTCTGGAGCACTCACTCACTGATGTAGCACTGGCTAAACTTTACTTAATGCCTCTGCTAGGAGATCCTCTTCTAGAGACTGGGGGCACAAAGGCAAAGCCATGGAGAGGATCCTATTACCCTGGGAACACTGTTATTAGCTTGTTCTAATGAGATTCACACTTCATTCCTTCAACGAATAATCACAAGTACCCACTGTATGCTCGGCATTTAGTAATACAATGGTGAGCAAAACAGGCACAGTCCCTGCCCTCAAAGAGCCTACGATGAGTGGTGAGTGGGGTTGAGGGAACAGAATTAATAAAGAATCAATAAGAGGAAGCTTTCAACTCTGTCAATAGAGAGGCACATGACACATAATTGGGAAATGAATCACTTCTGGGAGGAAGTGGCCCATGGGGTGGGCTCCAAGGGAGGACAGGTTATAACTAGGCAAATAGAGCACCACTAGAAAAGCACACAGTGGTGGCAGGGGAAACAGCAAAGGCTAAGACCGTCTGATGGAGGCAAGGAGCCTGGTGCATTCAAGATACAAAAGAACTGTGGCGTAATGAGGGCAAGAGGGCAGGGAGAGCGTGGTGAGAGCAGCTGGCGAGGGCAGCAGGGGCCAGTCCACGCAGCACATTATAGGCCACAGTGCAAGCTTTTGCTTTTTACCCTAAGAAACACAGGGAGTCATTTAAGTGCTGTTCATAGAGGTATGATATGGTCAGATGTGTATTTCCAACGGACCGTTCCAGTTTCTTTGAGAAGCCAAAGTGGATTGGAGAGATGCACTTTGAAACAATTATAGTCATCCAGATGGGAGATAATAGTTGCTGGAACTCAGGTGATGGCCGTGAAGATGGAAAGACACAATAAAAGAGATAATTACCTGAAATAGATATAAATAAAACCGCTGATGGGCGGGATACAGGGCATAAGGGAAAGA
>NW_006791814.1:1911018-1927369 GCF_000442215.2 Lipotes vexillifer
ATAGACTAAAAAAAAAAAAAGGAAAAAAAAAAAAAAAAAAAGGCCATGAAAAACCTAGGGGCAAGACGGTAGTAAAGATGCAGACCTACTAGAAAATGGACTTGAGCACACAGGGAGGGGGAAGGGTAAGCTGGGACAAAGTGATAGAGTGGTAGTGTACATATGGACATATATACAGTACCAAATGTAAAATGAATAGCTAGTGGGAAGCAGTTGCATAGCACAGGGAGATCAGCTCAGTGCTTTGTGACCACCTACAGGGGTGGGATAGGGAGGGTGGGAGGGAGGGAGATGCAAGAGGGAGGGGATATGGGGATATATGTATATATATAGCTGATTCACTTTGTTATAAAGCAGAAACACACACCATTTTAAAGCAGTTATACTCCAATAAAGATGTTTAAAAATAATAGCAATAAAAAGAAAAAGAAGAAAGAACAAGCAAAATCAAAACAAACAAACAAAAATCTATACTTCAATAAAATGGAAATTTTTTTTTTTAAAGTATCACTGGGAAGAGACTCACAGTAGGATGATAGCCTAGAATTGCAATCAGCAAACTTTTGCCTGTAAAGGTCTAGATAATAAATACTTAAGTTTTGTCAGCCATATAGTCTCTGTTGCAGCTATTCACCTTTGCAGTTGTTGAATATAAAGCATCAAACAACACACAAACAAATGGGTGCAGCTGTGTTTCAATCGAATTTCACTTTTAAATTCAGGTTTCCAGCTCGAATTGCCTGTAGTTGGCCCATGTATGTCTTAGCAAACAGCCTTTACCTTTTTATTTATTTTTTTTTAATTTTTAATTTTTTTTTCTTTTGCAGTATGCGGGCCTCTCACTGCTGTGGCCTCTCCCGTTGCGGAGCACAGGCTCTGGATGCACAGGCTCAGTGGCCATGGCTCATGGGCCTAGCCGCTCCGCGGCATGTGGGATCTTCCTGGACCGGGGCACGAACCTGTGTCACCTGCATTGGCAGGTGGACTCTCAACAACTGTGCCACCAGGGAAGCCCTGAGCCTTTACCTTTTTAAATAATATTTTATTTCTTTGTCCTGACAACAATAAAAATGTGCTTATTGTTCAAAATTTAGTCAAAATAGGGAATTCTCTGGATATCCAGTGGCTAGGAGTTGGTGCTTACACTGCAGGGGCCCCAAGTTCAATCCCTGGTCGGGAACTAAGATCCCACATGCTGAGTGTGTCTGCAAAAAAAAAAAAAAAAATGTAGGCAAAAGAGAAAAGTCATTTAATTTATTCCATCCAGTATTTTTGACAAACTTTTATACAAAACTTAAATTCGAATGTATGAAAGATCCTGACTATTGCTTTTTCACTGAAAATTACATCATGTATATAATCTCATAAAATTTGGACCATGATATAATATTCTACCATATGGATATATCAACTTTTATTTAATCATATAAACTGGATAAAAAGTTGCTTTTAATATGTTGCTGTTATAAACAGTTTTGTGATACACAAATTTATTTTTACCCATGAATATATTTACCCACAAACCTTTGACACAAACGTTTCTCTATGTGTCTTATCATTTTCCCATAATCTACTACTTCAAGTAGAAGCTGAGTACAGAACCCAGTCTGTGCTTTGGATCATAGAAAGGAACCAAAGGAAGGGCTGATTTTCAATACTATCTGGAACTTGGATTTTAGGACAGACCAGAGAAAAATGAAAGAATTTTTCTCCAGGTAAAAATAATTATTACTGCTGTTTGTGATAATTCTATTACCATGAAAATTTAAACCAAAAATATTTTTATGACTATGTATGGTGATAGATGTTAACTAGACTTATTGTGGTCATTTCACGGTACACACAAATTTCTTTTTTTAATTAATTAATTTATTTTCGGCTGTGTTGGGTCTTCGTTTCTGTGCTAGGGCTTTCTCCAGTTGCGGCGAGCAGAGGCCACTTTTCATCACGGTGCACGGGCCTCTCACTGTCATGGCCTCTCCTGTTGTGGAGCATAGGCTCCAGACACACAGGCTCAGTAGTTGTGGCTCACGGGCTTAGTTCCTCCGTGGCCTGTGGGATCTTCCCAGACCAGGGCTCGAACCCGTGTCTCCTGCATTGGCAGGCAGATTCTTAACCACTGCGCCACCAGGGAAGCCCTACATACAAATATTGAATCCTTACATTGTACACCCAGAAACTAATATAATGTAAAATGTCATTTATACATCAATTAAAAAATAACTATTAGAGGGGGAGCTTCAAGGTGGAAGAAAAGTAAGATGCAGAGATCACCTTCCTCCACACAGATACATCAGAAATACATCTACATGTGGAAAAACTCCTACAGAACACCTACTGAACACTGGCTGAAGAACTCAGACTCCCAAAAGGCAAGAAACTCCCCACGTACCTGGGTAGGGCAAAAGAAAAAAGAATAAACAGAGGCAAAAGAATAGGGACGGGACCTGCACCAGTGGGAGGGAGCTGTGAAGGCGGAAAGGTTTCCACACACTAGGAAGCCCCTTCGCGGGCGGAGACTGCGCGTGGCC
Source organism: Lipotes vexillifer (assembly GCF_000442215.2). Classification (NCBI taxonomy): domain Eukaryota; kingdom Metazoa; phylum Chordata; class Mammalia; order Artiodactyla; family Lipotidae; genus Lipotes; species Lipotes vexillifer. The sequence goes on from NW_006791814.1 coordinate 1,913,550, forward strand.
GAGGCGGGAGCTTCGGGGCCGCGGAGGAAAGCGCAGCCACAGGGGTGCGGAGGGAAAAGCGGAGAGATTCCCGCACAGAGGATCGGTGCCGACCGGCGCTCACCAGCCCGAGAGGCTTGTCTGCTCACCCACCGAGGCGGGCGGGGCTGGGAGTTGAGGCTCGGGCTTTGGTGGGATCGCGGGGAGAGGACTGGGGGCGTGAACACAGCCTGAAGGGGGTTAGTGCGCCACGGCTGGCCGGGAGGGAGTCCGGGGAAAAGCCTGGACCTGCCGAAAAGACAAGAGACTTTTTCTTCCCCCTTTGCCTGGTGCGCGAGGAGAGGGGATTAAGCGCGCCGCTTCAAGGAGCTCCAGAGACGGGTGCGAGCCGCGGCTAAAAGCGCGGACCCCAGAGACGGGCATGAGACGCTACGGCTGCTGCTGCCGCCACCAAGAAGCCTGTGTGCGAGCACAGGTCACTATCCACCCGACTTCCGGGGAGCCTGTGCATCACGCCACTGCCAGGGTCCTGGGATGCAGGGACAACTTACCCGGGAGAATGCACGGCGCGCCTCAGGCTGGTGCAAAGTCACGCCGGCCTCTGCCGCCGCAGGGTCGCCCCGCATCCGTACCCCTCCCTCCCCCGCGGCCTGAGGGAGCCAGAGCCCCCGAATCAGCGGCTCCTTTAACCCCGTCCTGTCTGAGCGAAGAAGAGACGCCCTCTGGTGGCCTACACGCAGAGGCGGGGCCAAATCCAAAGCTGAGCTCCGGGAGCTGTGCGAACAAAGAAGAGAAAGGGAAAGCTCTCCCAGCAGCCTCAGGAGCGGCGGATTAAATCTCCACAATCAACTTGCTGTACCCTGCATCTGTGGAATACATGAATAGGCAGTGAATCATCCCAAATTGAGGAGGTGGACTTTGGGAGCAACGATATATATACACTTCTTTCCCTTTTTCTGTTTTTGTGAGTGTGTATGTGTTATTTCTGTGTGTGATTTTGTCTGTATAGCTTTGCTTCCACCATTTGTCCTAGGGTTCTCTCTGTCCGTTTTCTTTAATTACTTAAAAATTTTCTTTTAATAATTATTTTTTATTTTAATAACTATTTTATTTTACTTTATTTTAATTTAATTTAATTATATTTTATCTTCTTTCTTTCTTTCTTTTTTTCCTCCCTTTTATTCTGAGCCGTGTGGAGGACAGGCTCTTGGTGCTCCAGCCAGGCATAAGGGCTGTGCCACTGAGGTGGGAGAGCCAAGTTCAGGACACTGGACCACAAGAGACCTCCCAGCTCCACATAATATCAAACGGTGAAAATCTCCCAGAGATCGCCATCTCAACACCAACACCCAGCTTCATTCAACAATCAGCAAGCTACAGTGCTGGACACCCTATGCCAAACACCTAGCAAGACAGGAACACAACCCCACCCATTAGCAGAGAGGCTGCCTAAAATCATAATAAGTCCACAGACACCCAAAACATAGCACCAGACATGGACCTGCCAACCAGAAAGACAAGATCCAGCCTCATCCACCAGAACACAGGCACTAGTCCCCTCCACCAAGAAGCCTACACAACCCACTGAACCAAACTTAGCCACTGGGGACAGACACCAAAAACAAAAGGAACAACAAACCTGCAGCCTGCGAAAAGGAGACCCCAAACACAGTAAGATAAGCAAAATGAGAAGACAGAAAAACACACAGCAGATGAAGGAGCAAGATAAAAACCCACAAGACCTAACAAATGAAGAGGAAACAGGCAGTCTAACTGAAAAAGAATTCAGAGTAATGACAGTAAAGATGATCCAAAATCTTGGAAATCGAGAAAATACAAGAAATGTTTAACAAGGACCTAGAAGAACTAAAGAGCAAACAAACAGTGATGAACAACAAAATAAATGAAATTAAAAATTCTCTAGAAGGGATCAATAGCAGAATAACTGAGGCAGAAGAACGGATAAGTGACCTGGAAGATAAAATAGTGGAAATAACTACTGCAGAGCAGAATAAAGAAAAAAGAATGAAAAGAATTGAGGACAGTCTCAGAGACCTCTGCGACAACATTAAATGCACCAACATTCCAATAATAGGGGTCCCAGAAGCAGCAGAGAAAAAGAAAGGGACTGAGAAAATATTTAAAGAGATTATAGTTGAAAACTTCCCTAATATGGGAAAGGAAATAGTTAATCAAGTCCAGGAAGCGCAGAGAGTCACATACAGGATAAATCCAAGAAGAAACACACCAAGACACATGTTAATCAAAGTATCAAAAATTAAATACAAAGAACAAATATTAAAAGCAGCAAGGGAAAAACAACAAATAACACTTAACAGAATCCCCATAAGGTTAACAGCTGATCTTTCAGCCAGAAGAGAGTAGCAGCACATATTTAAAGTAACGAAGGAGGAAAACCTACAACCAAGATTACTCTACCCAGCAAGGATCTCATTCAGATTTGATGGAGAAATTAAAACCTTTACAGACAAGCAAAAGCTAAGAGAATTCAGCACCACCAAACCAGCTTTACAACAAATGCTAAAGGAACTTCTCTAGGCAGGAAACACAAGAGAACGAAAACACGTACAATAATAAACCCCAAACAATTAAGAAAATGGTAATAGGAACATGCATATCAATAATTACCTTAAATGTAAATGGATTAAATGCTCCAACCAAAAGACATAGATTGGCTGAATGGATACAAAAACAAGACCCGTATATATGCTGTCTAAAAGAGACACACTTCAGACCTAGGGACACATACAGACTGAAAGTGAGGGGATGGAAAAAGATATTCCATGCAAATAGAAATCAAAACAAAGCTGCAGTAGCAATTCTCATATCAGACAAAATAGACTTTAAAATAAAGACTATTAGAAGAGACAAAGAAGGACACTACATAATGATCAAGGGATCGATCCAAGAAGAAGATATAACAATTGTAAATATTTATGCACCCAACACAGGAGCACCTCAATACATAAGGCAAATACTAACAGCCAGAAAAGGGGAAATCGACAGTAACACAATCATAGTAGGGGACTTTGGTAACACCCCACTTTCACCAATGGACAGATCATCAAAAATGAAAATAAATAAGGAGACACAAGCTTTAAACGATACATTAAACAAGAGGGACTTCATTGATATTTATAGGATGTTCCATCCAAAAACAACAGAATACACATTCTTCTCAAGTGCTCATGGAACATTCTCCAGGATAGATCATATCTTGGGTCACAGATCAAGCCTTGGTAAATTTAAGAAAATTGAAATCGTATCAAGTATCTTTTCCGACCACAATGCTATGAGACTAGATATCAATTACAGGAAAAAAAATCTGTACAAAATACAAACACATGGAGGATAAACAACACAATACTTAATAACCAAGAGATCACTGAAGATATCAAAGAGGAAATTAAAAAATACCTAGAAACAAATGACAATGAAAACACGACGACCCAAAACCTATGGGATGCAGCAAAAGCAGTTCTAAGAGGGAAGTTTATAGCAATATAATCCTACCTTAAGAAACAAGAAACATCTCAAATAAAGAAGCTAACTAGGAAGAAATAGAAAATAGGAACAGAGCAATCACAAGCACTGAAATTGAAACTGTGATTAAAAAGCTTCCTATAAACAAAAGCCCAGGACCAGATGGCTTCACAGGTGATTTCTATCAAACATTTAGTGAAGAGCTTACATCTATCCTTCTCAAACTCTTCCAAAATATAGCAGAGGGAGGAACACTCCCAAACTCATTCTACGAGGCCACCATCACTCTGAAACCAAAACCAGACAAAGGTGTCACAAAGAAAGAAAACTACAGGCCAATATCACTGATGAACAGAGATGCAAAAATCCTCAACAAAATACTAGCAAACAGAATCCAACAGCACATTAAAAGGATCATACACCATGATCAAGTGGGGTTTATTCCAGGAATGCAAGGCTTCCTCAATATACACAAATCAATCAACGTGATACACCATATTAACAAATTGAAGGAGAAAAACCATATGATCATCTCAATAGAGGCAGAGAAAGCTTTCGACAAAATTCAAAACCCATTTATGATAAAAACCCTCTAGAAAGTAGGCACAGAGGGAACTTCCCTCAACATAATAAAGGCCATATATGACAAACCCACAGCCAACATTGTCCTCAATGGTGAAAAACTGAAACCATTTCCACTAAGATCAGGAACAAGACAAGGCTGCCCACTCTCACCACTATTATTCAACATACTTTTGGAGGTTTTAGCCACAGCAATCAGAGAAGAAAAAGAAATAAAAGGAATCCAAATTGGAAAAGAAGAAGTAAAGTTATCACTGTTTGCAGATGACATGATCCTATACATAGAGAATCCTAAAGATGCCACCAGAAAACTACTAGAGCTAATTAATGAATTTGGTAAAGTAGCAGGATACAAAATTAATGCACAGAAATCTCCTGCATTCCTATACACTAATGATGAAAAATCTGTAAGTGAAATGAAGAAAACACTCCCATTTACCATTGCAACAAAAAGAATAACATAACTAGGAATAAACCTACCTAAGGAGACAAAAGACCTGTATGCAGAAAATTATAAGATACTGATGAAAGAAATTAAAGATGATACAAATAGATGGAGAGATATACCATGTTCTTGGATTGGAAAAATCAACATTGTGAAAATGACTCTACTACCCAAAGCAATCTAGATTGAATGCAATCCCTATCAAACTACCACTGGCATTTTTCACAGAACCAGAACAAAAAATTTCACAATCTGTATGGAAAGACAAAAGACCCCAAATAGCCAAAGAAATCTTGAGAAAGAAAAACAGAGCTGGAGGAATCAGGCCCCCTGGCTTCACATTATACTATAAAGCTACAGTAACCAACACAGTATGGTACTGGCACTGAAACAGAAATACAGATCAATGGAACAGGATAGAAAGCCCAGAGATAAACCCATGCACATATGATGACCTTATCTTCGATAAAGGAGGCAAGACCATACAGTGGAGAAAAGACACCCTCTTCAGTATGTGGTGCTGGGAAAACTGGACAGCTACATGTAAAAGAATGAAATTAGAACACTCCCTAACACCATACACAAAAATAAACTCAAAATGGATTAAAGACCTAAATGTAAGGCCAGACACCATCAAACTCTTAGAGGAAAACATAGGCAGAACACTCTGACATAAATCACAGCAAGATCCTTTTTGACCCACCTCCTAGAGAAATGGAAATAAAAACAAAAATAAACAAATGAGACCTAATGAAACTTAAAAGCTTTTGCACAGCAAAGGAAACCATAAACAAGACGAAAAGACAACTCTCAGAATGGGAGAAAATATTTGTAAATGAAGCAACTGACAAAGGATTAATCTCCAAAATTTACAAGCAGCTCCTGCAGCTCAATTAAAAAAAAACAAACAACCCAATCGAAAAATGGGCAGAAGACCTAAACAGACATTTCTCCAAAGAAGAGATACAGATTGCCAACAGACACGTGAAAGAATGCTCAACATCATTAATCATTAGAGAAAGGCAAATCAAAACTACAATGAGATATCATCTCACACCAGTCTGAATGACCATTATCAAAAAAATCTAGAAACAATAAATGCTGGAGAGGTTGTGGAGAAAAGGGAACCCTCCTGCACTGTTGGTGGGAATGTAAATTGATACAGCCACTATGGAGAACAGTATGGAGGTTCCTTAAAAAACTACAAATAGAACTACCATACAACCCAGCAATTCCACTACTGTGCATATACCCTGAGAAAACCATAATTCAAAAAGAGTCATGTTCCAAAATGTTCATTGTAGCTCTATTTACAAGAGCCAGGACACGGAAGCAACCGAAGTGTCCATCAACAGATGAATGGATAAAGAAGATGTGGCACATATATACAATGGAATATTACTCAGCCATAAAAAGGAATGAAACTGAGTTATTTGTAGTGAGGTGGATGGACCTAGAGTCTGTCATACAGAGTGAAGTCAGTCAGAAAGAGAAAAACAAATACCGTATGCTAACACATATATACGGAATCTAAAAAAAAAAAAATGGTCATGAAGAACCTAGGGGTAAGACGGGAATAAAGACGCAGACCTACTAGAGAACGGACTTGAGGATATGGGGAGGGGGAAGGGTAAGCTGTGACAAAGTGAGAGAGTTGCATGGACATATATGCACTACCGAACGTGAAATAGATCGCTAGTGGGAAGCAGCTGCGCAGCACACGGAGATCAGCTCGGTGCTTTGTGACCACCTAGAGGGGTGGGATAGGGAGGGTGGGAGGGAGAAGCAAAGGGGAGGAGATATGGGAACACATGTGTATGTACAGCTGATTCACTTTGTTATAAAGCAGAAACGAACACACCATTGTAAAGCAATTATACTGTAATAAAGATGTTAAAAAAAAAAAGAGTGGATGAAAAAGCAGGCTTAGATAGAGACTTGAGGGTCTGTAGTATTTAGTGAGCGTGAAGAGGAAGATAAGCCTGCATAGGAGACACGGAAGTAGTGGCCAGACACGTAAGAAAATAGCCGGGAGAGTGTAGTTTCCCAGAGCCAGGGGAAGACAGTGTTTCAAGGGAAGGAGTCATCAGCTGTGTCAAATGCTACTCCTAGGATAGAATCAAGCTCCCTACCCAAAGGAAAGTGAAGATCTTGGATGAGTCTTAGAAAACCTTTCCCAAGTAAATTGCAAGATGTTCCTACACAGAAGAACCTTCAGTGATCACCATGAATCAACAGTGGAACACACCGGAGGGTCAGAGAGGAACATCCCAGACATTCAGAGCGGCCATCTGAAAGGCCACAGCCCAGCACTTTAGACAAATTCCATGAGTTCAGCCAACAGGCATCCCAGCTGAAATCCCAGACCCTGTACAGTGAGGTTATTAGGAGGAGCCATGCTTGGTTGGTCCAACTAGACTCCAGATATAGGGATTGCCCTGGGACATGGTAAATTCTACTTGTAGTTCAGCATCCTTTTAAGGGCACTGGCTCTATAGCCACGAGAGCCATGTGCCTCTGTTCCTAACGGAAGTGTGCTGACAGTGTTCAAAGGTGACACAGGTGTTGAGGAACTGGCTCTGGGACCAAAGGCCAGATAGCACTGACGTGTGGCTCCTACGTCGGAGAGGAAGAAGAGAGGGGCAGAGACAGATGGGCTAGTCCTTCTCCTGCTGCAGAGTCAGGAGCTTGTCCACGGGGCTCATGTCGTAAGTGCAGATGAGAACCTGCAACAGGACTTACAGGGAAGCACATGAGGGTTCGCTAATGATGGGGCCTCCTAGCAATGCAACCAGCTCTTTCATCAAACAGAAGCTCGGTTACTACTACTTTTTAAAATTTAGCCTAAACATATCAATGCATTTACTGAGTGCCAAAAAATGTGCTAATAAGCCCTTTTCACATATGAAGTCATTTAATCCTCACAGAACTTGACACAGAAGATGCTAGTTTTATCTTCCCTTTTATTTAGATTAGGAAACTTCACAAATGGGTGAAGTGACTTGTCCAAAGCCATATAACTGGTGAGCTGGGATTCTGTGTGCAAGGCTCACCACCTTATCATTACAATGAACTGTCCTTGATGGAGCTACTGTTAAGGAAATGCCAGCCCTGGGTCCACCTAGAGAGTTGGCCATCTGACTGGAAATCCAAGGGGTCTGGAAGCCCATTAGTAATATGGTAACTGCATTACTTTTGCCCTAAACCCACCCTTTTCATGAGAGTTTTAAACATAGTATCAGTCCCCGGTCCCTAAAAAGCTCTGTCTCTGGCCCTGGGTGACTTCTGTCTACTAAGCAGGAACTAGAAGTCTGAGAATGGATAGAAAGGGGGGGATTTGCATGCATCCTCTTCACCTCTGCCCTCCACTGGGAGCCAACCTAAGAACAGTCCAAGTAAATCAGAATTAGCGAGTAGGCACCAGGTGGTACATTTATCCATTTGGAGTAGCTTCAAGGCTCTACCTGAGTCCCCTGTGTGATGCAGTCATCAAAAATAATCTTGTGAACTCAGTCTGCACTGACAGGAGACTGCTGTTTCCAATACGAGGTTGCAGGCCCAGCCTTATACCCCAGCCAGCTGTGCCTTCCATGCTCTGAGTACTCCCAAAGGTTGAGACAGTTCTCTCAAAGCAGCTGCTGCTGCCCCCTGCCCTTGACTCTTTGCACGAAAGCTATGGTGGCTTAGAATCTAGTCCGCTCCTAGCTCCAGCCCAGAGTGCACATCTGGCTTTCAATGTGCTACCTATCGACTGTTGCAGATGGAAACCTGGCATCCAAGGCAGGGCTCTTAGTCTTTTGAAGCCTGCCTCTCTTCCTCAATATATGGGGCCCAGGTACTATGTTCCCCCCTCAACCCCCAGCCTCCTCCTATGGTACCAAACAACCATCCCAGTTTATATTCCCCAGGGACTCCTGAGACACACACACACACACACACCCCCCCCACCCAATAAGGACAATGCTTCTCTGTTCTTCTCTGCACTAGTCAGACCACTCTGGTGAGGCTTGTTCATTTGTGGACTCCAACCCCTGAGAGGACCTTCAGGGTGAAGACAGGCCAAGAGGCTTGCCACTCAAAGTGTGGTCCAATGACCAGAAGCATCAACATCATCTGGGAACTTATTACAAATGCAGACTCTCGGTCTCCACACCAGATCTGCTGAATCAGCTCCTGCATTTTACAAGGTCTCTAGGTGATGCTGGTGCACATGAAAATCCAGACATCGTTGCCTTTGGAGGAGTGACAGCCAGAATCAGGATTTTTTTGGCCTAGAGAAGGGAAGATTCATATGAGACTGAATTCTTGCCTTAAAAATGTTGAAAGGTTAGGGCTTCCCTGGTGGCGCAGTGGTTGAGAGTCCGCCTGCCGATGCAGGGGACACGGGTTCGTGCCCTGGTCTGGGAAGATCCCACATGCCGTGGAGCGGCTGGGCCCGTGAGACATGGCCACTGAGCCTGCACGTCCGGAGCCTGTGCTCCGCAACGGGAGAGGCCACAGCAGTGAGAGGCCCGCGTACCGCAAAAAAAAAAAAAAAAAAAAAATGTTGAAAGGCCATTGTGGAAGACGGAATAGATTTGGTCCCTTTAATTTTAAAGAGCAGAGCTAATACAAACCAGTAGGAGTGACAAGAGTAGATTAGGGGCCAACACAAGGAAAGGTTTTAATGTGGAAATGCCACCCAGATGAGGCTAAAGCCCAGCCCTTTTGGACACAGTGTTATGATGTAGCGAGGAGCACGAAAACAGTCGTGGTTCCCAAGTCCTATTTCAGACTGCCCACTCTGTCTCCACCGGTTCTTACCTCCTGGGCTTCCTGGATGCTTAACAAAGCCCTCAATGCCTCACTTTCATGAGATGCTGACCTTTCTTCTCTGCTTATTGACCCTACCTTCCACCTCAACCCAGCATCCCTTTATTACAGTGATACCCATGCTCTGAGTGAGAGACATTCTCCCTGTCATCCTTAGATCCATGGGACTCCAGTGGGGCTCTACCCCCCAAACCCCCAAGTTACCCACAAAGGCAGGAGAATGTGTCGACAACAATGAAATGCACTGTCTTGGCACTCACTGTGCTCCCCAGCAAGCAGAAGGGACTACGTGACCTCTTACACCCCTTTTGATGATGAGATGCTATGGTTTTATGAGACTGGTCAAAAGCAATGGGTTTCAAATTAGAAATATATGAGCTTGCACCCAGACTCCACCCCTAACTAGTTGTGTGACCTTGATCAAAGCTGTTAACCACAATGTGATTTGATATCCTCATTTATAAAACAGGGAGTAAATGACAAGTTCACAGGGCTTTCCTAGGGATCAAATGTAAAAACGGAGGTAAAAACGCTTAATAAACTCTGAGAATCTGCTCACATATATGGCATAATGATGGCACGACCTTGGAACTGGTTCCAGGTGGTAGCAGGGTTTCATGTGTCTGTCAAATGCGGGTGCACCGTGGGTGCTGCCTCCTGGCAACCTGCTGCCCAGGTTCATCCAAACCTTAGGACGAAGGCAGGCAGAGACCCCAGAGGGATGCACTTGTCTTTCCTCCTATAGGCAAGGCCGGTATCAGGCTTCTGTCTGGATGACTTAATGGCAGCAATAACATAATTTGGCAACAAGGCATTAATAATTCTTTCTCAAAGTCCTCTCACTGGCTACAACCCTAATTCTATAGCTTTACTTCAGAGAATTTCCCCTGTAAAGATAATGGAGCAAAAATAGAATTTGCAGATAAAGAACATCTAATTGTAAATGTTAAAACCAATCAAATCCCAGCGGCCGCATAACCCATGCTGGTGATCATTGCTGATGACAAAGAAAGGAAGCTGGCTCTCGGGGATACAATTCCTAAAAGCTACAGTCTTTCAAACACACAGTTGCCTCTTAGCTATCCAAGGGCATTTATCCCCACATCTACTGTGCTGGCAGTTTATGCCCGTCTATTTAATGACTTCTTTTGTTGAAGAGTTTTTCCGTCTTTACTTTGGCTTTACATGCATCTGCCACCCAGTAGAGAAAACCTCTGAAATCCTGACTCTGAGCTGCTACCTCTATGCCAGTGAAGGTTTTGAACATTGCAGGTATCTCTGATTACTGGGGAGTTTTGCCATGAAGAGGCACCAGGGAGAAGATGAGGAAGCTGGGCAAGTCTCTGGCTCCTCTAAAGTCAGGTATGCACCATACCCCTTCTTGCTTTTCCCAGAAGTGAATTCTCAGAATGGTAGGCTATTTTTAAGATGGAACTGAAGTCCAAGATAGGAAAGAAGTTGGTAGGAAAGCATCTGGATACTTCATTAGATTCAAGCCTCCAGACTTTACAAATTGCATCCCAAGGCATTGAGAGCATTTGTAATTGTGATCATGAACTACGTTGGCAGTCTTTGAAGACTGAAACTGTAGCGAACAGGAGGGGTGCGAGAAGCCTGGGGAGAAACAAATGCTGTTGTTGACCTTTTTCTTTTCAATGGAAAAATGTAGATTCCATATATTTCACACAAGGAAGTGTGATGTTGATACAGGAAAAAATATAGACTGGATGATTAAATCAGATTTTTTTCCTCACCATTTACTAAAGGAGGGACTCATTACTAGCAGCCCAGGCTCCACGTCAGTCAGCATCCAACCAGAAAAAGGGAAAGTGTTCCAAACATTTAAAATGGAGCAAATTTACTAGAGAATTGGTACCCAGGGGTCAGGAGAGGATGGAGAGGCAACCCAGTGGGTAGCAACCTCAGGAGCCGTTACCCAGCCCAGACCAGAGAGACAAAGGTTCAACAGAGCCTAGAGGTCAGAGCCACCCAACAGAAGCTGGAACTCCAGTAGACCTATGGGAGAACTGGAGCCACAGAGGGGACACGGTCACTGCCAAAGAAGGGGCCTGAGGCCAAGAGAGAGAAGGCTTCTCCTTCCTCTCATGCTACAATTCCTGTCTCCTATTGGCCACACCGAGACACCAGTTGACATGGGGCTCAGGAAACACAGCCTACGGGGGTTACCTGCACAGCAGAGGGAAAGCAAGGGATGGATGTGAGGCCAAATGGGCCAAGGGCCAGCATGAGCTTCCTATGAACAAATGATGCTAGGTGCACCTCACTGCCGCTTTTGAGAGGTGTCTGGACTCGTAAATCAGGAGGAATGTCCAGTACTGTGTCTTCACTGCAACAAAGTCAAGCCCAAGCTGCAGAAATTGTGACTGGCTTTCAGGACAGCCAGGTGTTAAACTGTACCCAGAAGATGGCAACAGCAGAGTCAGGATACCTGACCGCATGTGAAACAGCCATATTATTAATAATAGAGTTAAAGACATTTGGAGATTTTACTACAAGCCAGGCTGCCATGTTATGCCCTTCCCATATACTCTCCCTTTTAATCATCACTACAACCCTACAAAGCAGGTTCTATAATTATACCCATTTCAGAGATGGGGAGACCGAGGCTCAGAGAGACTAAATAACAGAAGCAAGTGGCAGAGATGGGGTTTGAACCCCGGCAGTCTGGTACAGAGTTTATACTCTTTAAACCACTATACTATTCTGCCACTTCTTCAATAAATAGGGGAAGGGACTGTTCAACAAAGAAATCTGGTTGTCTTTCCTAAAAAATCTGGAAGAAAGAATCAGACTGGTTCTTTAGGGCATCCTTAGGGGATCTAGAATCTTATCTTCATCAGCCAGACTAAGGCGTCTTTGTATTTACTGCTGTCCCTGCTGAGTTTGCCACCTGCTGTTATCATGCAGTTCTATTTCATACCTGCTTTTCTTGAAGATTATCACCCCTCATGCCCTCCCACCAATATATCACATTCTAATACCTAAGGGACTGATAAACATGTCATGTGAATCTTGTTATATAGGCCAAATTATACAGACTTTGCTCAAATGATATTTAAACTTGACCTTTTTAACTTAAGTTCCCTCATCCTTTTCACTTTCCTTGTACATCAACCACCACCTCCAAGCCCTTCACACATTGAGTTTAGTTTTATTATTAATCTCTGGGCTTTCTCTGTAATATCTTTCTTGATATTTAGCAATCAAAGCATCCCATATAATCCCACAGGGAGACAAGCAAGCTCAAGGTTAGGGGACTGTTTTCTGCTTTATTTCCAATACTCTTTCTTTGATCTCACGATGACTAATTTTTAAAAATTGTTGACTACCTCCCCGACACCTCAGAACAGTGCCTCCCTCACTAGATCTGGTTGATAATGGATTACCTGAGAAGGATAATTCCATCATTCTTCCAAGTGACATCACCTAGGATGTTTCTCAAGTAATAAATAAATTGCCTCAATTCATCATATGACAGTAATTGCTTTTAGCCAAGATTTAACTTAAAATCAATGTCAAGTAGCTAGAAAACACTACAGAGACTCAGGTTCTTCAAAGATAGCTCTACCCTTGCTGGGGAAGACCATTTAACAAGTACTGAGTTAAGTGTAAAGTAGATACAGATTTCTAATATCCCAGACTCCCGCAACATTACCTAGCCAGTCCTAAGAGGTTGGAATTGACTTAATCACGACCTATGCAACTAAAACTGCTAAATACTGCTGACAGAGTTGCCCCTTTTTTTCAGTCTTCAATGGAGGTTAGCACCCTGTGGATGGGAATAGCTTTAATTGACTGTTTGAAAGCACTCTGGCCACTCAAATAAATTGTTCCTCAAATTCTGATTCTGCCTGGTTCCATGCGTCTCCCGGATCTGTGTTTCCAGGTGGACCTTGTTTTACATAGCAAATGCTCTGTGGAGGTCAAATTCTAATTCAGTCATGTTACAGACAGTAGGAAAGTGGCCATATAAGATCCTAGCGGTGCATCTCTTCTGGGTGCAAGTAAACTCCTTTATTCTAAGAATTTTTCATGCATTTGGAATTTCGCATAATAGACTTATTTAAGAGCAGTCATGCCCGGCTGACACCAGCTATTGTCATTATTGACACATCCCTTGGAAGGCATGCTCTTTCAAGGCCTTCACTGTCGGTGGGCTGAGAAGCCCTTTCTACTTGGTCTCAGCTGCTCCCTCTCGTGCCCAGGGGAGGCCTGGAGCATGAGTGTTGGACCCTAGCTTGTGGCCAGACTAGGACCGTAAGCTCTGGCTAGTGTTGGGGGTGACACTTCTAAGAAGCCAGAGGTGGGTGCACTTCGTAAACTGGCTTAGGCGTCAGGCCATAATTAGGGGTCAACACTGGGATGTGGGAGGCTTCCGGGAAGATGGCGAAAGAGTAAGACGCGGAGATCACCTTCCTCCCCACAGATACACCAGAAACACATCTACACGTGGAACAACTCCTACAGAACACCTGCT
>NW_006791814.1:1927775-1944144 GCF_000442215.2 Lipotes vexillifer
GGCGTGAACACAGCCTGAAGGGGGTTAGTGCGCCACGGCTGGCCGGGAGGGAGTCCGGGGAAAAGTCTGAAGCTGCCGAAGAGGCAACAGACTTTTTCTTACCTCTTTGTTTCCTGGTGCGCGAGGAGGGGGGATTAAGCGCGCCGCTTAAAGGAGCTCCAGAGACGGGCGCGAGCCGCGGCTAAAAGCGCGGACCCCAGAGACGGGCGGGAGACGCTAAGGCTGCTGCTGCTGCCACCAAGAAGCCTGTGTGCGAGCACAGGTCACTATCCACACCCCTTTCCCAAGAGCCTGTGCAGCCCGCCACTGCCAGGGTCCCGGGATCCAGGGTCAGCTCCTCCGGGAGAACGCACGGCACGCCTCACGCTGGTGCAACGTCATGCCGGCCTGTGCCGCCCCGCACTCCATGCCCCTCCCTCCGCCCCGGCCTGAGTGAGCCACAGCCCCTGAAACAGCTGCTCCTTTAACCCCGTCCTGTCTGAGCTAAGAACAGACGCCCTCCGGCGACCTACACACAGAGGCGGGGCCAAATCCAAAGCTGAGCCCCTGGGAGCTGTGAGAACAAAGAAGAGAAGGGGAAATCCCTCCCAGCAGCCTCAGGAGCAGCGGATTAAAGCTCCACAATCAACCTCATGTACCCTGCATCTGTGGAATACATGAATAGACAACGAATCATCCCCAATTAAGGAGGTGGACTTTTGAGAACAAGATTTATGATTTTTTCCCCTTTTCCTCTTTTTGTGAGAGTGTATGTGTATGCTTCAGTGTGAGATTTTGTCTGTATAGCTTTGCTTCCACCATTTGTCCTAGGGTTCTATCCGTGCGGTTTTTTTTGTTTCTTTTTAAAATTTTTTTTCTCTTAATAATTGTTTTTTAATTTTAACAACTTTATTATATTTTATCTTACTTTATTTTACTTTATCTCCTTTCTTTTTTTGCTTCCTTCCTTCCTCCCTCCCTCCCTCCTTTCTTTCATTCTTTCTTTCCTTCTCTCTACTTCTACTAATTCTTTCTTTCTACTTTTTGCTCCCTTTTATTCTGAGCCGTGTGGATGAAAGGCTCTTGGTGCAGCAGCCAGGAGTCAGTGCTGTGCCTCTGAGGAGGTAGAGCCAACTTCAGGACACTGGTCCACAAGAGACCTCCCAGCTCCACATAATATCAAACGGAGAAAATCTCCCAGAGGTTTCCATCTCAACACCAGCACCCAGCTTCACTCAATGACCAGCAAGCTACAGTGCTGGACATCCTATGCCAAACAATTAGCAAGACAGGAACACACCCCCACCCATTAGCAGAGAGGCTGCCTAAAATCATAATAAGTCCACAGACACTCCAAAACACCCCCCCAGACGTGGACCTGCCCACCAGAAAGACAAGATCCAGCCTCATCCACCAGAACACAGGCACTAGTCCCCTCCACCAGGAAGCCTACACAACCCACTGAAACAAGCTCAGCCACTGGGGACAGACACCAAAAACAACAGGAACTATAAACCTGCAGCCTGCAAAAAGGAGACCCCAAACACAGTAAGATAAGGAAAATGAGAAGACAGAAAAACACACAGCAGATGAAGGAGCAAGATAAAAACCCACGAGACCTAACAAATGAAGAGGAAATAGGCAGTCTACCTGAAAAAGAATTCAGAATAATGATAGTAAAGATGATCCAAAATCCTGGAAATAGAAGAGACAAAATGCAAGAAATATTTAACAAGGACCTAGAAGAACTAAAGATGAAACAAGCAACGATGAACAACACAATAAATGGAATGAAAAATACTCTAAAAGGGATCAATAGCAGAATAACTGAGGCAGAAGAACGGATAAGTGACCTGGAAGATAAAACAGTGGAAATAACTACTGTAGAGCAGAATAAAGAAAAAAGAATGAAAAGAACTGAGGACAGTCTCAGAGACCTCTGGGACAACATTAAACGCACCAACATTCGAATTATAGGGGTTCCAGAAGAAGAAGAGAAAAAGAAAGGGACTGAGAAAATATTTGAAGAGATTATAGTTGAAAACTTCCCTAATATGGGAAAGGAAATAGTTAATCAAGTCCAGGAAGCACAGAGAGTCCCATAAAGGATAAATCTAAGGAGAAACATGCCAAGACACATATTAATCAAACTGTCAAAAATTTAATACAAAGAAAATATATTAAAAGCAGCAAGGGATAAACAACAAATAACACACAAGGGAATCCCCATAAGGTTAACAGCTGATCTCTCAGCAGAAACTCTGCAAGCCAGAAGGGACTGGCAGGACATATTTAAAGTGATGAAGGAGAAAAACCTGCAACCAAGATTACTCTACCCAGCAAGGATCTCATTCAGATTTGATGGAGAAATTAAAACCTTTACAGACAAGCAAAGCTGAGCGAGTTCAGCACCACCAAACCAGCTTTACAACAAATGCTAAAGGAACTTCTCTAGGCAAGAAACACAAGAGAAGGAAAAGACCTACAATAACGAACCCAAAACAATTAAGAAAATGGGAATAGGAACATACATACTGATACTTAACTTAAATTTAAATGGACTAAATGCTCCCACCAAAAGACACAGATTGGCTGAATGGATACAAAAACAAGACCCGTATATTTGCTGTCTACAAGAGACCCACTTCAGACCTAGAGACACATACAGACTGAAAGTGAGGGGATGGAAAAAGATATTTCATGCAAATGGAAACCAAAAGAAAGCTGGAATAGCAATTCTCATATCAGACAAAATAGACTTTAAAATAAAGACTATTAGAAGAGACAAAGAAGGACACTACATAATGATCAAGGGGTCATCCAAGAAGAAGATATAACAATTGTAAATATTTATGAACCCAACATGGGAGCACCTCAATACATAAGGCAAATACTAACAGCCATAAAAGGGGAAATCAACAGTAACACATTCATAGTAGGGGACTTTAACACCCCACTTTCACCAATGGACAGATCATCCAAACTGAAAATAAATAAGAAGATACAAGCTTTAAATGATACATTAAACAAGATGGACTTCATTGATATTTATAGGACATTCCATCCCAAAACAACGGAATACACATTTTTCTCAAGTGCTCATGGAACATTCTCCAGGATAGATCATATCTTGGGTCACAAATCAAGCCTTGGTAAATTTAAGAAAATTGAATTTGTATCACGTATCTTTTCCGACCACAATGCTATGAGACTAGATATCAATTACAGGAAAAGATCTGTAAAAAATACAAACACATGGAGGCTAAACAATACACTACTTAATAACGAAGTGATCACTGAAGAAATCAAAGAGGAAATAAAAAGATACCTAGAAACAAATGACAATGAAAACACGACGACCCAAAACCTATGGGATGCAGCAAAAGCAGTTCTAAGAGGGAAGTTTATAGCAATACAATCCTACCTTAAGAAACAGGAAACATCTCGAATAAACAACCTAACCTTGCACCTCAAGCAATTAGAGAAAGAAGAACAAAAAACCCCCCAAAGTTAGCAGAAGGAAAGAAATCATAAAAATCAGATCAGAAATAAATGAAAAAGAAATGAAGGAAATGATAGCAAAGATCAATAAAACTAAAAGCTGGTTCTTTGAGAAGATAAACAAAATTGATAAAACATTAGCCAGACTCATCAAGAAAAAAAGGGAGAAGACTCAAACCAATAGAATCAGAAATGAAAAAGGAGAAGTAACAACTGACACTGCAGAAATAAAAAAAATCATGAGAGATTACTACAAGCAACTCTATGCCAATAAAATGGACAACCTGGAAGAAATGGACAAATTCTTAGAAATACACAACCTTCCGAGACTGAATCAGGAAGAGAGAGAAAATATGAACAGAGTAATCACAAGCACTGAAATTGAAACTGTGATTAAAAATCTTCCAACAAACAAAAGCCCAGGACCAGATGGCTTCACAGGCGAATTCTATCAAACATTTAGAGAAGAGCTAACACCTATCCTTCTCAAACTCTTCCAAAATATAGCAGAGGGAGGAACACTCCCAAGCTCATTCTACGAGGCCACCATCACCCTGATACCAAAACCAGACAAGGATGTCATCAAGAAAGAAAACTACAGGCCAATATCACTGACGAACAGAGATGCAAAAATCCTCAACAAAATACTAGCAAACAGAATCCAACAGCACATTAAACGGATCATACACCATGATCAAGGGGGGGTTATTCCAGGAATGCAAGGATTCTTCAATATACGCAAATCAATCAACGTGATACACCATATTAACAAACTGAAGGAGAAAAACCATATGATCATCTCAATAGATGCAGAAAAAGCTTTTGACAAAATTCAACACCCATTTATGATAAAAACCCTGCCGAAAGTAGGCATAGAGGGAACTTTCCTCAACATAATAAAGGCCATATATGACAAACCCACAGCCAACATCGTCCTCAATGGTGAAAAACTGAAAGCATTTCCACTAAGATCAGGTACAAGACAAGGTTGCCCACTCTCACCACTCTTATTCAACATCGTTTTGGAAGTTTTAGCCACAGCAATCAGAGAAGAAAAGGAAATAGAAGGAATCCAAATTGGAAAAGAAGGAGTAAAGCTGTCACTGTTTGCAGATGACATGATACTATACATAGAGAATCCTAAAGATGCTACCAGAAAACTACTAGAGCTAATCAATGGTAAAGTAGCAGGATACAAAATTAATGCACAGAAATCTCTGGCACTCCTATACATTAAATATGAAAAATCTGAAAGTGAAATCAAGAATACACTCCCATTTACCACTGCAACAAAAAGAAGAAAATATCTAGGAATAAACCTACCTAAGGAGACAAAAGACCTGTATGCAGAAAATTATAAGACACTGATGAAAGAAATTAAAGATGATACAAATAGATGGAGAGATATACCATGTTCTTGGATTGGAAGAATCAACATTGTGAAAATGATTCTACTACCCAAAGCAATCTACGGATTCAATGCAATCCCTATCAAACTACCACTGGCATTTTTCACAGAACTAGAACAAAAACTTTCATAATTTATATGGAAACACAAAAGACCCTGAATAGCCAAAGCAATCTTGAGAACGAAAAACGGAGCTGGAGGAATCAGGTTCCTGGCCTTCAGACCTTACTACAAAGCTACAGTAATCAAGACAGTATGGTACTGGCACAAAAACAGAAAGATAGATCAATGGAATAGGACAGAAAGCCCAGAGATAAACCGAAGCACATATAGTCATCTTATCTTTGATAAAGGAGGCAGGAATGTACAGTGGAGAAAGGACAGCCTCTTCAGTAAGTGGTGCTGGGAAAACTGGACAGGTACATGTAAAAGTATGAGATCAGATGACTCCCTAACACCATACACAAAAATAAGCTCAAAATGGATTAAAGACCTAAATGTAAGGCCAGAAAGAATCAAACTCTTAGAGGAAAACATAGGGAGAACACTCTATGACATATATCACAGCAAGATCCTTTTTGACCCACCTCCTACAGAAATGGAAATAAAAACAAAAATAAACAAATGGGACCTAATGAA
This sequence comes from Lipotes vexillifer, assembly GCF_000442215.2. Classification (NCBI taxonomy): domain Eukaryota; kingdom Metazoa; phylum Chordata; class Mammalia; order Artiodactyla; family Lipotidae; genus Lipotes; species Lipotes vexillifer. Next base: position 1,933,303 of record NW_006791814.1, read on the forward strand.
ACTTCAAAGCTTTTGCACAGCAAAGGAAACCATAAACAAGACCAAAAGACAACCCTCAGAATGGGAGAAAATATTTGCAAATGAATCAACTGACAAAGGATTAATCTCCAAAATTTACAGGCAGCTCATGCAGCTCAATAACAAAAAAATAAACAACCCAATCCAAAAATGGGCAGAAGACCTAAATAGACATTTCTCCAAAGAAGATATACAGACTGCCAACAAACACATGAAAGAATGCTCAACATCATTAATCATTAGAGAAATGCAAATCAAAACTACAATGAGATATCATCTCACACCAGTCAGAATGGCCATCATCAAAAAATCTAGAAACAATAAATGCTGGAGAGGGTGTGGAGAAAAGGGAACACTCTTGCACTGCTGGTGGGAATGTGAATTGGTTCAGCCACTATGGAGAACAGTATGGAGGTTCCTTAAAAAACTACAAATAGAACTACCATATGACCCAGCAATCCCACTACTAGGTATATACCCTGAGGAAACCAGAATTCAGAAAGAGTCATGTACCAAAATGTTCATTGCAGCTCTATTTACAATAGCCCGGAGATGGAAACAACCTAAGTGCCCGTCGTCGGATGAATGGATAAAGAAGATGTGGCACATATATACAATGGAATATTACTCAGCCATAAAAAGAAACGAAATTGAGCTATTTGTAATGAGGTGGATAGATCTAGAGTCTGTCATACAGAGTGAAGTAAGTCAGAAAGAGAAAGACAAATACCGTATGCTAACACATATATATGGAATTTAAGGGAAAAAAATGTCATGAAGAACCTAGGGGTAAGACAGGAATAAAGACACAGACCTACTAGAGAATGGACTTGAGGATATGGGGAGGGGGAACGGTAAGCTGTGACAAAGCAAGAGAGAGGCATGGACATATATACACTACCAAATGTAAGGTAGATAGCTAGTGCGAAGCAGCCGCATAGCACAGGGAGATCAGCTCAGTGCTTTGTGACCGCCTGGAGGGGTGGGATAGGAAGGGTGGGAGGGAGGGAGACGCAAGAGGGAAGAGATATGGGAACATATGTATATGTATAACTGATTCACTTTGTTATAAAGCAGAAACTAACACACCACTGTAAAGCAATTATACTCCAATAAAGATGTAGAAAAAAAAAAAAAGACTGGGATGTGGCTGAGGTTGGAGTCAAATCTGAAGGGGTGATCAGGAGCCAGCCTGTGGCTGAGGTTTAGGCGCGTCTGTTGGTCATTCCGCACCCATGGTGAGGGGTCAACGTATGCTTAGAGCTATGCTTGGACTTGGCCAGAAATAAAACTTCGCCCACAGTCATGGACGTGGGCAAAGCTACGTGACCTCCAAATGGACTACACGCATTCCCTTGGCCTCATTAGCACCCACTCAACCCTTGGCCACAGGGAAAAAGTCCTAGCTATTGCCTGATGTGAGTGGTGCTGGGATTATAATGATGATGTGGGTACAGCCAGGTGCTGGGCATGCAAGGTGATTAGGGGACTACCTTGCTGTCTGAGAACTCACTATATAGTGGCGGAGGCAAGCATGCAAGCTGAACGTCGAAGCTCCGTGTGAGATCTGTACAGCGAAGGGAGTGTATGACTCTGCTTAGGCAAAACTAGGCTACAAGCTTGATTTCCGTATGGCATCAGTGGTGTGGGACACACTGTGGACCACCCAGTGGTCTCCTCCCTCCCTTCCCCACCCCGGCTCCCTGTGGTCCAGAAGAAGCCTGCCCCATGGATGAGGATGGAGAGGCCGAGTCAGCTCAGAGCCGACAGTGCCGGCTCGCTGCTTGCAGAACTTGTGTGTTGAGCCTGGAGCCCAGGGGGCTCAAAGTTGCTTAGCTGCGGGAGTGAGGGGCACCCAAGGCCTGCGCTGGGGATTAAGTCTGAAGAGCAGATGTGAGAGAACACACACTCTTTCGGAGGCCCAGCGGCGAAGTGATAGTCCCCTTAGACTTTCTCTGGCAGCCGCTGTGAGAGAGCAAACGGTCACACTGAATGGATTGTTAACTCCTCCTGTGGAGTTCAGAGCAGTCCTGGGCAGCTGAAGAACAAGGGAAGCCTTCACAGGAGCAGTCAGTGTAGAGGCAGCACAAAAGCCTACCAGGGATGGCCTACAGGTCAGATGATGCCAGGACAATGGGAAACAGCCTGGTTGGTGAGGCAGAGGCCAAGGGCGGGGTGTGACCAGCAGCAGATGCTAAAGCTATTGAAATGCAGGAGGCAGATCACAGAGGGGAGGGTCAGGGCCACACAGGGGAGCCCCGCTGAGAGACAACTGCAGAGTCCAGCCGACTCGGAGACCCCACAGCGGGGGCAGGGGGGCCAGAGGGATTCTCTGGGATGTTGGCCCTTGGTCTTGGCCGCCTTGAGGTCTGTTTGCTGTAAAAGCACGGCTCTGGAAGGTGGACCTGCCTGATGCTCAGGATTTCCAAGAGCATTTCCAAGTGTATTAGTTTCCTAGGGTTGTAATAAATTACCACAACCTGGGTGGCTTAAACAACAGAAATTTAGAGGCTGGAAGTTTGAAATCAATGTGTCAGCAGGGCCATGCTCCCTCTGAGGCTGGGTAGAATCTTTCCTCGCCTCTCCTAGCTGCTGGCATCTGCTGGCAACCCTTGGCACTCCTTGGCCTGTAGATGCATCACTCCAGTCTCCACCTCTGTCATCACATAGGTTCTCCTTGTGTGTCTCTGTCTTCACCTGATGTTTTCCTTTTCTTGTAAGGACACCAGTCATATTGGATTTGGGGCCACCTTCATGATTTCATCTTAACTAATTATATCTGCAAAGACCTTCTTTCTAAATAAAATCACCTTCACAGGAACTGGGGGTTAGTTCTTCAACACATCTTTTGTGAGGGACACAATTCAACCCATAACCCCAGATTATGCTGAGTCATGATTCGAGCAGCCTGGGAAGGGGCTGCAAATGGGAGGGAGGTCTTAGCATTTCACTAAGTAAATTCAAACAGGAATGGTGTCAAACGGAGAGCACACAGTAAGAGGGATGGGAAACTCCTGCTTGGTCATGGGCTGAGCGGAACAGGAGGCTTCTGGAAGGACAGTAGGTCCTGGCTTTATTTGTCTGAACAGCACAGCGGGATGTACCAGGGGCCAAGGTGTCCCTAAGGCTCTTACTCAGAAACGTAATCCAATTCATTCCAACTGATTTTGGCCAAATTGATCCCCTAAGGGGTGACCATGGTACCTGCCACAAAGGGGCAGGAATGGGGAGGGGAAGAGATTTGATCAGCCGGGGCAGCTCTGCCCAGATCATACCTCTGGAATATGCAGCTTATAGCAAGTATCAAGGTGCCTGGAAAGGAGAGAAGGCTTGTGGGAGGGAGAGAGAGAAATCTATAGCAGGGATTAGTGAAAGCATGGGCAGGATCAGAGAGAACACGCGGCACAGAATTCAGATTAGTGCAATGCAGCTGAGTGAGGGTAATAAAACCAGCAGTGGGAGCCGCATCGATTGTTGAGATTCCAGCCAAATCCACCATGCACATGTTTTCTTTCTTCTAGCCTTTGCCCCTTGGCTTTTGAAAACAGAAACACTGAATCACCATGTTCTGCACTAAAAGCTGATCTACACCCCTCCCCAAAGGATGGATAGAAAAGCAGCTCTGCTATTAGCAGATGATAGAGGGAAAAAGCTGAGGTCCGGAATGTTTGCCCGGTCGGTTCTCGCTCACACGGACACAGAGTCTGGGGACAGGTCTCTCTGGGATGCGCATGATTCCTGTCCCCAGCCTGACCTCTCCTGGGTCAGCACCATGCGGGTCCAGGCTGGGTACTGGGCTCAGGACGGCTGGACCAGTGGATTTGGGGGAATCCTATTCAAAGACTCCAGAGAATCAGTCTCTAGGAAGCTGGGCAGATGGGGCTGCATGGAGTTCAAATACTGGACTGAAAACCAATGCTCAGTGACTCACAATAAACCTAACAAAATGGTAGATGGGGGGCTTGAAGCATCACAGGGTGGAGGCCGAAGGTAGTGTGGGGCGGTGCGCCATGCCTGGCACATACTCTACCTGCTGATTTATTAGTCCACTCGTGCATGGGGCCAGGTAAATGACCACTATATATGTGCTGGGCATGGGGAAAGAGGTGACAGAAACCAGACAGTTCCAAGACAAGCGCTTGTAATGAGAATGTGTGCCCTGTTGGAGAGGAACCCCACTCAGGGCTGTGGGGGTGTCCTCGGTGCCCACTGGCCTGGCCAGTTGACCATCTTCTTTAGGTGCAGCCTGAGACAGTGGGGATCTGGGAAGGCTTTGCAGAGATCACGCTGTCTGAATTTGATTCCAGGGGGTGAGTAAGGCAGACCATGCAGGGAGATCATCCAGAGTGTGATAAGGCAGGTCCTATGTACATAACCAGGGTGAGTGTGGCACTGGGCACCAAGGAGGAAATAGAGGTGGGGAGATGGGGAAGGGTCAGTGACTAGAGAGTGAAGGGCTTTTGATTCAGGCTAATTGTCCCCGAGCACAAAGGGAGCCTTGGGAGCATCTTAATCAGGATCAGACTCTTATTTCGGGGTGATCGCTTGTCTTCTGTGGAGTGTACGTTGGAAAGGACCAGCGTGATGATAGGGAGACCACTTTGGAAGTTGTCACCCTAATCTGATGAGGACTTTATGAATCTCAAACATGAGTCGCAGCAGTGAGCAAGAAGGGAGAGATGCAGGAGAGATTTCGGAGGCAAATCGGACAGACCTGATGACTAACTGAATATTAAAGACGGGGAGAGAGAGATCAAGGATGACGCTGGGTTTCTGAATCTGAATTTTTTTTTTTTTTTGCGGTACGTGGGCCTCTCACTGTTGTGGCCTCTCCCGTTGCGGAGCACAGGCTCCGGACGCGCAGGCCCAGCGGCCACGGCTCACGGGCCCAGCCGCTCCGCGGCATGTGGGATCTTCCCGGACCGGGGCACGAACCCGTGTCCCCTGCATCGGCAGGCGGACTCTCAACCACTGCGCCACCAGGGAAGCCCCTGAATCTGAATTTAATTGCAGTTTGGATAGCAGACTGGAGACTGATTTCTCCTTGGTCTAAGGAGAATATCCCAAGAGAGAAAAAGGTGTAGCGAGGGCCTCAGTCTCTTATATGCTTCTTGCTTGGATGCTTGCTTTATAGGAAGCACAGACATTCACATGCTACAGGAGAACGATCTACAGGGGATAGGGCACCCCAGCAAGATGCCTTCCTCTTCTGCATTGTCTTTTGAGTCCATTGGGAGAGTGGTAGCAGAAGCTGGCAGTCAGAATGGTGTTCCAAGACCCCGGTGTCTGTCAGGCTGTGAACATCTGCTGTAAGACTACTGACAAAGGTGACACTCTGGTGCCCTTGACTGAGTACTCGACTCCTTCCCTGCTTCATAGAATCTGCCTGCAGCCACTTGAGCAGCCAAATGGAAAAGCTGAGGAGGTTCTGCGGTGACCACCTGGCTCCTGATCACCACCTGCCTCCCTGACCCCCCAGCTGTTCTTCAGGTATTCCACCCCTATTCTGCAGGTGCAGCCCCGGACTGTGCTCCGGGACCAACTGAAGCCTCCGTCAAGGGGAACTGGAGGATGCCCAGGTCTAAGGGACTGCAGCATTGTGCTGCCTCACCCTCCATCCTGCTCTCGCTTTGGGCCATCTCTGCAGCTGGGGTTGCTGCGCTGCTGTGTCCAGCCTCCCACCTTGTATGTCCCAATTCCCTAATGAGCCCTGGTTTGTGAATCCTGCTTGGCACTTTAGGTGCCTCAGGCCTGGGGCTCTGGTGGCTTCTTACCTCTCAGCCCCATCCTCTGTGATTCTCAGGCTGGGCCATAGTTCTGGCCCAGCCACCTGCCTGAATGTCACCAATGTCGCCAGATTCTCTGCTTCCCTCCTCTCTGGACCTCAGTTTCCTCACCTGTAAAATGGGTTTAGGATAATAATGACAGCACAAGTCTAAGCACTTAAAGTTTATTTCTCGTGTATTCCTCTCAACAGCTAGCAATTGTTAGTGTCCCCATTTTGCAGACAAGAAAATGGGGCAAACTGTGTAATCTCTCTGAGGCTCAAAGTCCCACAGCTAGTATGTGATATAGTTTTTGAGGCACAGTCCTGGATCATGGTAGTTCTCGGTCCCAGGCATGTAATGAGTGCTCACTAATACTGGCCATGGGTATAGAGCATAGCGGGTAAGATTACAGACTTTCCAGAGACCTCGGTTCAAATCCCGTTTCATCATTTCTGAGTTGTGTGATTTTCAGTCACCAGAGCCTCAGATTTCTTATCTATAAAATACAGTTTCCTTTTCTATAAAATGAGAATGCTAATGGTATCCTACATGGTAGAGTTGTTGAGAAGTTTCAGTACATTAATAATATGAAACCCTCAGCACATTCCACGGGACGTAAGAAGGATGTAACACATATTTACTATTTTATTGCTCTTTTCATCATCATGTTGAACACCCCTGGTGCCACTGTCCCCCAGAGCTGCCATCTCTCTCCAGCCAGCCCGGCAGGCTGCCCTCCCACTGCCTGTCTTCCACCTCTCTCCGCCAAGCACAGCCCCATCACGGTGGGTGTACAGGTTTAAGTCTTTTCCAGAGAGCTTCATCTGGTCCTCCCGCCTCTACCTCCTCTTCTCACACCATCCATCAACCCCTGCCAGATGGCAGAACCTCCCTGGGAGGGTCGCTCACTCCCCAGGACGTCCAAGCCTGCCAGGGGCACCAGGCATCCTGCTGGACCTTCCCTAAGGCTGCCGTGCTGCTTCCGCATCTGCTCTCAGCCACACAGCCTTGCCCCAAAGGCTCAGACTCTTTCTACCTGGATCCAAGATTTACAAGACATCCCTGGGAAAGTTGCTTTAGAGGCAGTTAGCTGCAAAGCAGTCCCAGAGAGCATATTATGGCCTGAATCCTGTCACTGCGGCAAGGCCCTGATTTAAAGAATTGCCAGGAAAATAACAACAGAGAGTTTTAGCATGAAGTGCAAAGGAGGGAATGATAGAGTGGAGTCGTACCTGGCACCCTCTCAAGCCAGGAGCCCTGCTGGAAATGCATTCACTTTGTCTGCTGACCCTGGTCATGACTGAGCCAGGCAGGGCAGGGACTCATCCTTACTACATCATAGATAAGGAAACCAAGGCTCAGAAAGGCTGAGTGATTTGCCAAAGTTCCCCAGTTTTAAGGAACAGAGTTTGGGGTCCACATGAGGGCTTGTCCCAAGGCCCTCCTCCCCAGGGAGAATGGACAACGGGCACTCAGCATGGGCAAGGCAGTGACTATGGGCCAGCCTGCGGGTTCAGACCAGAGCAGGGCTGCCTGGCTGACTTTCGGTGCATCCATTCTAGCCTCCAGATTGGGTGCTGCCAGTCTCCTACTGGGCTCGGTCTCCCAGAGCGCCCCCTGGAGGCCTGGCCAAAGCTACTGCAGGGGCTAGAAAAGCACTGTTTCAGTGATGGTGGGTCTGGGGTCCACCTGGTCCTTCAGCTGAAATGTTAAATAACTAGTCATCTGTTCACTGCAGCCTCAAGTCATCCCACTACAGAAAAACACCCAACCCTGACCATAAGAGGTTTTACCTTATTTTTTTCGATGGAAGCATCCTTGGCCTCTACCCACTACATGCCAGTAACACCTCATACCCAGCTGTGACAACCAAATACACTTCCAGATATTGCTGAATGTCGCCTGGGGGTGTGTCTAAATGGAATAAAAAGAACTGAACATTTACTGACCCTCTGCATCTACGCTTCTGTCTACCAACTAGGCTCACAGATGGTCAAGCCATTTTGTTGGGTTTTTTAAATTTTTTAAAAGCGAACTATAGTTGATTTACAATGTTGTGTTAGTTTCTGGTGTAGAGCAAAGTGATTCAGTTTTATATCAGTTTTATATATATATATCAGTTTTATATCAATATATACATTCTTTTTTCAGATTCTTTTCCATTATAGGTCATTACACGGTATTGAATGTAGTTCCCTATGCTATATAGTAGGACCTTGTTTTTTATCTGTTTTATATACAGTAGTTTGTATCTGCTAATCCTAAATTCCTAATTACCTCTACGTCTGTGCTGTCCAAGATGATAGCCGCTAAGCCACACGTGAGCACTTGAAATGCGTCTAGTGTGAAGGAGGAACTGAATTTTAAAATTTATCTCCAATAATTTAAATTTTAACATGGGAACACTGTAATGTATATTTTGTTAAACACAATGTTTATCTTTTTAGGATAATACTTCATTATTAACTTTTTAAAATGTAGCATCTGAATTGCAAAGTGCTGTAAGTATAAAATTCACACCAGATTTCAAAGACTTAGTGCTAAAAATAATAATGCAACATATCTTTCATTAGTAATTTTAAAATATTGCTTACACGTTAAAATGATAATATTTTGTAGACATTGGGTTAAATAAAATTTATTAAAATGAATTTCACCTGTTACTTTTTACTTTCATGTGACTCTAAAAAATTTCAAAATACATACATGGCCGAGATGCTATATCTACTGAACACAGTGCAACTCTGGAGGTTTTCAACAGGGGGTGCTTTTGCCCCCCCCAGGGGATATCTGGCTGTGTCAGGAGGTGTACGTGCTGTCCTAGTTGGGGAATCCAGTGCTCCTGGCATCTAAGGAGTTGAGGGATTTGCTAAACATCCTACAATGCACAGGACAGCGTCTCACAACTAAGACTTATCTGTCCGCAAATGTCACTAGTGCTGAGGTTGAGAAACCCTACCCTAGAGCGTGAATTCCTTGAAGGAAAAAGCCAGTAAGTCAGGAAGACCTAACTAGTCGGAGTTATCACACACAGTTCTCACCATTAGTGATGGCCAGGGGTGTTGGTAACCTTGCTTCTCCTGATGAAGAGAATGAAGCCCACACTAAAGCAATGACTTGCAAATAAGTGGCTGAGCTGAGACCTGCACTCAGCCTCCACTCACTCTAAAAGCCAGCCTGCTCCCTTGCTCCACAACCGGCTTCCACAGTCCTCTGAGTTGGTGCTGATGTGAAGAGGCTGCTTGTATTCACAGTCTAATGTCTCCATTACTCAGACCTGGGTGGTTATTATCCACATCAGCCGTTATTGCTACCAGGGGATAAGCATTAACAAAAACGCCCTTGGAAAGGGACAGCCTGCTCGAAATACTCGCGGGCACCTCACCCATCAAATGAGGCTTAGAAAGGCGTGGAAATAAATGCAACACAATGAAATAAACCTGTCAGAGAGGGAGCGTTCAGATGCCTCAGAAGGCAAGAGGTAAAACAAATATGCCTGATATGGGATTGACTCTGTTTAAGGAAAACGTTACAGGACCGCGGACTTGAAGACAGCCCGGAAAACAATGGCCCAGCAGGGCAGGAAGGGAGCTGCTTGCACCCTCCACAGAAGCACTGTTTCCTTGGTACACTGGGTGTGGGCATGTGGTAGGAACCACTCTCTTCTCACTGTCACCGTGCATCCGTCCGCAACTGCCACCTCCTTTGGGGTGAGAGTGAGGCTGGGGGCCTTTGATGGGATGGGGTAGGAGCCTGACATTTGATGAAGGCCTGGAGAGCAGGGTACTCTCTAGGGTCACCTAATGTAATCTTGAGTATGACTCTGCAGTAGGTGTGACGATTCATTTTGCGGGTGAAACAAAGGCTGTGCAACTTACTTGAGGTCATATAACTAGGGAGTGGCTGAGATGACATTCCTAGGGTGTTGATGGTGACATGCTGGGCTATGGGGCTTGATGGCAGGCACAAAGGCGGGGACAGAACTTGGCTGTCCTGAATGCTGTGAAGGCTCTGCTCAGATCTCCTTTCCTGGGCTGGTGCGCTAATCTCCAGCTGGTGCGGGGGCTGGGGGTGCTGGCTGCTAAGAGCTCACAGCCACCTCCTTCCCTACAGAACTGCCATAAGGCAAAGTGAAGTCGCCTCGCCAGGACACGGGCAATGGCTGAACTGACACAGCGGCACAAATGCTGGCCCCCCTGCCTCAAAGTGGGGACACCCCAGTGATAGAGTCCACACTCCAGAGCCCCCGTGGGCTCAGCTGACACAGTCTCCACATCGTCCCTTGGCTTCTTCCCCGGCCCTATCCCATCTCCCTCACTTTCTTTCTTCTGAGAATACTCATCAGTGAATAATTTGCACAAGAGTCCCCGTCTCAGGCTCTGTGTCTGGGAAACCCAGCCTAAGACAGTGATTCACTGAGCAGTGAAGTTTCTGAGTTTGGGAAAGGGGTGAACAGAAGTGGACCATGAGGTCCTGGACGGCTGGACTCATGTCATCCTTGCATGATGTATCCCCTTTCCCACCATGACACACGGACCAGTCAGGGACTAGCAGAGGGGAGACTGCTGTCTGAGCAAGAACTTTGAGAGAGATGCCAGTTAAAGATTTGAAATCTCTAAGAAACCTCCACTGACCAGGAAGGACCCCCGCGATAGAGATCTCTATGTCAGCAGGGTCTCTTCTGTCTCTGGGGCTCCATGATGGGCATCAGCCTCTGATGGGTTCTGCATCCCAATCTTTGAAGAGCAGCACAAGTTTATATGAAATGAGATCGAAATACAGTGTGCTACAGGGAAGGGGCTGGTATTTGCTTCAAATAAATACCTACACTGTTTATTTAGACTGGGTGTTCCCATAACATCCTTTTCCATATTCATTATCTTGTTTCATCTCAGGATACAGCTGCAGAAGACTCTGCATGTGCAAAGTCTGTAAGAAAACGGTGCTCCCCAAGAGGGAAGCATTATTACTCTTACTTAACAGATAGGAGAGGTGGGGATCATCATACTGAAGTGGCCTGTCCAAGACAAATGGCAGACGGGGGGGGGGGGGGGGG
>NW_006791814.1:1944224-1947983 GCF_000442215.2 Lipotes vexillifer
GGGGGGGGGGGGCGGCGGTCATAGCCAGATCTAAGCACAGATAAGGTAGGTCAATTTTCCCCCAACCTCAGACCACAGCTCAGCTGTCACTTCCCCTGGGAATCATTCCCTGAGCTCCAGGTATGTTTGTTGGTTTATTTTGAACACCACACAACTCTTCTTTGTAGCGTGACTCAGAGTTGCAGTTGTCCATTTATTTGTGTAGTTTTTTTTTTTTCTGGACTAATGGCTCTTTCCCCTCCCCCAAAGGTATAGGAATAGGTTTTCTTTTGCTCATCACTATATACCTCAATGCTTAGAGCAGTGCCTGGCACATAGTAGGTACTTTGTATGCATTAGTAGAATGGGTGAATGGATGAATAGATGGATGGATGGATAGAGGGAGGGAGGGAGGGAGGGATGGAAGGATGAGGGGGTGGAGGGATGGCTGGGTGGGTGGATGTGTGGGTGGGATGGAGGGACTGCCAGTTCCTCTCGGGTACACCTGGCCTGCAGGGACCACTGAGCACAGGCTGCTCTCACTCCCCTCCCCCCCGCCCAGGGCTCTGGTGATCACCTGTGGTGAGAAGGCAGAGTGGAGTCCCCGGGGTCACCTGGGCGCTGCCCATTGGTGCTGACCACAAGGAAGCCAGTCCCCAGGCAGCATGCAGAAGAGAAGGAGAGAAAGAAACACACATGAACACGTGCAGTACGGTGAACAAAACTGCAATTCTCGTGGCTCAAGAGCTCACACTAAACTGCAAAAGAACATCATGATCTAACAAAACAGGGCCTGAAATAGATTTTTTTTTAATGAAATAAGAATAAGAGTCACCATTTATCAAGCACCCACCACATGCCAGGGACTCTGCCAGGTACTTCACATACAATGTTTCTAAGACTTAGAACAACCCAGAAAGGTCAGTATTATTATAAACGAACCCACAGCCTTTCCACCCAGACATCTTCTCCCCGTCTTCCCTTTCTCAGTAAATGGCGCCACCATCCATGTAGCCACACCGTCTACAAGCCTGGGAGTCATCCTTTACCTCTCCTTTTTACTGACCTCCCACTTCTGATCACTTCTTAAGTCTACTCCAGAAAAGGTATTGAAGCTGCCCCCTTCTCTCCAATTTCATGTCCACTCCGTTCAAGCCATCCTCCTGTTCCGCTTGGGTTATTGAAGCAGCCCCTGCTGGTCCTCCCGCCTCCAGTCCTGTCCCCTTCAGTCCATTCTCCATCCTTCAGTCGAAACTCATCAGTGACCCCGCTGTGCTCCAGGTCAACTTCAACCTCCTTAACCCAGTTCACAGACCGTCAGTGATGAGTTCCCTGCCCGCCCCTCCAGCCTCTCTCCACTCCCACCACCACACTCTGTGCTCTGCCCCGACCACAATAAACTCCTTTCCCTCATCAACAGCGCCCCCCGGCCCACCTTCTTGTCGGCAGGCCTTACCTAGGCTGGTCACTTGGTGTGGAAATACCCCCTTCCTGCCTCTTCACCCGGATGACGACTGTTCATCCTCCAGGGGTCGGTTCAGAAATCCTTCGCTCTGGGAGACCCACCCTATATGGGTCAGATGCCCTTCTCCTGTCTTCCCCGAACACCCTGATCTTCCCTTCCCCAAGCAATAACCTCACTGTATTTTAAGTGGCTGCCACCCCCGCAATTCTGAGTCTCCTTGAAATCAGTCACTGTCATTTACTCGTCATTTACTAGTGTCCTGCTGTGGCACTGTGCTGGAGCTGGCACAGTAGGTACTCAGGGTATATCTGGTGAATAAATGAACGAAGGAAGGATGAATCAGAAAATGGATACAACTTGCTCAAGGTCACAGACCTATGAACTGGCAGAGGCAGTATTCAGATCCCCGTTTGTATGACTTCAACGTTCTGTCCTTTTGAACCCACTACTTGCCTCTCGAAAGAAACTGAATCAAAAAGCAGGAAGGTGTCCTAGGCCCCGTCAAAGGCTGCATGTTCCTCTAGTGATTCATCAACAAAATTGTATAAAGTCCTTATACGAAATGGAGAGAGGGGTAGGACATCCCAGACCAACTGATAAACAGGAAATACGTAATTTCAAAAATTCACGCAAATGGCAAGCCTCACCAACAGCTGTGAAATACGTCAAACTGTAACCACCAGTCAACGGTAATCATAATACTCCTCCCTCAAAGGTATGGGGGACTTCACCATTTTCAAACCACATTCTAAGTCCAACTTCACCATTTTCAAACCACGCTCTAGTTTTATAGAAAACTACTATAGCTGGTAGGCCAGATCTGGCCACCCACTGTTTTCTGTGTGGCCACTGGTGAAGATGGTTTTTACACTTTTTAATGGCTGGGAAAAAAAATAAAGAGAAGAGTAATATTTTGTGACACGTGAAAATTATATAAAATTCAAATTTCGGTGTCCATAAATAAATTTTTATTGGAACACAGCCATACTCGTTTTACGTGCATTATCTATGGCTGCTTTTGTGCTACCGTGACAAAGTGGACAAGTAGTGACAGAGACCATATGGCCTGAAAAACTGAAAGGCACTATCTGGCACTTCACAGAAAAGTTTGCCAACCCCTGTTCTAAGCGCATGTTTTTATTAAATTTGCCCCCAACCTTTTGAGGTAGGCAAGACAAAGACTGTTGGCCTGGCATGTCAGAAAAAGAAATAGAAGGCTGAGAGAAGAGGTGACTCAAATTCCCATCTGGCCTCTTTCAGCAGCCTCCTACCTGTTCTTCCCTGCTCCAGCCTTATCCCTGCCTCAGTCTCCGTTCTCTGGTCCAGTTTCTAAGCTGTAATTAGGGTAGCCTTCGCGACAAAGGCAGCCTGCTAAGCACCTCCAAGGGCTCGCACTGTCTCAGGACAATCATTGCTCCTCTATACGCCATGGGGCTAATGCAGAGTCCTCTGTGTCCTGGCCTTGCTTACCACTCCAGCCTCACCTCTGATCCCTCCCAGCCTCCTGTGGTCACAGTGGCATTCTAGCCATGGTTCAAAGGAACCCCGTCCCATTCAAGTTCAGTGGCCACCTCTCTTGCCTCCAGTGATCTGCACGTGTAAATTCCTCAGCTCAGAAGACCTCTCTGTCTTACTCTCCAGCCTTGTTCAATATGATAATTGTCACTCTTCTTTCAAAACTTTGTCTCAGTGACCACATACCTGAGAAGGTACACCCTATATTGTCTTCGTTTCTCTTCTCTGTGCTTCCACAGCATCCTGAATTTACCTTCATCATAGCCCTTAATCATAGTGCATTGATATAATTACTCTTGGTTGGCTCTCTCACTACTTACTATTTGTTGAGTGCTTATTATTAGCCAGGCATTGCACTAAGCACTTGATGTGCATTAGCTCATTAAATTCTTAATTAACTCCGTGAAGTAAGTGGTGCTATTGTCATTGTTTCATAGGTGGGGAAACTGAGACACAGAGCAGTTAAGTACATTTTCTAGCCTGGAGTCAAAGACTGTCCAAATCCAAAGACAAACTTCTTAACCTCTAGGAGACGAGGGACCACGTATCAATATTAAGTTGCACTCAAAACTAAATGGATAAATGAAATTCTAGTTTAGTATTTTTCATTTACTAGCTGTGTCACTTGGAAAATTACACACATTTTGGAGTTTCAATTTCTCTGCTTATAAAATGGGGATAACAGTAAGTATCTCATGAAGTTCTTTCGAGGATTAAATGAAAAAGAGTTAAAGCCTTAGTTTGGTTGGGAGGCCCAGAGGAGCGTCCCCACCCTGCAATTTATGGCTAAAACAGTTTTT
>NW_006791814.1:1947993-1955239 GCF_000442215.2 Lipotes vexillifer
CGTCCCCACCCTGCAATTTATGGCTAAAAACGTTTTGCAGGAATGCTTAGCTATGAGGGGTAGGAACAGAGGTGTATCCGGACAGGTGCTGGGATGGGGAGAAGTCTTCCCAGTGGGTGGAGTAGCAGAAGTTAAGTGATGGATCATGGGTCTCAGCAGGACACAAAGGAAGTAGAAATAGGAAAAGGACTGATACATTTAGTGCTAGAGATAACTGGTGTTTACTGGTGCCTGGCCCATCTCTCCTTAAGGCATATGGAAGAATTCTAGTCTCATCAAGGTCATGTAACTGGAAGTCACATGAGTTATTTCCAAGTGAAATATTTAAGATCCAGGTTATTACTTCCATACTTATTTCTCCCCTGCTACGGGGTCCTTTGAGGCCTTTTATATTCTAGATGGCATAACAACAAAGAAACCTTTGTGACACTGAACTACTGAGATTTAGGTATTAATTTGTTGTTGCAGCAAAGCCTAGCTTATCCTGACTAATCCAGCAGAACAAAAGATGAAGTCCCTTGCTTTCTCCTCTGTCATCCAGTCTGCCTACAATGTGGCTTTTTTACTGGAGGATTCATGATCCTTCTCTCTTCACAGCTTCCAGAGCTTGTCCATGTGCATATATGACAGCCATTAACAAAAACATTGGGACCATGCAAAGAAGGAGGAGGTCTGAATACTGAGTGCCTCAGACTTGCTTTCTGGGTTTTCTCCCTTCTAAAGCAATGAAGGTTGAGTGCAAAGAGATGCTGATAGGCTAAAGATGGCCCTGGATCAGATAACCTTGAAGACAAATTAATTTCTTGATTTATGAGCTTCAGTACATTGTGGAAGTAAAGCTGAGGGCTCCTTGAGGTACCCCACCTTCTGCTCCAGATCCCAGGACTTAGCTTGAATACTGCTGAAGACAGGCCAAAGACCCATCATCACACGCTAAAGGTTCTATTATCAGCTATTACTGGAAAAGAGGGATGAGAAGGGGTTAACAAATAGGAGACGCAGGACCCTGACAGTGGCTCATAGAATCTCACCCAGTCTGTGGTACTGACAAGATTCAAAATGGTGCCATGGAAATGCCATGAGCTTTGGAGTTAGATCTGAGTGACAATTCTGAGGGACCTTAAGCTCTTTATTTAACCCATCTGAGCTTACATTGCTTCGTTTCTTAAGTAAGGGTAATAATGATGACCACTATTTATTTAGTGTATAATAAATGCCAGGCTTTACTGCTATCATTGCACCGTAGACTCATGTGTACACACAGCCCTATGACTTGCACACAATAGGTGGTTAATTTTTGCTACCACTCCCGACACTACATTGAAGCCCCATCAGAGAAAGCTCCAGTGGAGCTTTATGCTTTTTATTTCTCTCCCTTGGCTCCAGCCTACCCACGTTTTCTCCCTTTCCTTGACCCCTGATTTTAAAAGGCCTACTATTCCCTTCATAAGATGCAACGACTTTGGGATATCAGATCTGAGCTAAAGTCAACTTGGGTGTCTCACGTCTTAAGTAGATAATCCTCATTTCTAGTTTAGAGGGATGAAATGGGACTCCCCAGGGATATGCTTGAAGGACAAGTATTGGTCTTGGCTTTTGTTTTCTAGACTCTGTTGTACCAGCTTTGTCTTCCTGAGTGGGGTGTGGAGAAGGTGTGCACGTGTGTGTGTGTTACGGGGTGGTGGCCGGAGCAAATCTAGAGAGTAGGGAGTAGGGCGAGGACAGAGAAGACTAGAGAGATGTTCCAGCTGTTGTAGCAAGAAAAATGTTAAAGGGTTGGGATATTTAAAGGTCTTCTTTTGGCTCTTTTACAGTATACTCATGATATAATCCTCTTATTCCATCTTGTCACATAACCTTCAAGGAAATCCACATTATTCCATTGGCATTTTAGGGTCTAGAAGATGCTGGGTGAGAGCAAAGAGGCCCAAGGGACAAAGAGACCTTGTTACACTCAAGTACTTCTGAGAACCCAAAGCATGGAAAATTCATCTCATGGGGCTTGGCTAGAGAGGAGTATCACTCCCCTGCCCTAACCCCAAAACACACACCTGGGCTTTCTCCTCTGAAAGTCTGGTAGGACTTCTAAGGACTGAACAATAACCAAGAGTTTTCCAACAGACTCGCTCACTATAGCCTAGCCTCTCACAAGTGATCCTTCATTATAGCCCCTACTTCCAGCTGCCACAGCTAGATTTGAGCACCCTGTGATTCTGGATCCCTCCTGAAATTGCTGGGCAGATGATGAGAAGGGGAAAAGTGCCATAGTCAAAGGATAGCAAGTACTCAGGCAATGCAAATATATTATTGCTGTGTAGGAGCTCATCTAAACACAATGGCCTGTAGATGAAGAGGATAAATGCTGAGAGCCAAGGCCAGTGTCATTCCTGTCCCCTCTCAGTTTCTGCACTTTGAATGTAGCCTGAGTCCATTTGATAAATGCCTGGCTTGTACAACTGTATGAGAAGCGACTACGGTCCAGGCTTTGGCTTTCTTCCTTGGGGAAGAGCAGAGAGAAGACGTGTGCTTAGTAGACCTGGGTCTCCAGGTCTCATATAAGACAAGACCCAGAAGAAGGAAGAAAGGACGTGCAAGCTGTATCATCTATGATGTTCTTGACCTTTTATGTGCATTATCCCAAATTAACAGGGGAAAGAACTAGTGATCTTAGGCCTAAAAGGGATGGGAAGGACTCCTAGAGGTTGTGACTTGTTCAAGGTTAAGCAGCTAAATTTTGGATGTGGGATTTGAAACCAGGTGTCTCTGATTTCCCATTTTTCCAGGTAATCTCTCGAGGAAACTTTATGCAAGACGGAACCTTCCATATAGAAGTGGATCAACGGAAGCAGGCAGGGCAGGCAGCGGGCATTTCCTATCTGATAGCAGACAACTCCTACATCTTGCTTGGCTTCTCGCATAACCTGCGGCAGGTTATTCTTCTAACTAAAAAAGCCAGGGACACATAGGGACACATCACTCCCCTTCTGGGCCCCAGTCTTAGCATCTGTGAAATGAGGGCATCTCACTGGAGAATGGCTACTTATTGTCCCTGCAGGGGTGAGAATCCATTAGGAAGAGAGGAGAGAAAATGCTGCATGAAATCTACCTCAGGCTTAGCCATTATAAAAAGAAGCCACAGGGCTTCCCTGGCAGCGCAGTGGTTGGGAGTCTGCCTGCCAATGCAGGGGACATGGGTTCGAGCCCTGGTCTGGGAGGATCCCACATGCTGCGGAGCGGCTGGGCCCGTGAGCCACAACTACTGAGCCTGCGCAGCTGGAGCCTGTGCTCCGCAACAAGAGAGGCCACGATAGTGAGAGGCCCGCGCACCGCGATGAAGAGTGGCCCCTGCTTGACGCAACTAGAGAAAGCCCTCGCGCAGAAACGAAGACCCAACACAGCGAAAAATAAACATACAAATAAATAAATTAATTTTTAAAAAAAAAGAAAAAAAGAAGCCACATTTACAAAAGACTATTACCCACCCTCTTGTTACCCAAGACAGTGGTTTTAGTCCATCAATACCACCAGGCAGCACGGGACTACGGGTGACACTGGCCCCTTATCTCATGCTTCATTATTCTGGAGTTCAGCTTTCAGCACCTACTCTGAGGGGGTTGTTTTAATGAGATCCTTAGAGAGTGTTTACTAGATTAAAACTGTGACTTTCTTCTGCAAAGCAATTCTGCAAATGGCTTTATGGGTTTCCGGATTTATTTTGTCTCAATGACTGGGCTCAGTTTGCAAATCAAATCAAAGCTGATTTTTCCAACTGCCACTTGGGCACACCCAGCGGGAGTCTGCAGAGCCAGCTGTGTTCCCTTGCCGGCTGGCGCCAAAGATGGGAGTGAGGCTGCCTGTGGGCGGCCAGAGAGGTTCCAATGGGAAGACAGTGGACAAGCAAGGACCTGATTGCCCCCAACTGGGGTTGGGGGAACAAGTCCGAGGAGGCAAATTTTATTTTCTGGAAGGAGAGAAGGCAGATTTATGTGGCCCCAAAGACTGAATGGCAGAAATAATAAGGAGCCAATTTGGACCCCTGATGTTGAGGTTTCCTTCAACTGAAGTGTCCAATGGTGGGATGACCTCCCTGGGGGAGTAGTGAGGTCCCTGTCACAACAGGCAATCAAGTGGAGCCTGGCTGGTCTTTTTGTTAGTGGGGATTGTAGATCATGTAGCTAATCCCTGCCTCTACCACTTTTATTCCTACCTTCCAAGAGGACATTTAAAAATTTTTTTAAAATTTTTATTTATTTTTTTTGGCCGCGTTGGGTCTTTGTTGCAGTGCACGGGCTTCTCACTGCAGTGGCTTCTCTTGTTGCAGAGCACAGGCGCATGGGCTTCAGTAGTTGCAACACGTGGGCTCAGTAGTTGCCACACGCAGGCCCTAGAGCGTGCAGGCTTCAGTAGTTGTGGTGCACGGGCTTAGTTGCTCCGCAGCATGTGGGATCTTCCCAGACCAGGGCTCGAACCCGTGTCCCCTGCATTGGCAGGCAGATTCTTAACCACTGCACCACCAGGGAAGTCCTCAAGAGAACATTTTGACAAGTAGCCTGTATTTGAAAAAATGAGGTCATGGAAGACCTCATCCATCCAGCCAGCCATCTAGCCATTGATCCATACATTAATTGATTGATTAATTGAGTGATCAGTCCATTCATTTATCTATTTGTTCATTCAACATATATTACTGAGCACTAATGTTCGCTAGGATCTGGGGACACAACATGGCTCAAAATAGGCAAAGTCCTTTCACTTACTTCACTTAGAATCTCGCTGGGAGACAGACAATCAATACGTAAGCCAACAAAAATATATACATATTTATAAGTCATGATGAATGCTATGAAAAAAAGGACAGGGTATAATGAGAGTGGAAAACGTTGGGGATACACATTAGACTGGAGGTTAGGATGGTCTTTCTGAGGAGGAGGGATTGAAGCTGCAATCTGAAAGATGTACATCTGTTAAGCCAGATAATTTCAGGCAGAGGGGGCAGGATGAGGAAAGGCCTTACTGCAGCAAAAACAGAAATAAAGTTTTCCCTCTCCTGAGAACAAGGAAAGTAAAAGGAACAGTGAACAGGCTAGAGAAGAAACATAACATGGCCTGAAAGAGTTAATCACTCCTAGTTTTTAACTGTTACTAATCTGCAGTGTCTGTAACTAGATTTGTGCTTCACAAAGCTGACCTATTACTCTTCAACACTATGTGAATTACATCCTGCACTCCCTTGTAGCAAATCACCCTGTGTAGCATTTGCATTTCAGAAAAAAGGTTGCAAGCCGATAACCCAGAGACAAACTGACTCAATTACCTGGCTGCCTGATGCCAGCTGTGACTGTTCTGAAATAATGCAGGAAGAATGCAAGACCTTCACTACTTTGATCCTTTTCATATACCCTGGACTGCGAGCCCCACATATAAAATCTTCTCAGTTTGGGGGTGGGAGGACACACACAGTTCTTGAGGCACTAGCCTGCTGTGTCTTCCCTTCTGCCTGGCACAACAATAAAGCCATCTCCCTCTTCCTCCAAAATCTCTGTCTCCGTATTTCTGTTTGGCATCGGTGCACAGGGAAGCCGATATTTCAGCAACAGTCCTGAGGCTGGAAGGAGCTTGAAAGAGCAGTGTGCTGGAGTGCAGTGAATAAGAGGACAGAAGCCTGGATGAAGCTGGAGGGTGGGAAAGGGCCAGATCATGCGGCCAAGTCTGGTGGAGGCAGGGCCTGGGGGCAGGAGAAAGTAGCAAAGTGAACGAGTGCATGGAAGGAGGTGGGGAAGAATTAGGTAGGAGAATGTGTAGGCAGGAGGCCTTGGATGGAACTGCACACAGCTTCTGGAAGGGGAACGGACCAATCTGGCTCCAGAACTGAGCCTCTGTGTTCAGTTCCATTTCCCCCATGGCCTGCTCTGGCCCAGCCAGAAGGGTATGAATTGAGATACTGGGTACCTCTTTCAGCCACTGCAACCCTGGGCATCCTCCACAGGCAGGATGATCAGCTCGCCTGGGAAGAGCTGTCTCTCACTTAAATTTCAGCACCTTGGAAGTTTAGGTCTCCCACCCCAAGTTTTCACAAGCTCCGTTTTCCCAGGCATGTTCTGCTTATCTCTTCAACCTGGTTCCTACAACGAGCCCGTCCCCCGTCTTCCGAATAGAGAGTGACCAGTATTGAATGGGTCTAAGTCCACGTCACTCTTACTTGCCCTTTCTCACAGTTGCTGTTTTAACTACAAGAACAAAACCTAACTTTTATATGGATCTTTTTTTCTCCCTGACTGCCCTGCCTTCAAAGTCTGAATCAGAGTTCTCTGTTTCCAAACCCAAACTTAATGTCTATTTACCCACTGGCTGTAGTTTTCTCTATATCGCTCTGAGCAGACTCCCGGAGCTAGAGTCTGCCAAGCAAAGGGCTTCTGAAATGTTCTTTTAGACCTTGAACTTGAGGCAATTCCACTAGCTTTTTGCTATCCTCTACCTGAAGATGTAACATGCTCCATATAATAAGAGCCCTGTGGTCCACGTTGTTGGTGCCACACCCAGATCCCCTTTACAGATTGGTGTGACATCCTCCAGCTCCTGCGTGTGTGGGGGGCTAAGGACTCACCCCTGTGACTCTGTCCAGAGACTTGTGCAAGGCTCAGAGGTGCCACTTCCTCTGGAGCTACCTGACACAACTCCTGAGGGGAAGGAGAAGGGGAAGGGAAGGGAAAATGCCAAGGGCTGATTGGTATGGGGGAGGAGTCCTGGTTTCTTGCCTCAAAGCCGAACAACTTTGGAGAACTTTACACTCTACCCCGGGATCTCGCCTAGACTTAACTTTATCTGAGAAGAGAGTCTTACTCAGCCTTTCTCCTCTTGCACTTACAGATTTCTTCCAAGAGCTCTCCCTCAGTATATCCCATGCACCCAAATCCCTGCCTCGGGCTCTGCTTCTCGGGGAATCTGTCTTAAAATGCTACCATTCTTCTTTATCTGCTCACTGATAAATTTCTCTTCCCCACTGCAGCTGAACTCATGTTCTGATTCCTCTGAATCTCCAGTCAGCATTAACAGCCAACCCCTGGCTGGGGAGCAAGGTACAGAAGATGTGAATCTGGGATGGTGCACCATGCCCCCCACTCCGTATCAATGAAAAAGACTGCCTTCCAGCATTCTGAGAGGAGCCTGTCCTAATCTCAGAACTAACCCTTCCACTAGCTAATACCAAACTTCCACCCCACAGTCCCTTAGCAGCGCCTTCAGCAGG
>NW_006791814.1:1955681-1960997 GCF_000442215.2 Lipotes vexillifer
AGCAGCGCCTGCAGCAGGAGGTTCTGCTCCGGCTCTATAAATAAATACTGCCCCCTGGTGGTGTGTGAATCCACCGGCCAGATGCTCTCTAAACACAGGGGACTTGGCTCTTCCCGTGGAGTCTGGGCCAAGGGTGTAGCTCCTCTCACAGGGTGAGGTCCTGAGTCCGCTGGCTTCTCAAATGCCACCCTTCGACTCAATTCCCAGTGTCAGTTGAGAAGGGGTGGTGATGGGACGAGGGGGCACAAAGTCTCTCACGCAGCACCCATCCCAGGGGAGGGAGCCCCAGGGGGTGTCCCAGGAACACACACGCTCATTAGTGCCTAGGGCTTTAGCTCTGCTGCCATCAGACCTCACTCAGTACCTCTCACTTCTCTTTAGAGGCACTGATCACAATCATAACTCCACCACTGTCTGTTACAATCCTTCACTTAATGTCTGTTTCTGCCCTAGACTGTGAGCTTCCTGAGGACCAGAAGCACGCCTGCTGGTTCATCACAAAATCCCTAGTTCCTTACAAGGTACCTGGCTCACAGGTGCTCAGTGAGTGAGCTGACCACATGAGAGGAATAATGGTCATCGATCATGATTTTTTAAAATTTCCAGAACAATTTGCAGTAAATAAAACCACGTTTATGTTTATGATATCATTTGCTCCTCATAACAAACTAGTGGGTCGAGGTCTCGGTGTGCTGGAGCTGGCTTGCATCTGCTCGCTACAGAAGAAATGTCGCTAAACATTCAGGACTTTCTTGTAAGCCAGTTGTTAAACCATTGGTAACTTGATATTGGATTTGTGGGTATCTTTACACCCTGGAAATGGACAAAGACAACAAATAAGGGCTTTTCTTTTACAAAGAGCAGGTTTATCAGCAAACCACTGGCAGGAGGTATGTTCAAAAATCGTTGTGTGAGTGGGTAGATGGGGATTACTTTAAATACGGTGCTGCTGAGGTTTGAGAAGATGGAGTGAGACCCCCAGAGTCTCTGAGCCTTGCTGTAGTGAAATGCTGACTCCAAATGCATTTCCTACTTCAGCAGGCATTTTTCGAGGGTCAACTGTGTGCCAGGACCTTCTTGCCATGGCACAGTGTGACTGGGAAATTAGTGGTTAGGCCTGAGCAGTTTCTCATCAGAACTCCTGTCAAACAGCGGTGCTGGTGCCCGTCCCAGGAGGCCTGGCCCTGCCCAGCACCTGATGCTCCACCATCATGTGGGGTCTGGGAAGGGTCCTGCTGCCACAGACCCAGCATCTGGTGTGTACAGGTGGCCCACTGTGTGTACCCCCTGCCCTGGGCTCCTTCCACAGAACACGCAGCTCCTCTGCATGAGGCAGCCTCGCTCAGCTTCCGAAAGGAACAGGAACCTCATCTGGACCTCAGCCCACCTCCGGGGCCCCCTCTGGCAGGGCCCGTTCTGGCTCCTTGCACATCCCTAAAGGCTATTGGGATCACGCCATGAACGGTAAAGAGTCAGAGGTTTCAATGGGAACCACTGGACACTGCCCCTAACTGCATGGGGCCGGTTATGGATTGAACTGTGTTCCCCCCAAATTCTTATGTTAATGTCCTAACCTTAGACTGTGGCCTTATTTGCTAATAGGGTCCTTGTAGAGGTAATTAGTTAAGTTAGGATGAGGTCATACTGGAGTAAGGTGGGCCCCCAATCCAATACGATCAGTGCCCTTATAAAAAGGGAGAATTTGGACAGATACACACAGAGGAAGATGTGAAGAAGGCAGAGATCGGGGTGATAGCTCTACAAGCCAGGGAATGCCAAAGATGGCCAGAAAACCACCAGAAGCTGGAGGAAAGGAGTGTAACAGACTCTCCCTCACAGCCCTCAAAGGAGCCAACCCTGCTGACATCTTGATCTTGGACTTGTAGCCTCCAGAAATGTAAGACAATACATTTTGTTGTTTAAGCCACTTAGTCTGTGGGACTCTGCAGTCGCCGAAAACTAACCCAGGTCCCTTGCTTTGCAAACCTCAAAACTGGGCAGCACTTAATTAGAGCTTGGGTGACTAACAGCGACGTTACAGACAGACAAGGGTTAGAGCTGCATGCCAGAGCCAAGGACTGTATTTAATAGAAGATGCCCCGGGCATCCGGTCAGGTCAGAATGACCCTGAACAACTCCAGGCTGTTCCATTCTGAGTGGCAGCCCTCCAGTTCCCCAGAACCCACACAGCTGACCACAGATGCTGTCTGGAGTCACCAGGGTCAGGGACAGGACATCAGCAAGTTGCTTCATCGTCACAGCGCTGGCCTCAAGCCTGCCCGTGTGACCATACTCCAGAGGCTGGCTGGCCGCTGGCAGACCCGTGCAGAAGGTAGAGCAGCCCGGAGGGAGACAGATGGCCCGTGGAATCTGCCGCTGGGACTTCACATACCCCCACTGCCTGCAGGATTCCCACCATCGTATTTTCTCTATTAATAAAAACAGTATTTTCAGCAAACCCATAAAAAGGGAAATTTGATTCACACCATCAGGAAAGGGATGGGTCAAATATTGATTCCTGGACTTAGATCCTTGATACCAAATCCTCATGGGCAGTGCGTGAATTAGTTGACCCTGGATGCTCCAAGGGTACAGAGTAGACATAGCCAAGCACAGCTTTCCCTGACCTGTGGTTGACGGGCATTCTGCATTATCCAGCCCTCTGCCCCACTGCCAAGTGCTGCTAGAGCCTGCTTCTCCTGGCTGGAGTGACGGCCCTCACTGGAAAACAAGGGTGTGGAAGCTTGGAATCCACCACTTACTCCCGACTCCTCTGAGCCCTGACTGGGCATGGCCAGCTGGGCATTCATACTCATTAATGCATTCCTATCCTTTCCCACGCCACACCTGGCGTGTGTACACAACACACTCCACTAAAGGAAGATTGTAACCTAAACATCAGACAAGAAGAGAAATCCTTATGCTAAGAAGAGGTAGAGAGCTCTTCTGTTCCAGTTCTTTAAAGGCCACTGTAATTCTGCAGATCAGCAATGCAACTTTGGAGAAGTGTGGCATGGTGGGCTCTATATCTATCAGGACAGTAAGTCCTGACATTGCCAGCAACATATACTTTAAAATATTCTCTCTCGAAGTCCCCACGTATACCTTTGCCTGTCCGATCATATGTTCCTAATTCCCAGTTCAGAAAATACGATCCAACAAACTCCCCTTTAGGAGGGCTTATGTCCCAGAGGGTGTCCTTAGAATCCCACACATCCTGCAGGGGAGATCAATGGCATCAATTCCTCCCTCGTCTAGGGGTCAAGAGCTAGTGGGAGCCATGGAGCACCGTCACGGGGAAGGTTTCTCTGTGTTTCCTGCCCCCTCCTGGGGGATGCTGCAGACACCCAGCTGTCCAGCTTGGGACCAGAGCTTTAGTGCTAGCCAACTGATGAGGTTCTTCTTTCTAGATTATCTGTTTTCTTCAGTGGAGAAGTCTGCCAAGGCCCATAATTTGTGTCACTTTTGTTTGCGGGCCATCAATTCTCCTTGCCTCACAAGGAGTGTTTTATCTCTTTCTGTCTGGTAGCCTGAGTTCTCGAGAGAGAACACGTTAGGGACATGTCGACCTCTCATGACGGATGTGAAACCAGAGTGAGTTCTTATCACAGGGAGCCCTTAGTGCCCCTGTCTTCTTCCTCCTGCATCTTCCCTTTTCTGCCTACAAATTGATGTGATTTTCTTCAAAGTTAAAAAAGTGATGTGTGATAGGTCTCACTGCACATTTTGCCAAATAACCATAAAATATTCTTCTCTCTCCCCCCGGCCCCGTCCCTTTGTCTCTTCCCCTCCCTGACATGTGTGCATTTTCCTCTGTATGTGTGTGCCTGCGTGTATATCCTCACATATGTGTATACATACTTGAGTCATTGTCTTTGTCTATAGTTTATATCTATGACTATATGTTTACTTATATTTACACTTATCATCACTGTGGAAGCAATCTATGAAACTATAAATGCTGTCAAATAATGCAGGGAACAGAGTGCAATTGCCTAATTTTGGTGTGTTTATACAGGGAGGGAGCTGTTTAAAGGATCAATTCTATAACAGAAGGAGAAACCTGATTTCTAACCATTCAACCTTGTAATAGGTTAAATGATACCAAACCATTCATTGATTTTGTTTTTAAAGAGTAATAAACAGAAAACATGTACCAATTGAAAGAGCCAGGCAATTCAATTATAATTAGGGAAACAAAAAGTGATGAGCCTGAACAATGCTGCCTTAGTTTTGGGGATTAGTGTTGAAAATGCCAACTACATAGCGATGCAGTGTTTGTTTTCTCATTACTGAAGGCACTAACACTAATCACCTCATTTTTGAAAGTCACGCGCCAGTTGAATAAAGCACAAAACCAGAAGATAGGTCTAATTGACATGCAAAAAAAAAATACCCAAACACAGACCCAAATACAATGAGAATCTATAGCAGGAGACTGTTTGAGTAAATTTATATTTACCACTCCACTGATTAATGAACCAGTTCGTCCATCCATCCAGCCATCCACTGACTAAACAAATATGTTTTGAGCTCCTCCTATGCTTCAGGCACTGTGTTATTAATATATACCTTAAGTATATATTAATAGCTAGATGCAAATGACTCCAATGAAAATAACAATTCTTTCTTGTTATTTTTAGCCATCGTTGCCTAAAATTTCCCTGTGTGGCTAGAGGGAAAAGTACTTAAATGGCTGAAGACAGACAGGGCATGCCAACATACCTTTCGTAGCCAGACGAACACAGTTGATTTTGGTCTCCTGTGAACAACAAAAGTGAGACTTCAGTTAATTTGTCGTGGGTTTGGTTTTTTAATACATATAAAATATACATATACATATTTGCATATATAGGCATGCATATGTATTTTTAATTATAATTTAAAACTTGTCCCTTCCATTTTTTCCACCATTGGCATCACCTTTTAATTCTATGTCGTTTCGTTTCATGCTAGGTACGTACCTTGCTACTTTCACTTCCTGGCTCCCATCACCTTATAAGCTTCTTCCCCAGACAGAACCAATGCATAAATACTGCCCAGCAGTATTTATAAATATAAGTGGGTACACTGTGGCATGTGTGTGCTTCACTCAGTTGCATGGGTTAGTAGATGGTATCAAGGGCATCCTTGCGAAGCTCAGTTAAAAGTATATAATGCACCTATATGCATACACTGAAACAGACACTTAGGAATAGCCCAGTCAATATGAATCTATAAGAAGCAAACTGCAAAATTCATGTTCAAAAAGTTACTTTGGGGCTTCCCTGGTGGCGCAGTGGTTGAGAGTCCGCCTGCCGATGCAGGGGACACGGG
>NW_006791814.1:1961559-1966181 GCF_000442215.2 Lipotes vexillifer
TCGTGCCCCGGTCTGGGAAGATCCCACATGCCGCGGAGCGGCTGGGATCGTGAGCCATGGCCACTGGGCCTGCGCGTCCGGAGCCTGTGCTCCGCAACGGGAGAGGCCACAACAGTGAGAGGCCCGCATACCGCAAAAAAAAAAAAAAAGTTACTTTGGCCCGGAGATCTCTGGTAGACATCTTACAGTTTTCATAGATAATGCTGTGTGGGTGTGTTTGCGTGGCAATGGAATCTTTGCTTGGTGAGCTATCTTGTTGCTGTTGGCTGCTCCCCAAGTGAACAGGATCCATAAATTTATGATGTTGCTGGGCATGCAGTTGAGATACAGAAGAGTGTGCTTAGCAAGAGAATCATTTTAGCCTGCGCTATTGGGATCATATCCTAGGAGGTCGTGGAACCAGTTGAACATTCCAGTTGACTAAGTTATACCCCCAGTAAGAGTCTGAATATTGTGTAGCAAAGGAAAATAAAAAGCAAAGAATGCTTTTCTCTTTCTGACTTACTTCACTCTGTATGGCAGACTCTAGGTCCATCCACCTCACTACAAATAACTCAATTTCGTTTCTTTTTATGGCTGAGTAATATTCCATTGTATATATGTGCCACATCTTTATCCATTCATCTGCTGATGGACACTTAGGTTGCTTCCATGTCCTGGCTATTGTAAACAGAACTGTAAAACAAATACCGTATGCTAACACATGTATATGGAATCTAAGAAAAAAAAAGGTCATGAAGAACCTAGGGGCAAGACAGGAATAAAGACACAGACCTACTAGAGAATGGACTTGAGGATATGCGGAGGGGGAAGGGTAAGCTGGGACAAAGTGAGAGAGTGGCATGGACATATATACACTACCAAACGTAAGGTAGATAGCTAGTGGGAAGCAGCCGCATAGCACAGGGAGATCAGCTCGGTGCTTTGTGACCACCTGGAGGGGTGGGATAGGGAGGGTAAGAGGGAGGGAGACGCAAGGGGGAGGAGATATGGGAACACATGTGTATGTATAGCTGATTCACTTTGTTATAAAGCAGAAACTAACACACCATTGTAAAGCAATTACACTCCAATAAAGATGTTAAAAAAAAAAAAAGCAAAGAACGCAAGTGTGTGAGGCTCAAGAATCCAACGCCTATCTTGCTAATGCTCACACGTAAGGAACCACTGCGTCTTGAAGACACTGAGCTAGTCAGGATTATGCAGAAGTAATAAAACCCATGAAATTCAGGGGCTAAAAACAGCAAAGGTTTATTTTCCACTCAAGCTACATGTCCAATGTAGGCGTATGGCTGGGTCTGAGGGCGAGGTAATGGTGGTGGTTAGGGGATACTCTAATCGTTGCAGTCACCCCAAGACCAAGGCTGGTACCTCCATTTTAACACAGTACTTCAGTGTTCACTGAGGCAGGAGAAAAGCATGATGAAGAGTTAAGCACTGGCTACTATCAGAAATAATGCTTTTACTTTGACTCGGGTTTCATCAGCTAGAGCCACTCACAGGACCAATGCCTGACTTTAGTGAGGCAGGAAATGGGAGTCCTCCAGGCACCAAGAAGAGAAGCAATGTTAATGTCTACAGCAGAGTCTACTTTATCCATGCACACCTCCAAATGCTAGGAATTGTCGCTCCTATTAAACCCAGGTATGACTCCCCAATGGTCTTGATTCTGTTCTGCAGATGACAGAAAGTCTGCCTTTGCTCGTGTAGGAAAGACGTCTTGATATTGAAAGACAGTTCTCAGGTTCATTAACCTTCTTGTTCTTCAGCAATTCCTCATACGATAAGAATTCGAGTCCTTTGAACTAATACCCATCATGCTCCTTCTGGGTCACTTTCTCTCCACAAAGGTGAAGCCTAATGTGTCTTTTGAGGGAAAGTTCACTTTAAAATGTGTCACATTAAAGGGAATATTGGGTAGCCACAGTGGTTTATTCTACTTCTTCCTCATTGAGTCGTTCATAGAACTTTCTAATTCTCCTTAGAATTATCTTCCCTTCCACACTTGCATGCCTGAAAGTGAGCCATTTCCCAATACCACCTCCTCCACCCGAATCTATTAAACTATTTTCTATCATCTAGAGCACACATCTGATTAAGTTTAACTATCCTTGGCTCTCACAAACATGACTCTGACATAATCTGCTTTGTCCCAAGTTCCTGACACCTTTAATTCCATAACCAATTTGTCTTTGTTGGTTAGAATCAAGTACAGAATAACAAAGTCCTGAGTCACTCTCTTGGCCTTCTGGGTGACTGAATTGTTAGCAAGTTAGGAACATGCTTGAAATTCTACATTTGATCATTTGGGAAGTCTGGCCTGTGGGCATTAACTCAAAGTTCCCAACTGGTTCTGTAAAAAGGAAATGAGTACTTTCCTTGTGCCAAGATTATGTAAGCCTTTGGGAAAAGGAAAAGCATTTGGTATATTTTCCGTTCCATCTCCACAGTACAATACAATTTCATGTCCCCATTATTTTAACCTCACTCACATTCCATTTCCCACTCTAGACTTGCAAATCTGCACACAGGAATATATCACTTTGGGATAGAATATAATGCCCTAACTGTTGTGCTTCTGTTGAGGCCTGCTTCTACTCAAGGATCTGCCAGTGCTGTGCGATACTGAGCAACTCACTGCCCCTCTCTGTGTCTCAATTTTCCCACCAATCAAATGACAGAGAAAGGGATGGAGGAGGCCACTTTGGTAGAGTAGGCGGGATATTCTAAGGTTGCTTCCAGTTATGAGTAGGAAGAATAAAATTTCCAGACTTTCATTTTCCAAAATGTAGAGGCTGTGGTATAGAGAATAGACTTCCAGTGCAAGAGAAACTAGTTGGTGGGGAGAGTGTGGTGGTAGAGATGATGGTAGTGGCCTGGACCAGGAGGGAGAGCCTGGCTACAGAGATCCTGTTCCCCCCAAACCTCTGCAAAGCGTATCTTGGCTCTGCTTGATCCCAGAGTCCTCACCCTGCTCCATGCTTCTGGTATTGATGATAACCCACTGGATCCTCAGTCTAGGCTCCTTGCAGCCCAATTTCCTGTGATGCTCTTCCATTGCCCTGATCCCTAAGCTGTTGTTTGGCCTCGGTGTGGCTCATCCACTTAGCATGTCAGTCCCTGAAAGCATCACTACGAAAAAAAAAAAAAAAAAAAAAGAGGAAGTTTCTCTTTTCTTAAGGTACCTATTTCGAACATTTTATTTTTCATTCTTGTAGCAAGGCTATGTGATGAATATCACAGTGTTCCCTTTTTTTTCTCTAATGAAACAAGATTACATAAAATTTCCCAAGGTTACACAGATAGTAAGCCAAACAAAGTAACCTTGAAGTAAATGGCCTTCTTTTCTGAGGTGTCTGTTGGCAAATATGTTTGAGCCACTGAGGTCAGATGCCCTGCTTTCTTGGCTTGTTCACAGGCACAGTGATGTGGAGCACAGCCACATTTTGAAAAACAGGCCAAGCAATTTGTATGAAGGAATTCTGTTTTGACTTGAAGCAGGACCCTGAGCAATCAGAAAGCCAGGGATGGAAAAGGGAAGCAGAGAGGCTCTGGAAACTGAGCAGCCCAGAACCATTACAAGTAGCTCACCTGGCAGGCTCATCCTCTGGAAAAAAATGAGTGAGGAATGCCTTTTAAGGCATGAAAGGGCCAGAGTACCCTCTGAGATATAACTCCCTAATAAGCATGCAGGCTGTAATCTGCAGATCTTCAGTCACCAACAAAAGCCAAAGTAAAGCTGCAGGATGCAGGAGAGCTGGCTCTTGGTGGCATACTCTTCTAACTGGATACATGTTCATCACCAACCCTATCAGATCTTCCTGGAAGGCACTAGGCTCTGCTTCAGGCAATAGCCAGGGCCCTGAGCCCGACTCTAAGGGATGAACATGCAAGCCCATTCAGAAAACTCCCGATTAAACTCAAGCTCTGAAAATATTTTGTGTTCTCTCTCTAGATGCAGACTTGATTGTCTTACCTCACCAGCTCTCTGGAACTCACCTCAATCTGATTGCTCTCATCAGTTCGACAAAGACTTTCAGATGGTCAACTCTAAAGGTCACTGCTCCAACCCCATCTTCCTTAATTTCTCATCAATATTAGTTGCAACTGACACTTTCTCTTTGACTCTTTTTCTCCTCTTGCCTTTTAGGTCACTCTACTCTCTAGGTTTTTCTCCCACCTCACTGTCTGTTCCTAATCCTCTTTTTTAAATTTAAATTTTATTTTATTTGGCTAGACATTTACCATCTGCTTGACCTCCACACACTGGAGTGGTCTCATTTTATATCCTCTTTCATCTATATCCCAATTTTCTCACTAAGAGATTACATTTAGTTACAAGGCTTTAAGTACTGAACCCTAGTAATGCTCAAATTTCTAACAATGGTAACCAGAGATCCAGGCTCATATATCCATATACTCATAACAAATCTACAAACCTCCAGAAGATAATTCTGTTACTCTCTTCACTTGTACTCCAGGCCTTATACACACACCCGTTTTCCTCATTTCAGGAAATGTTACCATTATCTACTCGATTGACTAAGTAAAAAACCTAGGAGTCATCCTTGAATTCTTCTAGTTCCATAATTTCCCACAACCAATCCACAGTCAATTCCTGC
>NW_006791814.1:1966201-1968709 GCF_000442215.2 Lipotes vexillifer
AAAATGATAACCATCTGAAATCAAATCTCCCCACATATCCTTCAAAAAAAAAAAAACACAGGAAAACAAGAAAAAAATAAAGCTATACAAAACTCACAACCTCAACATCATTAAAATACATAGAGGGGCTTCCCTGGTGGCGCAGTGGTTAAGAAGCCACCTGCCAATGCAGGGGACACGGGTTCCAGCCCAGGTCTGGGAAGATCCCACATGCCGTGGAGCAGCTAAGCCCGTGCACCACAACTACTGAGACTGTGCTCTAGAGCTTGCGAGCCACAACTACTGAGCCCACATGCCACAACTACTGAAGCCCACACACCTAGAGCCTGTGCTCCACAACAAGAGAAGCCACCGCAGTGAGAAGCCCGTGCACCACAATGAAGAGTAGCCCCTGCTCACCCCAACTAGAGAAAGCCCGCATGCAACAACGAAGACCCAGTGTAGCCAAAAATAAATAAAAAAAAAAAAAAAAGAATAAATAAAATAAATAAATTTAAAAAATATATATAGAACCCTCAAAACTTCATAGTCCCTGTTAGTAGAAGAACAAGCACTGCAGTTGAATGAACTATTTCTAAGGATCTCAACACAAGCCTTTGTGGAGAGCCAGGACTGTACAGAAAAACAACATGAAAGAGAAAAAAGGTAAGGTAGTTGAGGCTGTAAGATTTTATAAAATGATCTTCAGCAAGACCAAGTTCCTATTTGTGAAAATTCTGAAAGAGAATCCTGCTAGAATAAGGAAATGACTATGTGAAAACCTGAAAGCACACATAATTCAAGATGGTAATCTTCCACAGGTATCACTTATGGGGGAAACTAGGGTAAAAAGAAGGGAGAAGCGTCCTCGGGAGATTGGATGATGAAAAGGAAAGAGGCAAGAGGGGGAATTTTAAGACTCTGTACATTAAAAGAGAAGAGCAACAGTGACAAGTCAGAGAGCACATAACCACCCATCCCCCATGATACAAAAAATTCAGTCATACGTTAAAACAAACATACTTCACTGCCTTATCAGAATAGTGTGTTTCTGAACCTCAAATCTACAAAATGAATAAATGGAAGAAGCCAAATAAAGCTGCTATACGAAGAGAACAGAATATAAAAATCAAAACATCCCAACTGATAGAAATATAAACCCCCTCCAAAAAAGTTACAAACCAGAAAAGAATCTGTAACACAATAATACTCCAAACTGAATTAAATTTCCTCAAACAACTTTGAATTAGAAATGCAAAGATTAATAAATGAAACATAAAAGAACTAGGAAAAAAGGGTTGATTGAACTCAGAGGCAAAAACAAAAAACAAACAAACAAAAAAGAAAACAAAACCAAAAGTGATGAGAAATGAAGATTAAATTATTAAATTACAAGGTGTCCAAAGGAAATTTTTCTTTTAATTAAAAAAATTTTTTTTGGCTTTGTTGGTTCTTCGTTGCTGCATGCGGGCTTTTTCTAGCTGTGGTGAGCAGGGGCTACTCTTCACTGAGGTGTGTGGGCTTCTCACTGCAGTGGCTTATTTTGTTGCGGAGCACAGGCTCTAGGCACGCGGGCTTCAGTTGTTGTGGCACACAGGCTCAGCAGTTGTGGCTCGCGGGCTCTAGAGTGCGGGCTCAGCAGTTGTGGCACATGGGCCTCGTTGCTCCGTGGCATGTGGGATCTTCCCGGACCAGGGCTTGAACCCGCGTCCCCTGCATTGGCAGGTGTATTCTTAACCACTGCGCCACCAGGGAAGTCCCCAAAGGAAATTTTTAATAAGGGGCATCGAAGAAAGAGAAAGGCAGCCAAGGGAATGAAAATGAGATAGAGAAAAATGTAACAAGAGTCAGTGAAAAAGTGGCTTAAAGAGAAGACAAAGAAGATCCAATATATGTCTACTTGAAATCCCTTTGAAGACAGATTAAGTAATTAAATAAGCAAAGACTTATAACAATAATCTGAGGAAAATGTCTGGTATTAAGAGATGACCTGAGCCTACATATTGAAAGGACTCAAAGACCTGAAAGATCAATTTCAAGATCCTAGCAAAACTGTTTAACTTAAAAAAAAAAAGTCTCAAGGACTCCAGGAAAAAAGGATCAAACAATTTACAAGGGCAAGAGAATTAGGCTGCCATGAGATGTCTCCAAAGCAACATACAAGGCCGAGAAATATGGAGCAGCATTTTCAAGAACTCAAAGAAAGAAATTATGAACCAAGGATTTTATAGCTAGCCAAGTATCTTTCAATTATCAAAGCTATAGAAAAATAACTTGCAACATTCAATCACTCAGAGATTCCTGTACTCATGAGTCTTTCTTGAGAAATATGCCAGAGGATAAACTTCATTCAACAAAGAGATGACTGAAGACATTTTGGCAAAAGGATCGACGGAAAGCATTTAATATATTTAATTGTAAATCTAAGACTAAAACAAGGTAGGGACATGGTTGAAAGCAGAATATATAAATGTTTCATTTTCTTGTAAAAATAATGCAAGTGAAAATGAGAAAGAGAAGAAATAGGGA
>NW_006791814.1:1968747-1991175 GCF_000442215.2 Lipotes vexillifer
GGGAAAGAGGAGAGCAGAGTAAGTTCACTCTGATTGTTGTACAGGTAACAGATGAAAGTCAGTGGATACCGTCAAAAACTGACAAAGCAATGATGTCTGCAAGACGGCAGAATAAATTTTCACACTCATCATCCCCCAGAAACATAATTTTGACACCCATAGATGAGAGTGCCTTTGTGGGAACTTGAAAGTCCAGAAGAGAGGTCCCAGCACCCCACTGGAGCAAAAACTCTGATAATAGAAGCATTGAGGAGGGTAAAAAGAACAGTTTCACTTTACATGTGTCATCTGTCCCCCAAAGTGGCACAACTCAGTGCCAAGAGACCCCATGGGGGAAACGAGAACATCATGAGTGACCCACCTCCCCAGCTATGTAAGATGCTGCTCAAGAGGCACATTTCTTTTTTGTCCCAATCAGAAAACAGAGGGGATCAGCATGGCTGAATGGTCTGGAGGCAGCTAGGACCAGGGAGAAGAAAATGTGGTAGATACAGACGATGGACTACTATTCTAAACAGAAGGAGAACCTGCCATTTGCAACAACATGGATGAACCTGGAGGACATCAGGCTAAGTGAAATAAGCCAGACACAGAAGGACAAGTAATGCATGATTTCACTTACATGTGGAATCTGATAAAGTCGAACTTATAAAATCAGAGAGTAGTGGATGCAGCAGCTAAAGTGTAGAGGAAATGGGGAGACGTTGATCCAAGAGTTACATAGGATGAGTAAGTTCTGGAGATTTGTATATGACTGTTTTTCAAACTTGAAATTTGCTAAAAGAGTAGATCTTAAGTGTTCTTACCACACACAATGGTTAACTGTGAGAGGTGATGAATGTGTTCATTAGCTTCATTATGGTGACCATTTCACAGTGGAAGGAAGGGGGAAGGTACAAATTAGGGGTATGGGAGTACCAGACACAAACTACTATGTATAAAGTAGATAAGCAACAAGGATATATTGTACAGTAGAGGGGACTGCAGCCATTATCTCGTAATAAGTTATAATGGTGTATAATCTTCAAAAATAATCACTGTGCTGCACACCTGAAACTAATATATTATTATAAATCAACTGTAGGGCTTCCCTGGTGGCGCAGTGGTTGAGAGTCCGCCTGCCGATGCAGGGGACGCGGGTTCGTGCCCCGGTCCGGGAAGATCCCACATGCCGCGGAGTGGCTGGGCCCGTGAGCCCTGGCCGCTGAGCCTGCGCGTCCGGAGCCTGTGCTCCGCAACGGGAGAGGCCACAACAGTGAGAGGCCCGCGTACTGCAAAAAATTAAAAAATTAAAAAATAAATAAATAAAAATAAATCAACGGTACTTCACAAAGAACCCAAGACAAACAAATCAACCAAAAACCCCATCACGTGGTACACCTTAAATATATACAATTCTTATTTGTTAATTACACCTCAAAAATGCTGGAAAACATGCTGCCAGGAAGAGGTTAAATAAGAAACGAGGATAAAATGTATTGAAAAGTATAAGAACAAAGATAACTACTAGAACAAAAATAGAAACCTTTCTAAATATCAAAAGAAATTTTAAAATAAAAGGGTAAGGAAAACATATCGGTAACTATTACAAAACTAATACAGTAAATTATGATATAAAGAACATACGACAGAGTTGAGACCAAACATATCAGTCACATCAACACATGTGAATGGGTTTAAACTCATAATTACATGAAAAATATTTCAAAATGTCTCATAAAGTGATACCCAACTATCTGCTATATATAAAGGTCAAACCTGAAACAAAGTAATTCTGCAAGGCAACAATAAAGGAATGGGAGCCAAAAAAAAAGAAAGCAAGCCGTATGAGTGGTCCTGATATCAGACAGAGTAAAATGCAATTTAAAAAGCATAAAATATAACAAAGAACACTTTTGAATGCTAAACCCACGATTAACAAGAAATATAACAGGCATGAATATCTATGCACCAAAAGCCACAATGATCACCTTTATGAAGTAGAAACTATAGGAGATACAAGAATAATAGAAGACTACTGTCAGTATAAGACAGATCGAGTGGCAAAAAAATAGGCAAGGATACAGAAGAGCTAAAATAATTAGGCAGATCTTGTGGATCTGTGTCAAACCCTACAGCCTGATTATAGAGAAAAACCTTTTTCTTATGAAGCATTCAGAAAAATTTACCACATGTCAGCTAATTAAGAAAGCACTGCTATATTGAATAGATTAGAAATATTATAAGAAACATTCTATGGTTATAATATAATAAGATGAGAAATTTTTAAGAATATAAAAAAACCAAGTAGGTCCTTCCACCTAGAAATTTACAAAATAATTTCTTTTGGGCAACTTCTAGGTGAAAGGGAAGTTGTAAACAAAAATTTAAATATTTTAAAGCAAAATAGTGAAAGTCTACATATTGGAATCTACAAAAATCATGTAAAGCAGTGACTAGATTAAAGTACATCGGTAAAATGAAAGAATGAAAAAATTAACTAAATTTCCAGCACAGACATCTAGAAATGAAACAAAAAAATGAGCAAAAATAGGACCATAGTAGGGAATAATAAAGGCAAAAGCAGAAATTATTGAAATAGAGAAGAGAAAACTACTAGAAAAAAGAAAAAAGAGAGGAAGCACCAATGTACAAAAGAAGAAATGACAACAGGGAAATAACTATTGAGAAAGAAGAAACTGCTTAAAATTAGACTACTACTACTCTGAAAATAATTTTGAAAAGCTAAATGGAAATGATTATTTCCTAGGAAAATATAGCTTATTAAATAGATTTTATTACAAATAAAAACAAAAACAACAGATCTAATTTCACAGAATAAATTGAGGAAGATATTAAAGAACTACCCCATAAGAAAAACACCATGCTGAAATGTTTCCATAGGGAATTTCAATCAGACTTTTAAAGACAAGATAGTACTGACATAAACTGTTCTACAGCATGGAAAATGAAGAAAAACATTCTCATTTTTAAATGAAACCAGCGAAACATTGACACCTAAACGTGGGGAAGAGAATACCAAAAAAAGAAAAGGAGGGGAGAAGGGGAGAAATTATAGACCAATTTTACTTTTGAATGTGTAAAACTATTACGTAACATGTTGGTGAAGAGAATCCAACACTGCGTTGAGAAAAATAAAATGCCATGATCAAGTGGAATATATTCTAGAAATGCAAGGTTGGTTGGATGTTAAGAAGTCCATTCATAGAGTATACCATATTAATGGATCAAAGGAAAAGTCATACTATCTCTATTCATTCAGAAAAAGCATGACAAAATTTAATACCCATTCCTGATTAAAAGAAAAAAAACCCAAGAAACTAGGAATTGATTAATATTTTCATAATATGATAAAAATATATATCCAAGTTCTAACACCATCATCTTACTTAATGGGACTCTAGTAAAGGCATTCTCACTAATACCAAGAACAAGAGTAGAATGTCCCCCATTTCCACTCCTCCTTCATATCATACTGGAAGTTTTAGCCAGTGCAATTGGATAAAAGAAATCAATTAGAGGCATACAAATTGGAAAATAAACTTTAGAGTATCTGTTTGGAGATGATATAACAGTATATCTGAAAATCCTTAGAGACTCAATGATAAAAGGTAGCAGGATATAAAATTAACATACAAAGTGAATAATAACCACAAACACAACCAACCTCAGTCAGCAGATATGGCAGCAAATCCCATTCACAATGGCAACAAAGATTAAATACTTGGTATTAAACTTAGCAAGAACTGCAAAATCTATATGAAGAAAACTTTACAACACTCCTGAAAGACACAAAAGCAGACTTGAACAAACAGAAAGACATCTTCTGTTCTCAGCTAAAATAATTCAACATCTTAAAGATGTCAGTTCACCCTAATTAATGTATAAATTTAATGCAATCCCAGTAAAATTACCAATAGGCTTTTTATGGAGCTGGACAAGTTAACACTACAGCTTATACGAAGAAATGAACACACAAGAAGAACTAGGAATCATTAGAAGAGAAAATCCAGGTGGGGGGACTTGCCCTATCAGATATCAAGGCATAGAGCCTTTATAATTAAAACTGTGAGGTACTAACACATAAATAGTCAAACAAGTGAGTGGAAGAGAATTTCTGGATTTTCCGGAAAAAAGACACAAGAACATATGAAAATTTAAAATATGAGAAGTGTGGCATCTTAAATTATTGGGGCAAAGATGGACTTTTTAAATGTTGCTAGGACAACTAAATAGACATTTGGGAAAAAAGATAAAATTAGATACATACTTCACACCATGCCCAAAACAAACACCAAACACCAGAAATTTAAATGTAAAAAATATTTAAACTATACAAGTTCTAGAAGCAAACATGGGTGAATTCCTTTATAACCTTGGTGTAAGAAAAGGCTTTTTCACTATGACTCAAAGTCTGGATGCAATTTTTTAAAAATTGATGCATTTGACTACATTCTTTTTTTGGTGTGGCAAAAACGTTATAAGCAAAGACTAGAAAATTGCAACATATATCACAGATAGAGAGTTAATATCCCTGATATATAAATAGCTCTTAAAAACTGAGGGGAAAAAGGTAAAAATCCTGATAGAAAAACGGGCAAAGGACATACACATGTAGTTCCAAAATTACATAAAAATGTCTCCTAAATATATGAAATGATGTCAACTTCATTTTTTATAAGAGAAAGGGAATTAAAACTATATTGAGATACAATTTCGTGTGTATAACTTTGAAAAAAATTAAAGTTAGACTACACAAACTATTGGTGAGGCTGTGGAGAAACAGATAATTTGAAACATTGCTGGAGGGGATGAAAACTGATTCAAACTTTAAGGAAGGAAACTTAGAAACAGCTACCAAAACTACATATTTGTCCACCTTTTGATCCAACAATCCCTCTTCTAGGAATGTACCCTGAAGACACACCTCCAACAATATGAAAAAATATATATGTACACAATACTCTATTGCAGCAATGTTTGCAGTTCAAAAATATTGGAAACAATCTATCTGTCCACACATAACAGTGATTGAATAAATCAAGATACAGCTACATAGTGGAATACTATGCAGCTGTAAAAAAGATTGAGGAAGACCTTTATGAACTAATATAAAGTGATTTCCAGGTATCAGTAGTGTATTATCTTTTCTATAGTTAGAAGGGGAAATAAAATATACACGAACCTTTTAACTTTGCAAAAAATTATAAGAAACTAATGACAGTAATTTCCCATAGGGGATGGTGGAAATGGGGTCAAATAAATGGTGTGTATATTTTTGTATGCACTTTTTTGTACAGGTTAGGCTTTTGGAACTATGTTATAATATTTTATATATACAAAAACATCAATAAGGATGGGGAAAGTGAACCTAAAATTAGAAACAAAGAGAAACAAATAAACCTAACTGTATTTCCAATAAATATATAACCATTCCTTAGGGAAATAAAAAAAGAATTCAATCAAAAAGAACAATTTTGAACAAAATATTTTATACAGCCTCAGATTAAAGACAGAAAGAACTATAAGCATATGTTGAACCTTAGTTAATGGATTTGTTTTACAAAGTGGTATAGGTTAATAATTCTGAAAATACTCTCTGGGTAGTCTAGGGTTGAACAAATAAGTACATGTATTGAGAATAATAAAAGGCAAGTTTCTCATTGTCAGAGGAACAAGTTAAAATATGAGGGGGAGGGTAAACACTGGAATGAGTCTTCTGATGTTGAACTGGAATTGGGGTGTCATTATGAATGTTTGGTTTTTAATACAGAGAGAGATAGATAGATGAAAATATACAGATATATGCATATCTTGTGTTTATGTCCACTCATAGAGCCTAAAAGCAATGACACCCACTAGTTCCCAGATGTTGGTTTCTAAGTACCATTCCCCATAACAGGGTTGGGGCAGAGAAAGCACAATATATTGTGCCAGAAAGAAAATAAGTTTTCATGAACTGATGGAGACATGTCAGAAGGACACAGGCACACTTCCCTGAAGGCACACTCCTTATATTTGCAGGGCTTAGGCAGAGGGAAAAATGGAAGCCACATACTATTTATTTAAATGTTTGAATTGATAGATCAAGCTAAACCTGCTAAATAAAATATATTCCATCCTTCTACTTTGAAAAATTTATACATATAAAAGCAATAATCAAAAGATATCTGTATGGTTTTTACATAATTAAAAGTCGGCAAAATTTTTCTTAAAGAGAATAAAAAATGAAGGATATTGGAACCAATTTGCATGGGGCTCCCACTAGCTAAGACTGGGATAATTTGAGCATTAAAAATAATGATGGCGGGCTTCCCTGGTGGCGCAGTGGTTGAGAGTCCGCCTGCCGATGCAGGGAATACGGGTTCGTGCCCCGGTCCGGGAAGATCCCACATGCTGCAGAGTGGCTGGGCCCGTGAGCCATGGCCGCTGAGCCTGCGCGTCCAGAGCCTGTGCTCTGCAACGGGAGAGGCCACAACAGTGAGAGGCCTGCGTACGGCAAAAAAAAAATAAAATAAAATAATGATGGCAATCGCTTATAACCTACTGAATAAAATAAGAATCTATGGGTCTATAAATTAATTAATTAAGAAAGAGACAAAGGAGGGCTCATCCTCACAAAAGATGTCAACTAATGCATGTAGAAAGAATGATGGAATTAGATAATCATCATTTGGTAAACATCTTACCAATAATTGAGGTAGACAAGAATCATCAAATGCTGAAACTAAGGGATGAATTTTTTATGCCTAACAGGATGTTTACGTAGCCTAGAATTATATCCTTATAAGATATATATACATTAAAGAGAAACAGTAACTTTATGATGGAGAAAACCTAGATGAACAACACTTTGAGTGACTAAAGTTAACATCCCAGTAATGGAATACATGGATATTACGCGTCTCCTGATATGATGCACCGAAAACTCAACGTCATTTCTGTGGTATTCCTGCAAAAGAAGCATCAGATTCATCATGAATCTAATCGTGAGCAAACCTCAGGCAAACCCAACGTTAGGGACCTTCTACAAAATAACTGGCCTGTAATTTTCAAGAGTCTAGGTCAGGAAAGCCAATGAAAGACTGAGATACAAGGAATCTAAAGATATGACAACTAAATGCAACATGTGATTGTGAATCAGATTAAAAAGAATTTTTATGTAAAGGACATAATGGAGACAATTGGGAAAATTGGGGCTAACAGTATCACATCAACATTAATTTCCTGGTAATTGTATTGTATTGTATTGGAAATGTACATTGAAGTATTTAGGTATAGAGATATGATAGATCAATTGATAGATTGACCAACAGACAAATAGACAGATGGGGCAGAGGGGAAGGGGAGAGAGAGAGAGAGAGAGAGAATGGAATGGTAAGGCAAATACGGTACACTGTGAGTAATTACGGAATTGGGGTGGAGGGTTTGTGAAAGCTCTTCATACTATTCTTGCCGCTTTTCTGTAAGATCGAAATTACACTGAAATAAGAAGTTTAAAATATTTGGAGGAGCAGAGAGAGTTAGTTGGGATAGAGAGGAAAAAAAAGATTGGCCATGGGTCGATCATTGTTGAAGCTGAGTGAGGGGCATATAAAATGAGTCCATTATCCTGTTTATTTTTGTATATGTTTGAAACTTTCCATATTAACATGATTTTAAAGGGAGAGAATAAATATTTTTCCATATTCTGAATTCATCATGTTATCTTGGCCTCAGCTCTCACCACGTTGGTCTAAACTGCCACCATCCCTTGCCTGGATGGCTGCTGTAGCTTCTTGTCCATTTTATCCACAGCCTTTCTTGACTCTGATAATTAATGCCTCCCCTTGTGACCCAGATCACCTTGTAATTACCTAAGTCAAATCCCACTACTCCCTGTTTAAAACTCTCCTATGGTTTCCTAGTGGATTAAGGGTAAAATCCCCTTATCTTCATCACCCTGCATAAACCAACACTGGTATCTCTTCTGACTAGCTTCTTACCACCTTCCCTCTTCCTGTTGATCCTGTTTATAATTCCTGAATCTGCTGAATTTATTTCATCCTCAGGACCTTTGCATTTGCTGTTCCCTCTCCCTGGAATGCATTGAGACCTTCACATCTTCATCATTCGAGTTCTATTATCTGTCACCTCCTCAGAGTTGCCTTCCCTGATGGTTCCACTCAGTTGCCACACCCTCCAGTTGCCCTCT
The DNA here is from genome assembly GCF_000442215.2 of Lipotes vexillifer. Taxonomy (NCBI): domain Eukaryota; kingdom Metazoa; phylum Chordata; class Mammalia; order Artiodactyla; family Lipotidae; genus Lipotes; species Lipotes vexillifer. The sequence goes on from NW_006791814.1 coordinate 1,976,942, forward strand.
ATCATATCACACTCTTTTCTCACCCATCACAAGATGAAATTATTTATTTGTATGTTTACTAATTGTCACTTTCCATGCTCCCCACCAGATGTAAAGACCGTGAAAGCAAGAGACTTGCCCATCTTTTTCATTGATGGTACAGTGCCTAGCACATATTATATATGCCATAAAAAATGAAGTTAGACATTCAAATTCTAGTTTCAGTTCTCATTGGTTGAGTGGACCTTGGATAAATTCCTTAGGTAAATTACTTAATCTTTCTGAGTCACACAGGGTCCTCATTTATAGAATGTAGCAATATCCTCTGCACATCTTATTGGGTTGCACAAAATTTCGAGTGCACAAATACCTGAAAGATGCAAAGAAGTATACATGCATGGCTTTATTATTGTAATAAACGGATGTTGGGATTATTGACAAGATCATTTTCCCTGTCTTCAACAGAATAAATCCCAAGTTTTTTAGCATGGCATGTGACGCCAGCCATTATCTGCTCTCTGTCTCTCTCAGGCCTTCTCTCTATAAGCCCAGAACCAATCACACCAAATCTCCCCAAACATATCACAGAATTCCCAAGCTTTGGGCTTCTGCCCAGGTGCTCCCTTTGCAGGACACACCCTGTCCGCTGCCCTACTGTCTGTGTGGGAAATGCCTACTCACCTTTCAATATTCAGCTCAAATGTTACTTTTTATATGAGATGCATCCTGATCCTTTCCACCTCCAGGCTTCCAGCTGCAGACTGGGTATTCTGCCAATGTGACTACTGATATAGTTTATTGTACACATTTGTTTTCATGACTGTCTTTTCCATTGCATTGTGGGTTCCCTGAGGGCAGGAACTGTATCTTATTTATCTGTGTATCCCCTCACTGACTCAGAGCAAGCCCTTAATAAATGACTGTTGGATTTTTATCACCATCATCACCATCATCATCATCATCAATCAATCAATCAATCAATCATCAATATCTCCTTACAGAGGAGAGCATGGTCATAATTTTGCAGAGTAAACAAATACGGACAAGGTACAGGAGACTAGATTCAAGACATGGCTTTGACCATGGGTAAATCACTTATCTACTCCGGACTTCAGCTTCTTATTCTGCACAAAGAAAGGAACTGCACAATCTATAAGCTCCCGTCCAAAACTACGTTTCATGCTTCCCATCCCTCAGCACCAGGACTTTGATGGAGCAGCTGTACAAATTGTCCCCTAATTGGGATGTCAGAACTGTGGTTCCTCTGAGCCTCATGGAGAGAGGCTTAGACCTGCCCCCAGGGACTGGTGACTCTCAGGTCTAAACCAGCCTAAGCCAGAGCTGTCCTTCATGCCTCCCTGCACAGCTCTTATCTGAGGTGAGTGATCCTTTTAGCTATAATTACTAATTGATGTTTGTAAAGTCTTTGAAATTCTCAGGTGACAGACGTAATCAAAGGTCAATTTATTATGATAATTGTTATTAGTACAGCTCCTCATTATTTGTTGATGTTAACGACAGGGCCAGCAGGTGTTTCAAGATTGAGCAGGGGATTGAAGCTGCCCACGTTTGGTGGGAGAAAGAGAAAAATGTGGATGTGGGGGGATTGGGGGGGTCTATTAGGGGCTCCTTCTGGTCTCAGTCTAGCCAGATTCCACTTTGTGGGGTTATGGCTTAGCACGAAGCATGACACTAATTGCACAGGACCAACTAACAGCATTTTTACATGTACAGGTTCAAACCCAGGTCAGTCTCTTGCTTCTGGAGTGTCCTTCAATAGCCTCTCTGAGTTTTGGCTTACTCATCTGTTAAATGAAGATACATATAGTATCATGCTTGCTGTGGTTGGAGAATGGGTTTGAGGCAAGCAAGAGCGGATGTGAGAAGAGCAGCTTGGTGCAGGGGGCGGCTGTTGAGGTTTCTTAGGCAAGAGATGATGGTATTCAGAATGAGGATAGTGGCGCTGGAGATAAGAAAAGCACGTGGATTGGAGAGAATTTCAGAGTGTACAATCAGTAGGACTTGGTGGCAACTGGATATAGAAGGTGAGGTACCTTGGGCAACCCAGACTTCTGAGATAGGAAACACTTAGGGATGTTTTCGGAGGGAAGGAATTATTTTAAAAAAGAATTGCCTACTATTTCCACCATTCTCTTGTAGGTTTGTTTTATTTGAATCTCCTCTCGAATCTATATCCTGATAAATTGTGTTTATGAGTTTGCAAAGTTGGAGTCCATGATGTAAAAGATCGAAGTTGACCAAAATTCAGCCTCCAGGAAGGGCCTGCAGAAGAATTGCCTCACTTCTGAACTTGTCTTTCTATGAGCACAACATTCCTGACCTTCCTTTGGAGTCTCACGCCCTCTCTCTCCTCGATGCATCCCGCATGTCAGCTGATATCTTTGCAAACCCTGGATTTCACCGAGTTTGCTTCTCCTTCCTGAATTTCCTCTTCCTGTACCCTATCCACAGTCTATTCAAATTTGATTGATGGGTTAAAAATGTTTGTGCACCCATAGATTTTGCTTTTTCTTTTCTCAGTGAACTCCCACATTCTGCTTCATACTTATCACCTATGATATTCTAATAATGATAGCTGACACTGAGTGTTTACTGACCACCAACCACCGTGATAAGCATTTTTAAATGCATCTTCTCATTAAACAATTAACAAACATTTTTGTAAAGTTGATACTATGGGCATCGAAATTTTCCGAATGAGAATGAGACTCAGAGAGTCTAAATCACTTGCCTAAGATCACAGATAGTTAGTGCCAATCTATGCAGTAGGAAAGACCCCCATACTAAACATAGTCATAAAAAATGCTGAGGGGAAAGAAACTTTGAGATCCATTCATCTTATTTAATGGCATTAACTTATAGCATTAGTGCTGTTGTACAGCACAAGAAACAGAATCCTTGCAGGTAAATGGCTCCATTAAATTCCAGTTTACTACTGTACGACAAGACAACATTGGTGGAAGAGGAGATAATGGAGTGTTTGAGCAAAAATGATATGATATTGATTGGTATCTCCTCAAGGCCCCTTATAATGTAAGGATATATATGATACATACCTCTTCTAGTGTCTTTGATGAAAAATAGGTATACTTCTTTCTCTCAAGGAAGAGAACCTGCCACATGCCCCCTTTTTGCCTTGGCTTCCAGGAAGCCCAAGAGGTGTAGGTAATGTTCTATTTCATTAACCACCTATACTATCGGGTTGGCCAAAAAGTTCGTTTGGGTTTTTCCGTAACACCTTGCGGAAAATCCCGAACGAACTTTTTGGCCAAGCCAATATAACTCTGACACAGTGATAACCTTTCTACCACTAAGATTCTTGAGCTAAATAAACTTTTTATTTTAACTGAATATGTATCTATGCATATTCATATGTACATGTACATACATACACACACACGGTAAAATGTTTATGTGTATGGATGTATATATGTATATACACACCTACACTGAATTCGTGCTCAAACACATATTCATGTTAGCAACACCTTGCTTTGAAAGGTGCTTAGGAACGTGCAGAGTTATCACACCTATTGTTTACTCCTCACAAAGACCCCAGTGAGTCTGGGAGGGCATATCTCATCCCCATTTGACATTGGTGGGGAAACTGAAGTTTAGGGTCAATATTCAGTTCATGTAGCTATAAAATGGCTTACGCTCATGGATCCAGTTTCCAAATTCAGAGGTTTTCCCACTTTTTCACCATTGGGGAGCCAACTGGGCTGAACTTCATGGAGACCCTCAGTTTGGAAGGGGCCTGATGAAGGCTATATGGAAACTGAACTTTTTAGGGATGGGGGTCTGCAGCATTGATGCCTCAAGGCCCAGGCTGAGAAGATTATCAGCTGTCAACATTTGGGTAACCTTCATTTCCTTCTCCAAATGAGTTTAAAGTGTATTTTCATTGAAAGGAAAATGTTCTTGGTCCCTCAGCTCTCATACCATTGATAATAAAATCTTTAGGAACTGTAAGTGTGTGAAAAAGCAACCTGGGAGAGCTCATCTTGGTATTTGTACAAGGTGACACTCAGAGAATTTCTCTGTACCTGGAAAGAGAATTTTGAGACCTAACAGGGATTCAGCAGAAATTCAGAGCTTTCCTATTTACAATAGCCCAGAGATGGAAACAACCTAAGTGTCCATCATCGGATGAATGGATAAAGAAGATGTGGCACATATATACAATGGAATATTACTCAGCCATAAAAAAAACCGAAATTGAGCTATTTGTAATGAGGTGGATAGACCTAGAGTCTGTCATACAGAGTGAAGTAAGTCAGAAAGAGAGAGAGACAAATACTGTATGCTAACACATATATATGGAATTTAAGAAAAAAAAATGTCATGAAGAACCTAGGGGTAAGACAGGAATAAAGACACAGACCTACTAGAGAATGGACTTGAGGATATGGGGAGGGGGAACGGTAAGCTGTGACAAAGCGAGAGAGAGGCATGGACATATACACTATCAAATGTAAGGTAGATAGCTAGTGCGAAGCAGCCGCATAGCACAGGGAGATCAGCTCGGTGCTTTGTGACCGTCTGGAGGGGTGGGATAGGGAGGGTGGGAGGGAGGGAGATGCAAGAGGGAAGAGATATGGGAACATACATATATATATAACTGATTCATTTTGTTGTAAAGCAGAAACTAACACACCATTGTAAAGCTCCAATAACCATTATAACCATTATAACCATTGTTATACTCCAATAAAGATTTAAAAAAAAAAAAAAAGAAATTCAGAGCTTTCAAGAGCAAGTGATAAGGCTCAAAGGGTAGAATGCAGCCCTGGAGGTAGACATACCCAAGGGGCTGGGTGATACCCAGGAGACAAAATCCACTGAGGACTGGGAAGGAGGCCTGGGCAGGTAGGTGGGGCACGGCACCCAGGCTCTGGGGACAGACAAGAACTGGGAGGGGACACTTAGCAGGCCAGAGTTTTCCAAAGTGGTTACAGAAAGGTGTGATGACAACCCTGGCTTCTAAATGTCCATTTCTCAGTTCTCCTTTCCACTTTCGCAGAGCTAATAAAACCTAGAAATACGTTCCTAACATAGGACTACGGCAACAAGTCAGAAAAAGGATGTATGGAGGCCTCTGATTCACAGTTTTCTGCTACCCTGGCTCAGCTATTGACGGGTAGGAGAGATCTAAGGTTTTCCAATGCCTCTCAACCACACTGCATGGTAGACTTTGAAGAACTACAGTCTTTTAAAGTGGAACAGTGTCACAGGGAATGTTAGACATTTCTTGACCACATCTCCATGGAGGTAAAGAGAAAGCTGTTACTAAAATCCTTCCATCAGTATGAAGTAACTGAGATTTCATGGTGCTTCTGGCCGTCCATGTATGCACTGATTTAAAAGGAGTCACTTTGTGAGACCAATCATAAGGTGGTATACATGAAAACACCTTGCTTAGGGTTTGGGATGCAGCAGGTGCTCAATAAAAGAAAATTCTCAGGATCTGTGATAGAAACTGCACTGGTGCTTCAAGAGTGAGCCTGGGTATTATGAGAATTTGAAGGAAAAGCTTTAGGGTATAATGGGGAAGTGTGGTGGTCCTTAGGGATGTTCTCAAATATCCCAGTTCTCCCTCTGGGCACACAGTTGGAAGGCACTGCCTCATTCCTTTTTGAAGTTAAGCATGGCTGCATGACTAGTCTTGGCCAATGGAAAGTGCTGTGTAACATTTTGTGTGGAAACTTTTTAGAACCATTGCCTTGTTTGCCATGTTTCTTTCCCTGCCTTGGTGTTTAAAGAAACACATGTCAAGATGGACTTTCCAGCTTAAGTTCCTGAGTAACTAGGATAAGCAGAGCCCTTCTGCTGGCCCATTTTGCACATGTAGAAAGAGTAGAAAGTATTTTTTCTGGAAAACACTGAGATTTCATGGTTGCTTGTTACTACAGCATAAATTAGTTTATCCTAACCAATACAGGAGTTTTCTTATAAACTCCCTCTGGAATATCTCAGACCCAAGCCATGTGATCTCCTGTGTGGTCTTAACTGTAACTCATTTGAGCTTGGGATTCCCGCATCTTCTCATTCCACGGTCCATCTGAGCTTTTTCAATGTGAACAGTCACTAAAGTAAAAACAGAATCAGGAAATGGGGTTGGGAGGGGCAAGGTCATTCTCCAAAGACAAAATCAATTATATCAAAAGACTCAACAGGAACAGATGTCAGGCTTGGAACCACATATGAAAAGTTAAACTAAGAAAAATAAAGCTTGGGGTGGGGTTACAAAGCAATTGAGTCATGGGTGAATTAAGGCAGTCAACAGGTGCCACACAGACATGGTTCCTGAGGTCCTCCTAGGAAGTGATGTGCTTCTATGTGGAGTCTACAGGACAAATTGGAATGTACCAGGAAAGGGTGCTTCAACCCTCCCCTCCTTCAAGGCAGGAGCTTCAGGGAAGCAGCAAAAAGGAAATGAGAACTAGAACTACAACAACTGTGATGGATGCCTTATACGCATTGTCTCATTTGCTCTCCCCAAGTCTGGGGGAGGTACATCATTAATCTCATTATGTATCTTGAGAAGTTAAGAAATCAGCTCAAGTTCACATACATGGGAACAGCCATAATTCAAAGCCAAGTTTGTCTGATGCCTGACTTTCAGTTCTGTCTACCCAACCATGCCTCAGTAAACCCATCCATGTGCAAATATTACTTTCACAGGGCTTGGACACAACTAAATATGGTTTCTTCCAATTCATTCAGAGAGACAGAATTTTCCCTAACCCAGCTCTACCTAGATCGTCCCAACTATTATAATGTGATTAACGCTGCAAACGCGAGGACTCATTCAAAACAGCATCTGCCTTCCAACTATTCTTAAGAGGCAACTGAATTCAGGAGCTGGAAGAGGAAATGAAACATAGAGAGTGGTCACCCTTCTACTTCCCACTTCTCTTATTTAGCTCACCATGTGGAGGAGGCATCATGCAGGTTAAATGTGCCCCCACATGATGAAAAGGATATAGGAAGGAGTCTTCCCTCCACACAAATAGAACAGGCACAATAGCGCTGCCCAACAAAGGGCAGCTTCTGATGGATATTTGCATGAATTCACCACACTTGTTTTGCATACAACCGTTAATTATGGTCCTTTCATCTTCACAATCATGGCTAATGGTGGTGGGGATGCAGAGAACAGTAGATTCAGCAGACCTCATTCTGGGAAGAGTGGGAAAGAAACAATGCAAAACTGCACCCACCCGCTGTTTACAACTGAGACAGCTACTCTGGGAACCATGTGGAAGATCTGGAGGAAATCAAGGCTTCCCAGGAGCCTGGAGCTTGTGAAATGAGACAGCTGTGGAAAGTATTACTGCTATGATGGAAGGAAAGTCCTTTATGGCTCATCTTTCTATGAGGAGAATAGCTCAGAGCCATATCTCTCACACTACACCGAATGGAAATTCAGACTTTACTCACACTTATTTCAGTATTCAAGATCGTTTCTCATTTAACCCTCCTCAAAATGATTGTGCGAAGTGTGTATTACTATTTCAATTTTGTAAGTGAGGGAACTGAGACTCACAGACAACAAGAAACAGTCTGTACTCTCATTCATTTATTCATCAAATGATGACTGAGTTTCTACTGTGTGTTTAAATATTGTACTCAGTAGGGAGAATACAGCAGCAAACGAGAGATCCTGCCTCCTGGAGCTCTCAGTCTAATCAGAGAGGCATGCACTGCAAAAAACAAGTGCAATTAAAAATACGCACAATGAATGAGGGGCAGAGCCTCAGGCGCTACAGGATCGTGATAAATTGCAGCGGGGATAAGGGAATATAGGGGCATCAGCTGCTTCTTCTAGATGCTAGGGGATGCAGCTGGACCTGGATCCAAAGCAGGCTCTCCATGTCAACCAGGCCCGACGGACAAGGCCCAGCTGGAGGACCGAGTGGAGCGTGGAAGGCCAGCCATCCTGTGCCTTTGGATTGGAGAATTTAACCAATTTACATGTAAGGGTCTTGGTGCTCTGGCCAGGTGTCAGGCCTGAGCCTCTGAGGTGGGAGACCTGAGCTCAGGACACTGGACCACCAGAGACCTCCCAGCCCCACATAATATCAATCAGCAAGAGCTCTCCCAGAGATCTCCATCTCAACGTTAAGACCAAACTCCACTAAACAACCAGCAAGCTACAGTGCTGGACACCCCATGCCAAACGACCAGCAAGACAGGAACACAACCCCACGCATTAGCAGAGAGGCTGCCTAAAATCATAATAAGTTCACAGATACCCCAAAACACACCACCGGATGTGGCATGCCCACCAGAAAGACAAGATCCAGCTTCCTCCACCAGGACAAAGGCACCAGTCCCCTCCACCAGGAATCCTACAACAACCTTACCCACTGGGGGCAGAACCAAAAACAACGGGAACTACAAACCTGCAGCCTGCGAAAAGGACACCACAAACACAGTAAGTGAAGCAAAATGAGAAGACAGAGAAATACGCAGCAGATAAAGGAGCAAGGTAAAAACCCACCAGACCAAACAAATGAAGAGAAAATAGGCAGTCTACCTGAAAAAGAAATCTGAGTAATGATAGTAAAGAGGACCCCAAATCTTGGAAATAGAATGGAGAAAATACAAGAAACATTTAACAAGGACCTAGAAGAACTAAAGAGCAAACGAACAATGATGAACAACACAATAAATGAAATTAAAAATTCTCTAGAAGGAATCAATAGCAGAATAAATGAGTCAGAAGAACGGATAAGTGACCTGGAAAATAAAATAGTGGAAACAACTATCGCAGAGCAGAATAAAGAAAAAAGAATGAAAAGAATTGAGGACAGTTTTAGAGACCTCTAGGACAACATTAAATGCACCAACATTCGAATTATAGTGGCCCCAGAAGAAGAAGAGAAAAAGAAAGGGACTGAGAAAATACTGGAAGAGATTATAGTTGAAAACTTCCCTAATAGGGGAAAGGAAAGAGTCAATCAAGTCCAGGAGGCCCAGAGAGTCCCATAAATAAATAAATCCAAGGATAAATCCAAGGAGAAACACACCAAGACACATTATTACTCAAACTATCAAAAATGAAATACAAAGAAAAAATATTAAAAACAGCAAGGGAAAAGCAACAAATAACATACAGGGGAATCCCCATAAGGTCAACAGCTGATCTTTCAGCAGAAACTCTGCAAGCCAGAAGGGAGTGGCAGGACATATTTAAAGTGATGAAAGGGAAAAACCTAAAACCAAGATTACTCTACCCAGCAAGGATCTCATTCAGATTCGATGGAGAAATTAAAACCTTTACAGACAAGCAAAAGCTAAGAGAATTCAGCACCACCAAACCAGCTTTACAACAAATGTTAAAGGAACCTCTCTAGGCAGGTAACACAAGAGAATGAAAAGACCCACAAAAACAAACCCAAAACAATTAAGAAAATGGTCACAGGAACATACATAGCGATAATTACCTTAAATATAAATGGATTAAATGCTCCAACCAAAAGACACAGACTGGCTGAATGGATACAAAAACAAGACCCGCATATATGCTGTCTAAAAGAGACACATTTCAGACCTAGGGACATATACAGACTGAAAGTGAGGGTATGGAAAAAGATATTCCATACAAATGGAAAACAAAAGAAAGCTAGAGTAGGAATTCTCGTATCAGACAAAATAGACTTTAAAATAAAGACTATTACAAGAGACAAAGAAGGACACTACATAATGATCAAGGGATCGATCCAAGAAACAGAAATATTAATTGTAAATATTTATAAAACCAACATAGGAGGACCTCAATACATAAGGCAAATGCTAACAGCCAAAAAAGGAGAAATTGACAGTAACACAATCATAGTAGGGTATTTTAATACCCCACTTTCACCAATGGACAGATCATCCAAAATGAAAATAAATAAGGAAACACAGGCTTTAAATGACACATTAAACAAGATGGACTTAATTGATACTTATAGGACTTTCCATCCAAAAACAACAGAATACACTTACTTCTCAAGTACCCATGGAACATTCTCCAGGACAGATCATATCTTGGGTCACAAATCAAGCCTTGGTAAATTCAAGAAAACTGAAATTGTATCAAGTATCTTTTCTGACCACAACACTACGAGACTATATATCAATTACAGGAAAAAAATCTGTAAAAAAATATAAACACATGGTGGCTAAACAATACACTACTAAATAACCAAGAGATCACTGAAGTAATCAAAGAGGAAAACAAAAAATACCTAGAAACAAAAGACAATGAGAAAATGACAACGCAAAACCTATGGGATGCGGCAAAAGCAGTTCTAAGAGGGAAGCTTATAGCAATACAATCCTACCTCAAGAAAGAAGAAACATCTCAAATAAACAATATAAACTTATACCGAAAGCAATTAGAGAAAGAAGAACAAAAAACCCCCTAAGTTAGCAGAAGGAAAGAAAGCATAAAGATCAGATCAGAAATAAATGGAAAAGAAATGAAGGAAACAATAGCAAAGATCAATAAAACTAAAAACTGGTCCTTTGAGAAGATAAACAAAATTGATAAACCATTACCCAGACTCATCAAGAAAAACAGGGAGAAGACTCAAATCAATAGAATTAGAAACAAAAAAGGAGAAGTAACAACTGACACTGCAGAAATACAAAGGATTATGAGAGATTACTACAGGCAACTGTATGGCAATAAAATGGACAACCTGGAAGAAATGGACAAATTCTTAGAAAAGCACAACCTTCCAAGACTGAACCAGGAAGAAATAGAAAATATAAACAGAGCAATCACAAGCACTGAAATTGAAACTGTGATTGAAAATCTTCCAACAACAAAAGCCCAGGACTGGATGGCTTCACAGGTGAATTCTATCAAACATTTAGAGAAGAGCTAACACCTTTCCTTCTCAAACTTTTCCAAAATATAGCAGAGGGAGGAGCACTCCCAAACTCATTTGAAGAGGCCACCATCACCCTGTTACCAAAACGAGACAAAGATGCCACAAAATAAAGAAAACTACAGGCCAATACCACTGATGAACACAGATACAAAAATCCTCAACAAAATACTAACAAACAGAATCCAACAGCACATTAAAAGGATCATACACCATGATCAAATGGGGTTTATCCCAGGAATGCACGGATTCTTCAATCAGCGTGATAAACCATATTAACAAACTGAAGGAGAAAAAACATGATCATCTCAACAGATGCAGAAAAAGCTTTCGACAAAATTCAACACCCATTTACGATAAAAACCCTCCAGAAAGTAGGCATAGAGGGAACTTACCTCAACATAATAAAGGCAATATATGACAAACCCACAACCAACATTGTTCTCAATGATGAAAAACTGAAACTGTTTCCACTAAGATCAGGAACAAGACAAGGTTGCCCACTCACCTCTGTTATTCAATATAATTTTGAAAGTTTTAGCCACAGCAATCAGAGGAGAAAAGGAAATAAAAGGAATCCAATTCAGAAAAGAAGAAGTAAAGCTGTCACCGTTTGCAGATGACATGATCCTATACATAGAGACTCCTAAAGATGCCACCAGAAAACTACTAGAGCTCATCAATGCATTTGGTAAAGTAGCAGGATACAAAATTAATGCACAGAAATCTCTTGCATTCCTATACACTAATGATAAAAAATCTGAAAGAGAAATTAAGGAAACACTCCCATTTACCACTGCAACCAAAAGAATAAAATACCTAGGAATAAACCCACCTAAGGAGACAAAAGGCCTGTATGCAGAAAACTATAAGATACTGATGAAAGAAATGAAAGGTGATACAAACAGATGGAGAGATATATCATGTTCTTGGATTGGAAGAATCAATACTGTGAAAATGACTATACTACTCAAAGCAATCTACAGATTCAGCGCAATCCCTATCAAACTACCAATGACATTTTTCACAGAACTAGAACAAAAAATTTCACAATTTGTATGGAAACACAAAAGACCCCGAATAGTCAATGCCATCTTGAGAACGAAAAACAGAGCTGGAGGAATCAAGCTCCCTGACTTCAGACTATACTACAAAGCTACAGTAATCAAGACAGTATGGTACTGGCACAAAAACAGAAAGATAGATCAATGGAACAGGATAGAAAGCTCAGAGATAAACCCACGCACATATGGTCACCTTATCTTTGATAAAGGAGGCAGGAATGTACAGTGGAGAAAGGACAGCCTCTTCAATAAGTGGTGCTGGGAAAACTGGACAGGTACATGTAAAAGTATGAGATTAGATCACTCCCTAACACCATACACAAAAATAAGCTCAAAATGGACTAAAGACCTAAACGTAAGGCCAGAAACTATCAAAGTCTTAGAGAAAAACATAGGCAGAACACTCTATGACATAAATCACAGCAAGATCCTTTTTGACCCACCTCCTAGAGGGATGGAAATAAAAACAAAAATAAACAAATGGGACCTAATGAAGCTTAAAAGCTTTTGCACAGCGAAGGAAACCATAAACAAGATGAAAAGACAACCCACAGAATGGGAGAAAATATTTGCAAATGTAGCAACTGACAAAGGATTAATCTCCAAAATATACAAGCAGCTCATGAAGATCAATATGAAAAGAACAAACAACCCAGTCCAAAAATGTGCAGAAGAGCTAAACAGACATTTCTCCAAAGAACATATACACATTGCCAACAAAGGCATGAAAGGATGCTCAGCATCACTAACCCTCAGAGGAATGCAAATCAAAACCACAGTGAGGTATCACCTCACACTGGTCAGAATGGCCATCATCAAAATATCTACAAACAATAAATGCTGGAGGGGGTGCGGAGAAAAGGGAACCCTCCTGCACTGTTGGTGGGGATGTAAATTGATACAGCCACTATGGAGAACAGTATGGAGGTTCCTTTAAAAACTAAAAATTGAACTACCATATGACCCAGCAATCCCACTACTGTGCATATACCCTGAGAAAACCGTAATTCAAAAAGAGTCATGTACCACAATGTTCTTTGCATCACTATTTATAATAGCCAGGAACTGGAAGCAACCTAATTGTGCAGTGACAGATGAATGGATAAAGAAGATGTGGCACATATACACCATGGAATATTACTCAGCCATAAAAGAAATGAAATTGAGTTATTTGTAGTGAGGTGGATGGACCAAAGTCTGTTATACAGAGTGATGTAACTCAGCAAGAGAAAAACAAATACCATATGCTAACACATATATATGGAATCTAAAAAAAAAAGAAAAAAAATGGTTCTGAAGTACCTAGGGGCAGGACAGGAATAAAGACGCAGATGTAGAGAATGGACGTTAGGACACGGGGAGGGGGAAGAGTAAGCTGGGATGAAGTGAGAGAGTGGCAGTGACACGTATACACTACCAAATGTAAAACAGATAGCTAGTGGGAAGCAGCCGCATAGCACAGAGCAATCAGCTCCATGCCTTGTGACCACCTAGAGGGGTGGGATAGGGAGGCTGGGAGGGAGACATCAGAGAGGGGGGATATGGGGATATATATACATGTATGGCTGATTCACTTTGTTATACAGCAGGAACTAACACACCATTGTTAAGCAATTATACTGTAATAAAGATGTTAAGAAAATATGCACAACGTTTTAAATAAAAACAACAGGTTAACACGTGGTGAGTACTGGTGTGGATGGCTCTTAGATAATATGATTGGAAAGTTCCCAAAGGATATGACATTGAAGATGAGGCCTGAAGACTGAGAAGGTTCTAGTTCTTCAAAGAATGAAGAAGACAGACATGGATAATACGGCAGGCCGCCAGAGGGCCCTGAAGTGAGAAAAATATCTTGGAATGTATGAGAAATAATGTCTTAGAAAATGGTCAAGAGAGGAGGGGTAGTGAATGGTCTAACTATATCTGCAGTACAACGCTAGGTTCTGGTTACCCCTTTTTAAGGAAGGCATTGGAAAAAAGGAGTCTGTCTATGAGAGAACAGAATAAACAGGATGAAAGAGATACAGAAATCATGCCATATGAGAAACAGAAGTAACTGCATATTAAATATCAATGAGAGATGGCCTGGGTGGCCAGGGATGGTAGTTGATACTGTCGTATTTTCTCCAAAAGGCTGACATGGTAAAGAATGATTTGATTTGTTCAAATCAATACAAGTTTCCAAGAGTAGAGAGTTAAGGGGACAGAATTTGGCTTTATAGAAAGGAGAAAGTTCTAACAATTTTTCTTGTTCAACAAAGGAATCAACTCTTTCCCTCCA
>NW_006791814.1:1991185-1993340 GCF_000442215.2 Lipotes vexillifer
AGTGGTCAAGCTGAGGCTATAGAATGCCTTGCCAAGAACACGTTATTAGAGATTTCTATGTTGGCTTCTGGTGTAGGTTAGATGACACCTCAAAATCATCCAATTCTTAACCGCTATAGATCTGTAATACTGTTGTATCCAAAACAAATAGTTACAATATGGCCTGATTCGCAAGAAAGACAGATGCTGAGAATTCAGCACCAAAGACAGTGCTTCAACAGGTGGGACTGACCTTGTCATCTGTAAGAAAGCATAGATGGGTAAATGGGATATTGGGTTGGCCCAAAAGCTCGTTCGGGTTTTTCCATAAGATGCTATAGAAAAACCCGAATGAACTTTTGGGCCAACCCAATACTAATCTGATCAAAATTCCAAACGCAAGTGCCTGTGAACAACTCACACTTCATGAAAGTGCCTGCGAGGACTCTGAGGACCATGCTTCATAATGGACATCATACTCGGACTCTCCATGGATTTTATAGGGCTGGATTAAATTACTCCACATTTATATAGTTCACTGTAGAGTTTATAAAATGTCTTTACTCCCATCCTAATAATAGTCACGATTTAATGAGTAAACTCCACATTTCTAAACCTAATGACTAATTATTTGACACATGATTTTACTTATTTATTTTTCATCTCTCCCCTACTAGAATGTAAATGCTGTAAGGGTAGGGATTTTTTGTCTGTTTGGCTTACTGCTTTATCCCTAGCACTGAAAAAAGGTGCCTCTTTTGTGGGGGGGGGGGGCCTAGAGTGTGTGCTTGCTAGATGTTTCCTTAATTAATTAATCAGTCACATCTAACTCTTCTAATAGGTTACTTAAAGTCACACAGTTACTAGGGTTTTGTGTATAGGCAGTCTGATTGTAAAGGCTGAATATTTAGCCACTCTGCTAAGCTGAAAAAACATCTTTACTATTCACAGAATAAATATATCTGAACCCTAAAATTCTCTTACTCTGTTTTGACTGAAACTTGTAGATGGGATTGGAAGCAATGAAATTGACTGATAGTAAATCATTCAACCTTGCCCACAACCATCCTGCAACAAACGGCCATTTCTGCTTTCCTTTAATTTTTTAAATGTAATATAACTTTGCCCTAACCTTTGTTTTTAATCTTCTAGTGATATAGATTTGCTGAATTCCGGTTTTTACTTGACTCAAGACATTTTACCCCTTTCTGAAGGGAGTAAAGCATCACTTAAAAAAATATATAGTGCTTCTGTTTTCTGGCTTGCTTTATAGTCGCTGATTTTCATGTTTACTTATAGTTTCCTTCATTTCTCGCCCTTTTCTTTGCAGATTGTTGTCTTCTGGCTTTTCTATGATAGACTGGAAGGCTGCCTTTATGTTCCAAAAAAGTATACCTAAAAAAAAAATCTTAGTATCAAAAATAAAATAGTCATTAGCTATTCTATCCTGTCTAAAGTGGGATAATTAGCAGATTTTTATTTACATTCATCAATCCTCCAACCCTTCCTTAGTTTTTGTTGACACAAGAGGAATTACAGACCCAGATCACAACTGTTAACTTTTTACATTATACATCTTTTCTTTAAGTAATTGCTTTTAATATTAACCTCTCTGTAACATGTTTAGAGCAATTATTTAGCATTAATGTGATATTTAATTAGTTTCCATGCTCACTGTGGGTCTTTTTATTTCATATTTCTCTATTCTTGATTTCTTTATTTTGATTCATCGCTTGGTCAGTTGCTCTTTGAATGATTTATTAGAAGCAGGACCTGTGGGACCCTCAGGATAGAGAGAATGTCTTTCTGATGCATTTACACAAGAACGACAACTTGGCTGATAAGGAATTTGTGGGTTATAACATCTCCTCAAAAATCCTCCAGGCTTAACTGCATTGTCTTCCGCCCTTTATGATATGGTGAAATCTGAGGGGGCCAAGCAGAGATGTGTTAGACCGAGAATGACTTTCCTGCTCCTGTGTCCCTTTCACCCAACTCTTTTCGGTAAAACTTAATACTACACGGTAATTTGAAATGGTGTGTGGTTTTTCTCTTGCTAGAAAAATACAATACTCTGAGTGCCAGCTCCCACAGCTTTTTCCTCTCTGTTCCTGTGAGGCCGACTACGCCCTCAGGACACCTGGCATAAGCACCCATCCAGTTCCATTCCTGCTCG
>NW_006791814.1:1993350-2007153 GCF_000442215.2 Lipotes vexillifer
ATTCCTGCTCGTGTTTCGTTACAGCAAACCTTAGTTCCCAAATGGGTGTACACACGGGGTGGGATCAGAGGCATGAGTAAGTAAATGGCTTCGTTCATCTCGGAAGCAGCAGTAGAAACTGCTTCTTAGATTAGGTAGCTTCACAGTGGGGTGACTTTTGCCCAATGGCAAAACCGCATGTCTTGAAAACGGTTTCTGTTATACGATGTCTGGGGGGCAAGCCCTCCAGCAGTCCTCCTGCCTCATCTGCTGTTCTTCTAGGACCTACCATGCTCAGGTTGGGGAAATCTCTCCTGGGGTCCATCTTCTAGTTCCCCGGGTTCTACAAACTTGGTCTGTTGCTGGGTTTTCAGGAGAATCCTGGTAGGAATGCGATAGCGGGTGAATCGAATGAAGCTACGACTCTGCTCCACAGCATGGAAACCCAACAGCACCTCTTGATATGTTGCCAAGAGCAGGGAAAGCCATCCCTTCTCAGGGTTGTGCTGAACCAAGAAACTGGCTCATATGGGATGCAGAGAACCGAGAACAAGATGAGCTCCCAGATGCTTCTGGCCGTCTTTGTACGTCTTCCTCCACAATACATCAGAGTGTCGCATGCAGAGGTAAGACCAGATGGACAGGTGGAAGGCAGTCTGGCTTCTTTTTGTAGTTTTATACTCTCTGTGAGGAATGTTGCTTGAACCAGTAATGAATGCAGAACTGAAATACCAATGTGGAATCTAAATGGGTATGTGGACATTTTAAATGTTAATTAGTTTCTCAATCCAGGTTTCTCATAAGGTAATGACTGCCACTGACAGACGAGACTATCTTGGCCACAGGCTGTTCTGTAAGAACTTTAGCAAATCTTGCTTCTGTCTCAGCTTTCCCTTCTCCAGCGAGCCTCTCACTTCTCCAGAAACACTGTGGAACATGGCACATAAGATTCCCTTACATTTATAGAAGCTCTTTGAGGGCACATACTACATAATCTTAATATGAACTATCGGGTCTAGCAAACGTCACTGTTCATTACCTATTTGTTGAATGAAATATGGCAACCTGAAACAAAACATGTCCACAAAAGCATCCTAGATGGAAAATACTTGAGTATAAGAGGAACTTAAAGATAGTTAGCTTGCGAACGTAAGACCAGACGGGTCTGTGTGTATAGAGGGGAAGTGAATGGTGGAAAAGTTCTTACGTAACTGAAAAAAAAATGCCACCTGAGAAGGTGATTGCACTGGTTCTATTGGGACCTAAAAGTATGGATCAAGAGCAATGGGTAGAAGCTACAATAAACAATATATTTAAGTCAGTTAAAAAAAGCTTTCTTAGAGCCACAGCCTCCACAAAGATCAGCAAAGTTACCACATAAAGAAGTGAGTTCTCCGTCATCGGAGGTATTCAAGAATAAGCACTAACATCATCAAATAAATGCTGGAGAGAATGTAGAGAAAAGGGAACCCTCCTACCCTGTTTGTGGGAATGTAAATTGGTGCGGCCACTATGGAGAACAATATGGAGGTTCCTTAAAAAACTAAAAATAGAGTTGCCACATGATCCTGCAATCCCACTCCTGGGCATATATCCAGAGAAAACCTTAATTCAGAAAGATACCTGCATCCTAATGTTGATAGCAGCATTATTTACAATAGCCAAGACATGGAAGCAACCTAAATGTTCATCATTTGAATGGATAAAGAAGATGTGATATATATGTATATACAATGGAATACTACTCAGCCATAAAAAAGAATGAAATAATGCCATTTGCAGCAACATGGATGGACCTAGACATAATCATACTAAGTGAAGTAAGTCAGCAAGAGAAAGACAACTATCATATGATATTACTTATATGTGGAATCTAAAAAAAATGATACAAATCAACTTATTTACAAAACAGAAATAGACCCATAGACATAGAAAACAAACTTATGGTTACCAAAGAGGAAAGGGCTTGGAGGAGTTTGGGATTAACAGATACATTACTATACATAAGACAGATAAACAACAAGGTACTACTGTATAGTGCAGGGGACTATTTACAATACCCTGTAATCAACCATAATGGAAAAGAATATGTACATATGACTGAGTCACTTTGCTGTACACCAGAAAGTAACACAACATTGTAAATCAGCTATACTCCAATTAAAAAAAAGAATAATTATTAACATCAGTTAACTGTGATATTGTAATATTGACTGAAACACTGTTTTGTATGTAGGGGGAGGGAGGGAGATACTGGATGACCTTTCAGATCCTTTACAGCCCTGTGATTTTGTAATGTTACGACTGGCACTCCTCAGTAACCAAAAAAATATTTGACACAAAAAGGTTACCTTGTCTTTGGGAGAAAAATACTTCCTAATGTGACTAACGGTAATGATAAAGGGGTTAGCAGTCACTGATTAACTAAAACATGTTTAGTGCGTTAATAGATATCAAATTTATGGGTATTCTTTTATAGATGAGGAAATTAAGGCTCAGATCTGCATATGACTTGCCCAAGTGAAACACCTTTCTATCCTCTAATACAGGGGTCTCAGAATTTTTTTCTGTAAAGGGCCATATGGTAAATATTTTAGGCTTTATGCAGCATAGAGTCTGTCTCAACTACTCAAGTGTACTGCTGTAGCATCAAAGCAGTTACAGACCATGGAAATGAATAGGCGTCACTGTATGAAAAACCAAAAACCAAAAACCAACAACGCTTTGCTCACAAAAAAAGGCATGGGTCAGGATGATTTGGTGCACGGGCCTTAGTTTGTCAACCGCTGCTCTAAAGTCATGCTGCCTTCTCACTTAAGAATGGAAAAACAAGGCAAGACGTGGCCTCCGTGTGGCCATACTTACTCCATTTGCTTTGCTGAGTGCCTGGAAGTAGATGCTGTAGCTTTTCAGAGGGGAAAGAGGTGGGTTCCAGTAGCCGTTGTATGTCTTGTTGTCACCCACTGTAAATGGCTGGGTGACAGGCAGGTTGGCAGGCTTCAATTCAGCAGCAAAGTAGTGTAGAGAATCGAGGCTGGAGGCATTCCTATAGCTCACCGGCACCGAAAAGCACTCAATGATGTCAGCTGCCCTCCGTGACTTCTGAAGTCGCTCCTCCTTGACAACCAGCTGATAAACACTGGACAGGAAAGAGGAGAGGCAGATGAGCAACTCCCTGGAGGGATGAACTTTTATCATCGTCACTTCTGTCTGCAACTTAAACCTCCCTCCTGAGCTGCAGACTTATAAACCCGCTGCTTTGTAGAAACAGATTTCCATTTAGATGTTCCAAAGCCAGCTCACACTGCGTATGTCCAAAAATGCGACTCAGTTTCAACCCCTACAAACCTGTATGTTCCTCTTCTCCATTTCTTTCCTTAGTGAGGGTAGCGTTGCTCATCACGTGGCCAGATCTTGAATACGGGGCTCATTCTCATTTCCTGCATCCTTGGTTTGCACTCTGCTTTGATCAACAAGTTCTGTTGACTTGACATCAGCAATCTGAACCTGCCCCTCCCTTTCTTTTTTCTCCTCCCGTCGAACTGTGGAGGTTGGGCACCTCCCCACCTCTTAGCTGAACTCAGCTAGTCTCTTTGCCTCTAACTGATTGGCTCAACTCACCAGTCAATCCACTGACCTTCCTAAACATAAACACTGTTCCTCTTCAAGCACGGTCCTAGGCTCTCCATTCTTCAAACGAGACAAATCTAGACTCCTCATCCTGACCTTTGGCGCACTTTGTGTCTGGCTTCTAGTCTACCCCTCAGAGAGTCTTATGGTAAACCCCTCATTGCAGCTGCTGCAGACCCCAGGCTATTGCACAAACCTCCTTTGGATCCCAGCCTATGCCATCACCAGTTCGTGCTCCCTCCATCTGCAGTGCCCTCTCATTCAACTTCTGCCTGTGGAAGCCTTTCCCTAAAGGCCAAGCCTATCTTTCATCTCCTCTATGAAGCTGTTATAGATCCTCCAAATCTGAATGACTTTCCCCTTACTTCGCTCCTCCACTGCTCGTGAATGGCTATCTGCTTGGGACGGCAATAACATAAGCATGGAACTGCTTGTTTCTAGGTCTAGACTGTGACCTTTTAGGCAGTGGAAGTTGTGGCCTAGTTATCTCTGTATCATTCTCCTCCATCCACATACTGCTCAGCAGGTTGCCTGATACCTACATAGTGATCAGTGAATGCTTGTTCAAATGGACCAAATTGAACTAAAATTGAAAATAAGCATGAAACCCAACCTGACAGGATGCAGAAACCCTAATCAAGATAAACAGTGATTCTTCTGAGCTCCTGTCTAGTGATCTCACACATTCCCTTCAACTTAGAAGGACTGTAAGAAGGTGTTAATGTGTGAAGAGATGACCGAGCCTTTTTAAAACACCAACTGTATGCCAAATGTATAGGCTCCTTTTATAAAAGTTATCCTAAATTTTGTGAATTTTGATAACATTTTACTATCTCTTCAAATGCCCACAGTTTGTAGTTCTCTTGAATAAATGCTTTTTTTTTTTTTTTTTTTTTTAAAGATCTTTATTGCACATATCTCTGGGACTCATGATTTAAGCCAATTATCCAAAGAGTACCTCCAGGAACTTCTGCAAATTAATGAAGTGATTGCAGCAATGGCCTCAAACCAATCATTTAAAGATGGCACAGTGAACGAACACGTGGTTTATAAAAATGGAACATGGTGAGTGCTACCATTCTTCAATCAGGCTACCCATCTAAAGACACTTGGTTAAGAAGCACAACTTGGTGGAGACAGAGGTACAGGATTATTTAATTAGGGAAAAAAGGCTACAGAGGGACTGACCCAAGGAAACATGACACAATCAATGTGTCAAGTCTTCCCCTGGATCTCCTTGAGCATGGGGATGGTCAGCAATGCGGATGGGAAACAAATGGGCATGTGAGTGCTGCCCCCTGGATGAGTGATATGTGAGTGGAGGTGAGCAACAGCTCAATGAGATGCCTGCTATCTGCTGTGCACATCTGGACAAGAACTCAACAGCCCAGAGTGCATGTGAGTTGACATGTGAGTGAATGTGGCCAACCTCTCTGGGAGTACAAACTACATCTGAGTGTGAACGATGTCCAAATGAGGACCTGTAGGACCTGGGTGTCTGAAAGCTGAGCGAACATGTATACTCTCTGAATGAGTGGGTGTAACAACCAGGCAAGTGTGAACCTGAGTGTTTGGACACCTAAATAAGTGTGTATGAAATCTGAGTGAGTGTCTCCAACAGCCCAAAGTGCGTGTATGTATTTGTGTGTGTGTCAGACATCCATATGTGTACATAAAACTGAAGTCAACAAATAATTATGACTTTAATATTCATCCTATCCTCAACTCTGAGGTCTTTTTCAATGGTACCATCACTATGTTTATCAGGACAAGCTCAAAACAGTCCCTGAGAAACAGCACAAAGACCCAAGTCCCAAACTGAGGTCATGGGGTGAGAGTGGAGGAGCACCTACGCCCGTTTTCAGGACCTGTATTACTTTACATATAACAAGAATCTCGAGTAAAATTGAAGCTGGCTAGTGTGCTAAGGACTAGTTGTTGAGGGTCCATTACTCATGTGACTCTAATCTATGAGGGAAAGGGCAAAAAGGATTTAAGAGAAAAGGAGCAACAGCTTCTTGGGTTCACCTGTCCATGCTTGCAATAGCACCTACAATACTCTACGCTGGGCTTGGGGGGCACTCAACCGATCCAGCCCTCGTGCCCTCTTGACCAGGTCGGGAGGGACCAACAGCCTCATCCCTAGAAGCAGGACGTTGAAAAGCGCTATGGGTCCCTGTTTGCGCCTGAGGCCCAGCCTATCCCTAATCACCACTTGGGTTAATCCCACCCACATGAGGAGACCTCTGTCTCTTGTTTCTCAGCCCAGAACTCTCATGCCACCCTTGAATCCTTCTGTCATCCTTACCCCAAAACCTTGGGAGCTTCACTGGGGCTGGATTCCACTCCTTAGAATCACTCTGTTGTCCCTGTCCCTCCGATAATGGGATGGATCAAGAAGCGTCACAAGGCTGGCCCGAGGGCTGCCCATGAGTGGCATGAGATTCTGCAGTCATGGACAGCCAAGCAGCGGGGTCTTCATTGAGCTCTGACACGTGAATGCTGCCAAGGGCTACAGAGAGAGGCAAATCATCTCTCCAGGGGTCAGCCTGCGACCCCACTGCTCCCTCCTCCCCACCAATCTGATTATTGAGGACTCACTTGTCAATTCAACCAAACTTAGCAGCCAGATTACAGATGAGGAAGCTGAGGCTGAGAGGCCGAGTGCCACATGGGTGCCAAACTGCAGCAAAAGTAGAAATCCAGACCCACAGTTAGTTCAGTATCCTTTCTTTTTCTATACCTTCCTTCTTCCATAAGCCAACAAAACGTGCAGAGGGCCTTCCAAGCAATTTTTTTGTTTTTATTGCTCGGCAGCTGAAATTGCATAGCTCTATTCCACCCAGCCTCGTCTGAAATCACAAAGACTAGCAAAGGACATTTTTTGGGTTAAACTGTGTTGTCAACATATGGTTCACATACAATTGGGATCAATGTGCCAGAGCACACCCAGC
The DNA here is from genome assembly GCF_000442215.2 of Lipotes vexillifer. Classification (NCBI taxonomy): domain Eukaryota; kingdom Metazoa; phylum Chordata; class Mammalia; order Artiodactyla; family Lipotidae; genus Lipotes; species Lipotes vexillifer. Next base: position 1,999,914 of record NW_006791814.1, read on the forward strand.
AGCTTCCTGAGGCCCACTGTGTCTGTAGCCTGTCCATTCAGAGGCAAATCTACAATTGCAGCCAGAAAGCTGTAAACCATTTCATCATATAAAACTTTTTTGCCAGGGAATGCAGCCTATCTCAAAGATCTGGGAGTTCTGACTAAGGGGAAGGAGGTAAGAAATGGCTGAGCAAGTTATGCGACTTTCCTGTCCCTGAACTACATACTGTAGGAAGCGGTGGGAGAAAAACGAGAGAGGGGGCATTATTTTTGTTTCTGAGGTAACTTCATTCTCATCATCATTCTCTTGAAAATATATTTATCAAAGCTCTTTTCAGCTTGCTGGCGATGATTAAATCATACCTAAATGAGACTACCCACTCCCCCCCGCCCAAGTCATTATCTCTAGTGCAAAATAAGTGGTTAGAATAAACTATTCAGGATCATTTGTAAAGAGACAGGATTTTTTTAAGTAGAAAATACGAGAATAACTTATTCTTTTCTACGCTTACCTCACAACATACAACGTTTACTCATATATCTCCCCCTCCTGCGATACCTTCTCTATTTCTCCCAATGAGAAGGTGGACATTTATGACCACATTTTCTGCATAATTTATGATAAGGGTCTCTTCTTTCAGGACCCTGAAAGCTAGGCTGCAACCTCACCTCAATGCATAAGGCCAAGGGGCATTTGTACCTCTTTCACCTCCTTAGCTTTGGTTTCCTCACCGTCAACGTCCATTGTTCATCCTCTTTCTACAGTGACTGATACCCCCCCTCCCCTCTCCTCCCTGACTTTTCAGACCCAGGCTTGGCAGCAACTTCTATATTTTAGTTTCAGTGTCTCCTGAGACAAGAATACTCTACTCTGGTCCAAAGTCCAAGACTCCAGCTCGTAGAGGTCAATAGCCTTAGATGCCTTTAAGAGCAAAACCTGCAGGAACCTCTGCAGGCTTTGGAAGAACCCTGCCGCTGGACTCTCACGCCTCCTCTGCTTTCCGAACTAATAGTTTAGAGGATGACTCACGCTTCTCTGACCAGGTACCACTGAGGGGCACCAGGGACCTATCAGACCCATGCCTCCATCATAGACACATCCTGTGGCGCCCTTTCTATATCCAGGGAAGATGTCTCCAGCCAGAGGCTGTATCCATTCAGAATGCTGAAGTCAGAAGACAGACAGAGGGTATGATGCCCAGCTTCAGAAAGTGGCACATTTGAGCCAATGTTCTCCCAGAAATAGGTTTTAGTTCAAGTTCTTCTAGAAACAGACCCTCAGCCAAAGTTAAAGAAGTGGTCCCAGGAGAAACCAGTAAGGGAGTGAGGGAAGAGGAGAGAAGAGGGCAGAAGCTAAGTAAGAATATGATTTCAAGGCAAGGTCCCAGACTCAATCTGATCCCATAGGGAGCTCTGGAGCATAAACTGTACCCCACAGTTTGTCTTATCTCAAGCCAAGGGTGTTTGAGCCTCTGATACCAATCAGTTATTGGTTATGGACCCTCCTGCAGAGACAAACTCCCAGGTACTCCCAACTTTGTGGGTCAAACAAGGTGGCTCTGGTAGCCTAACGGCAACCCTTCAAAGATGGTCACGGTCAAGGGCCATTTGCATCAAAGCGCATGGAATATGGAGGATGGGCACATTGCAGGAAAGGGGAGATGAGGGGATCTCTACGGGCACCAACAGTTCCCCTACAGGGCACCTAGGACCAATGACCACATGGGACTTGCATAAGAGCAGAGATCCAGTTAGGCAAAGTATTTTTCAACCTTTGTTTTCAGCCCAACTCTGCTGAGGCATATGGTAACATTCCATCAATCACAGTGACTTCTCCACCAAGATTTCTTTTTTTTTCTTTTATAATATTATTTATTTATTTTTAAATTTGATTTACTTTTACAGTTGAAGTAAGTACAGTATTATACTTTTATAGTTATATAAGAGCCACAGGTACAAGGAGTTGATAAATATGTACAAGTATAAAATATCTAAGTAAGAGTAAAATAAAAATAGCTTTAAGTCCAGTGGAAGCCCCTTCAGGCAGCTCCCACATCCTTTGGTGGCCCCACTGATCACTGAGCACACCCTTGCTTGCAGGCACCACAAGATGTTCGAGGTTCACCTGTGCCCTCCTTCCCTGGAACCATACTCAGGCACTTCTGGGCACCAAGTAAGCTCATTGTACTCTTATACAATTGCTTCTATGCCCTTTAACTGGACAGAATTAAGGAATACAGTTTTTAATTGAAGTATAGTTGATTTACAATTTTGTGTTAGTTTCAGGTGTGCAGCAAAGTGATTCACTCATACATATGTGTGTGTGAATTCTTTTTCTGATTCTTTCCCATTATAGGTTATTACAAGATATTGAATATAGTTCCCTGTGCTATACAGTAGGACCTTGTTGTGAAATACCTTTTTAAACATCATAAGTTCATACTGATTAGTTCATAATGGTATTGCCAATTCAAATCCAGTAATATAAGATTCTTCTTTACCTTTCCCATATTTGTTTTTCCAAATTCCTACACCAAGAACCCTCATTTTCAATATCAATATTTTACTCATATACATTGTTACATGACGCACACAAAATAGTCTCACAATTAACTCATCAACACTACAACCAACCTCAAAACTTATAAGTACAGTTCAAGATTTCTGAACTGCCCTGCTCTAGTTCCCTCCCAGATGGTTCAGTCCTAAAGCCATTAGATAGGGCAGAGCAAGCAGGTGTCTGTATGTGATGGGGGAAGCCATGGTGGCCCAGAGTAGGGAGTGGAAGCCCACCCAGCATCCCTGAGTCTGTTTCTGGAAGAACCCAACCTAAAATAACCTCTACATGCCTCAACTTCCTCAAATTTAAAAACCAGGGTGTGGGCCTTCTTGAATGGTGGAGTGAGGAGCTCAGCACATTCTTTCTCCAAAGAGCAATGATTAAACTGAACAGTATTAGCAACGATAACAATTTTAGTAGTGACTGGAGGAAAATTTATAGCTTTAAATAACTATGTTAGAAAAGAAGAAAGATCTCAAATCATTAAGGTAAGTATCCACCTTAAGACAGTAGAAAAATAAGAGCAAACTAAACTCTAAATAGGCAGAAAGAAAACAAGAATAAAAATTAGAGTGAAAATCAATGTAATAGAAGACATAAAAATAAGAGTGAAAAATCAATGAAACAAAAGTTGGTTTTTGAAAAGATCAACGTAATTGGCAACTCTTTCTCTACACTGATCCAAAGACAAAGAAAGAGCTATGACATAAACTAACAAAATCAAGGATGAAAGAGGAGGCATCACTACTGAGCCTATAGAAATTTTAAAAATTATAAGGGAATGCTGTGAAAAACTTTATGCCAAATAATAGACAACATAGATGAAATAGGTAAATTCGTAGAAAGACAACTTGCCAAAACTGACTCATGAAAAGATAGAAAATTTCAATATACTCATAACAAGTAAAATAACTGAATTAGTAATTAAATTCTTCCCTCAAAAAGCCCCAGCCCATATGGCAAATATTAGAACAATAAATAGTTCTGATATCCAGAAAATAGGCAATTCATCCTGACTCATTCTGTGAGGCCCTGATATCAAAACCAGAGTAATACATTACAGTGAAAGTAAACTACAGCATTATCCTTCATGAATATAGATCTAAAAAATATTTAACCAAATATTAGCAAACTAAATCTAGCAACATATGAAAAAGATTGTACATCATGACTAAGTGAGATTTATTATAGGAATGCAAGGTTGATTTAATATCCAAAATCAATTAATGTAACACACCATATTTTTCAAATAAAGGGAAGAAACATCATGATAATTTCAACAAGTTCAGAAAAAATATTTGAAAAAAATCCGATGCATATTTATGATGAAAAGTACTAACATACTAGGAATAGAAAAAAAAAAAAACTTTCTAAATTTGGTAAGTCCATCTACAAAATACGTAAAACTAACATAATACTCAAGGCTAAAAGATCGAATGCTTTCCCTTTAAAATCAGGAATAAGACAAGGACATCTGTTTAACATTGTACTAGAGATTCAAGCCAATGAAATAAGGCATTGTACTAGAGATTCTAGCCAGTGAAGCTAGTTAATTCATTAATTAAAGGTACCCAGATTTGAAAGGAAGAAGTAAAACTTTTTACTTGCTGGGGACATTATTCTGTATGTAGAAAATTCTAAAGAATATACACACACACACAACTTGAAATAAAACAATTTCAATAAGGTCACAAGATATAAGACCAATATACAAAAATGAATTATCTTTATCACTCGGAAAGGACAATCTGAAAATGAAATTAAGTAAACAATTCTATTCACAATAGTATCCAAAAGAATACCTAAAAATAAATCTAAACAAAAGATGTAAAATACTTAGACACTGAAAAGTATAAAAAACTTCTGAAAAAAATGAAGAAGATTTAAATAAATGAAGAGACAGTCCCTGTCTATGGACTGAAATAGTCAATATTGTTAAGATGGCAATTCTCATCAAATTTATCTATAGATTTAAAGCAATCTCTATCAGAATCCCAGAAGACTTTTCAAAAAAACAAGCATCTGATAAATTGGCTGTTATCAGATTTTTTTTTTTTTTTTTTTTTCCCTTGCGTTATGCGGGCCTCTCACTGTTGTGGCCTCTCCCATTTGCAGAGCACAGGCTCCGGACGCGCAGCCTCAATGGCCATGGCTCACGGGCCCAGCCGCTCCGCGGCATGTGGGATCCTCCCGAAACGGGGCACGAACCCGCGTCTCCTGCATCGGCAGGCGGACCCCCAAGCACTGTGCCACCAGGGAAGCCCCTGTTATCAGATTTTTTAAAAAAAATTTTTGACTTCAAAAGACACTATTAAACCAATGAAAAGACAAGCTACATATTGAGAGAAAATATTTGCAAGGTATGCAAGGTATGCAAGGTATGATGACATATCTAACATACATAATGACACAATACAACTCAATAATAAAAACACTAACAACCCAATTTAAAAATTGGCAAAAGATTTGACTAGACATTTCACTAACGATAAAATACAAGTGGTTTATAAACTCATGAAAAGATGGTCAACCTTAAGAGGTGTGGCCAAGAGGGTGGTGTCGGAAGACCCTGAGCTCAGCTCCTCCCATGGGCACACCAAAATTACAACTATTTACAGAGTAGCTATCTATGAGAATGACCTGAAGACTAGCAGAAAAGATTTTCCACAACTAAAGATATAAAGAAGGAATCAAACTTATATGTGGAATCTAAAAAATAATACAAATGAATATATATGCAAAACAGAAACAGACTCACAGATACAGAAAACAAACTAGTGGTTACCAAAGGGAAAAGGCAAGGGGGGAGGGGCAAATTAGGAGTATGGGGTTAAGACATACAAATTACTACGTATAAAATAGATAAGCAACAAGGATATACTGTACAGCACAAGGAATCACAGCCATTATCTTATAATAACTTTTAATGGAGTACAATCTGTACAAATACTGAATCACTATGCTGTATACCTGAAACTAATGTAATATTGTAAAACAACTATACTGCAATAAAAAAATTTTAAAAATAAAAACAAAAAAGAAAATAAGACAACAACAATTAAAAAGAAACCACCCCTCTCCCCACTTAGAACAGCTATCAGTAAAAAGACAGACAATTGCAAGTGTTGACAAGGGTATTGGAAAACTGGAGCTGTCATACATTGCTGTGGGAAAGTCAAATGGTGCAGTCACTTTGGAAAATAGTCAGGAAGTTCCTTAAAAAGGTAAACATAAAGCTAACATTCATCCAGCTATTCCATTCATAAATACTTATCTATGTATGTCTATACATAAACTTGTATACAAATGTTGATAACAGTATTATTCATAATAGCCAAAACACTAAAACAATCTAAATGTCTATCAAGTGGTGAACAGATAAACAATATGTGGTATATGCATATAATGAAATATTATTCAGTAATAAAAGAAACAATTTACTAGCATACTCCACAGTACGGATGAGGGTCAAAAATATTATGCTAAATGACAGAAGCCAGATGAAAAACACTTTACATACTGTATGATTCCATTCACATGAAATGTCAAGAAAATGCAAATTTATAGAGACATTAATCAGATTAGTGTTTGCCTGGGACTGCAGGTGTGAACAGGAATCAACTGCACTCAGGCACATGGTGTTTTATGGTGTGATGAAAATTTTCTAAAATGGGACCGTGGTGATGGTTGCACAACCCTACAAATTTACTGAAAATCACTGAATTGTACACTTAAAACTGACTGAATTTTATGGTATGCAAATTATACCTCAATAAAGCTCTTAAAGAAATGAGGGAAATGGACTGAGTAATCTTGGATGTTCTCTCTCCCTTCCAAAGAGTCTGTGCTGTAGTATTCAGTGATGCACACATTTCAATACAGAAACGCTATGATAAACTTTCGGCATTATTGTACAAGATGGGCTAAGAAACAAGTGTGAGCTTTGTAATCCCCAACAGAATCTAGCTTTGCAATTACATTCCGCACATTAAAGGTCACTTGGAACTATGAAACTGAAATTTACAATGATATGTCTTAGTTAGCCAACCTTTACTCCAAGGCTCTGGGAATTCCTGTTTTTGTTCACGATTTGCTTAGTCACAATAGCCATTAGAGGAGGCAAGGAAATGGGGAGAGGAATACATTTGCAGTTTAGCATCAGAATATGTGCATGTGCATCTTTCCCTGGCTTCTGACTAGCTGTGTGATCTACTGCCCACTCTGTCTTTCATGTACTTACTCATTTATTCATCAGGTTATTTATTGTATGACTACAGTGTAGCAGGTTAAAATTTGAATGTAATATGGCCCCTGGGCACTGGGAGCTCAGAACTGAGATGGGGGAGACAGATATTAACTGTTCAGTACGGTTCAATATGGGGAGGGCAGAAGGAGGAACTTGGCCCAGGAAGGATTCTGAGAAGAGGGGTGCTTACAGGATAGCGTGAGGGTTAAATGAGATAGTCTGTCTAGAACATTCTTTCTACAGAGTAGAGTGCTTTTTCTAAAAGCTGGCTGGAGCCAAAACAACTGCTGCATATGCATTATTATTACAGTGTTATCAAATTAGACCACAAAGATTTGCCTTGTTTTCCATTTGGACTCTTCTCCTGTGATTGAACTGCACTTAATAAATTTAACAAAAGTGGATTTTTTTTTTCTTTTTTCTTTTTTTTTTTTTTTTTTTTTTTTTTTTTGG
>NW_006791814.1:2008331-2020971 GCF_000442215.2 Lipotes vexillifer
CTCCTGCATCGGCAGGCGGACTCTCAAGCACTGCGCCACCAGGGAAGCCCACAAAAGTGGATTTTGAGTAGACATTTAAAGGAAGAAACATATGTTGTGTAAAGGGGCCATAACAATTCAAATGAAGAGTTCAAATTAAGTTTTAATTATTATCAGATAAAATCAAAAGAAACCTTAAAAGGAGAAACCAGACAACCATCTCATGATGGCTAGAATGCCATATCTTCTTCTCAAATATTTAAAAGAAGTATAACTAGCTTTAATTGAGCATGTACTTACTGGGGTGGAGATATATTTTAAACCATAATGCAGAAGACTTAGCCCTCATGTATTTTCTCTTCATCACTGGTCCTCTCTCATTCACAATACCGTACATAAGCAACTCCCGTGGTTCTAATTTCAATACGTATCCAGAATCTGACCACTTCCATCACCTCCACAGCTACTACCCTAACAAGCCCCCATGATCTCTTGATTGGATTACTGCCGTAGCCTACCAACTGGTCCTCCTGCTTCCAATCTTGCCCCCAACAACCTCAAAACAGTGGCTGGAGTGACCCTTTAAAAACAGGACTCAGGTCACGACACTCCTGTGCTCAAAGCCCCGCTATGCAATAAAAAAATTGGGGCTCCCACCTTGTGTAGAGTAAAAGGCAGCATCTTTACAGTGTCTCCAAGGCCCTCTGTTATGAGGCCTCTTTGCTGTCCTTTGAATACCCTATAGGCATGTTCCCGTCTTAAGGCCATCACATTTACTATCCTTGATGCCTGGAATGCTCTTCCCTCAGATATACATAACCCTTGGAAGACTTGCTTCTTCACCTCTGCTGGAGAAGTCTTACATGATCACTGTATTTAAAATAATCAACCTTGGGACATCTCTGGTGGTCTGGTGAGTAAGACTCCATGCTCCCAACGCAGGGGGCCCAGGCTCGATCTCAGGTCGGGGAACTAGATCCCGCACGCATGCCGCAGCTAAGAACCTGCATGCCGCAGCTAAAAAATCCCACATGCTGCAACTAAAGATCCCACGTGCTGCAACAAAGATCCCGCGTGTTGCAACAAAGATCCCGCGTGATGCAACTAAGACCCAGTGCAGCCAAAATAAATAAATAAATAATTTAAAAATTATATATTAAAAAAAATAAAATAAAACAGCAACTCCAAACACATTATACTGTGTTACACTTCACTGCTTAATTTTTTTTTTTTTTTTTGTGGTACGTGGGCCTCTCACTGTTGTGGCCTCTCCAGTTGCGGAGCACAGGCTCCGGACGCGCAGGCCCAGTGGCCATGGCTCACGGGCCCAGCCGCTCCGTGGCATGTGGGAACTTCCCGGACCGGGGCACGAACCTGTGTCCCCTGCATCGGCAGGCGGACTCTCAACCACTGCGCCACCAGGAAAGCCCTCACTGCTTAATTTTTCTCCATATCATTTATCATCATCATGCCCCCTCTGTGTGTGTGTGTGTGTGTGCGTGTGCGTGTGTGTGTGCGCGCGTGTGTATACACCTAAGAGGTTAAGTCATTGAAAGAGACAACTGTAAGCACTGCAAATGTCAACCTTCCTTTTAGAAAAAAAGCAACTGGATAGATATGGGGCCAGTTATATTTAGATGGATGGCCTTATTTTAGTGACCTTTACTGCACCAAAAAAGCAAGGTTGAGGTTTTAGTTCTGGCTTTACCACGCACTAGCTCTGTCTGACATGCTGAGCAAGTCATTTCACCTCTAGAACTTGTATCGAAAACGGGATAATTCTGGCCAATGCAATAATACACAAAACAGAAGAGATATACATTTTAGAGAGGAAAGCAATTTATCATCATTTGTAGATAATATGACTGTGACCTAATATGTTGAAGAGAATCAAGTGAAAGACTTTTAAAATTAATAAAAGAATTCAGTAAAGTGGTTTGATAGAAGATAGAGATAAATAAACTGTACAACATGAAAAACAAGCTAGAAGAGGTAAGGGAAAAACCCTTTTAGAATAGGATCCTTTAAAAAATAGCTAAGGATAACACAAATAAGACATGTACAGGCCTGACTCGGGAAAGGAAAAGAAAAAAAAAAAACTCTACTGAGTGATATAATATCTCCAGTCCCTAGCACAGGGCTTGGCACAGTGGGTGTTAAATAATTGTGCTGACCTAAAGATGAATAAATGGACAGAAATGCTAAAGCCCTGGATGAAAGCATCACATATTGTAAAGATGTCAATTCTTGCCAAATTGATGTTTTTTTCTTTGGGAAAAAGCAAATAGTATAAAATAGGAGGTCAGTTAGGTGACAGTTTGAAGCCCCGAAGATGTAGATGACCTCAATTTTGAAATTCTAACAATGTCAATGGGATTATTTTGGTTTGTTTGTTTAAAACAGGAAATACAGTCCAGCACTTATTTTTAAACAGAGGAATGTGAGTGAAAAACCACTACTAGATGTTAGAGGATATTATGAAGTTAAAATAATTAAACCATGGGTATTGGAGTACGATTAAAAGAAAACGAAAGGGTGTGTGTGTGTGTGGGGGGGGGGTGTGTATGTGTATGTGTGTGTGCGAATTTTATATATAGAAATAGAAGCAATGCAAGGCAATGGAAAAGAGAAAATTTTATCAATAAATAGTGTTGGGAAAATTCCATAATTATGAGGAAAAAAAGCACCAAATTTAAGACTTCACCATATATGACAAACCCCATTATATTCAAACGGTTCAAAATTTAATTTGTTTCTTGAAAAATTTCAAGATGACTATGGCAGTCAAATGCAATGTGTGATTCTTGTTTTGTTTTGTTTTTGGTTTTTTTTTGCGGTACGCGGGCCTCTCACTGTTGTGGCCTCTCCCGTTGCGGAGCACAGGCTCCGGACGCGCAGGCTCAGCGGCCATGGCTCACGGGCCCAGCCGCTCCGCGGCACGTGGGATCTTCCCGGACCAGGGCATGAACCCATGTCCCCTGCACCGGCAGGCGGACTCTCAACCACTGCGCCACCAGGGAAGCCCGCAATGTGTGATTCTTGATTGGACACTGCACTCAATTTCCTGAGTGTGATGACTGCACTGTGGATATGTAGAAGGCTGACCTTTTTCTGAGGATATACAAACTGGAGGCTTTAAAGAGTCATGATTACTACAACTAACCTAGCAAGCATTTCAGAGATCAGGAGAAGAGACAGACATAAAGTAAATTGACAAAATATTTACAACTGGTGAATCTGGGAGAAGGATATAGGGATGTTTATTGTGCCATTCTTGTAACAGCCTGTAGATTTGAAATTCGAAAAAAAAATAATCTGGAGCGGCAAAAATCTTTTTCAGCTTAACAACAGAACAGCTCACAAAAGAGAAAAGAAAAAGGCTGTGTATGTATACATTTGAAATGTCTGAATTTATGAATAAAAATAAAACAAAAAATTATGAAAGCTACTCCCAGAAAATATGATAGAGAAGGAAATAATACTTTAATACTTAAGTGATCATATTTGGGATGGAGGATCAAAATGTCAAGGGGCATTCACAAAAATCAATAAATTCTCTGTATATGGAAAGGTATACACTATATTACCTCTGTATAATGAGATGGAACCAGATGTTATTAAACCAAAATTCTAAACAAATAAAAACTTCCAATTGGGGAAAATAAGAACATACCTAAGTAACTCTCATATCAAATAGGAAATCAAAACCACCATTTCATATACTTTAGAACTATTACAATGAGAACAATGATGTTTAATGTCTATGGGATAGGACAAAACCTGTGTTCAGAATCTGAAACGCCATTATTAAACAAAAAAGAAAGACAATAAATTAATTAAGCATTCCATAAAAAAGAAAATTAGAATAAACAACACTGGAGCCAGATGGCTTTTCCAATGATTTCTTTCAATCTTTCAACAACTGATAATTTCCATGTTATGTAAGCAATTACATAAGACAGAAAAAGAGGGAGAGAGAGTCTCAAATTGTTACAAATTATTCTTTTAATATGCTATTAAATTGGTTCCCCATAAACAGGTCATTTACCTCAGGTACACAGACAGATTTAGTAATAAAAAAAAATCTAGGAAAATAACACATACATAAGTCCAAGAAGAAAACCAATATGATCATATGAATAGATGCTAAAAAGGCATTTGATAAAATTTAATATCCATTTCTGATTTTAAAAGGCACAAAGATAGGGCTTCCCTGGTGGCGCAGTGGTTGAGAGTCCGCCTGCCGATGCAGGGGATACGGGATCGTGCCCCGGTCTGGGAGGATCCCACATGCCGTGGAGCGGCTGGGCCCGTGAGCCATGGCCGCTGAGCCTGCTCGTCCGGAGCCTGTGCTCCACAATGGGAGAGGCCACAACAGTGAGAGGCCCACATACCGCAAAAAAAAAAAAAAAAAAAAAAAAAAAAAAAAAAAAAAGGCACAAAGATAAATGATGCAATAGAGATATTTTTTATTATGATGTTTAAAAATAGCTATTTCAAACCTACCACTAACATCACACATAAGAAAAATTTACTGGAGGATAAGTCTTGGAGGTTGCAGTAACACAAAGCTCTACCCAAACATTGCCCAAAAGCTCTACCCAATGCAACAAAACATAAAACCAAAATAAGCGATATTACAACTGTAAAGAAGGACACAAAATTTTCATTATTCACAGATGATGTGATTATTAGACTGGTAAACTAGATACTAAAATTTAATTAAAGAAACTCACAAGAGGTTTCAGCAAATGAGATGGATGACACACACACACTCTCATGCAAGGTTTCCCTAAATACCAGCAAATCCCAGCAAGCAGACATAATGGTGGAAAGATAACAGAAAATACCACAATTTTAACAAAGTAGCTCTTGATGTCATCTATGTGCAGGAATCGAGGCAGATTTCCTGAGAAATAGTGAAGACTTGGGTGGATAGACTTGCCCTCTTTCAGTGTGGAAAAGTTCATGCTCATGTAACCACTTCGGATTAAGTAAGGGTTTAAAATCAGTTAAAACTAAATTCCATTGGGGATTATTTAGGGAACATGACAAAGTGATTTTAAAATTCACAGGAAAACAGAAGTGGGTGAAAAGAGCTAAGAACAGTTGGAACAATAAGAATCGTTAGGAGGACCAGATATTAAAATGTTTTGTAAAGCTATAATTAAAATGGGTGGGGCAGATACAGTGATCAATTAAGAGAAAGACCTAATGGAACAGTGTAGGCAAACCAAGAATATAGTGGGATACCCACAAACACACACACACAAACACACAGAGGCAGCATCACAAGTCAGCAGTACTGCAAGAAGTATTCAATAAATGTGGAGAGGATCTGCTGACAATTTGGAGAAATAAAATAAGATGTACCCAATAAACATCATTAAAATGTTAAAATGATAATATAATAGCTATTATGATACGTGGCAAAAGTAGTATGCAACATTGTAAGGGAGGCTCAAAATTATGTTCAACTTAATTTTTTAATTTGGTAAAGAAAAATGAGAAAAACCCATCCCAAATGTTAATATTTTATGATGGATCATAATGACTTTTTCCCTTTTAAAATTTTTTCTATAAGCTTATATTATTTTGTCAGGAATCTAAATTAAACTATTTAAAATGAAATGATAAAATAAAGTCATACTTATATTCACTACCTCGGTATTATGAATGAGGATCAAAGATAATGAGGAATATGAAAGAACTTTGAAAATGATCATTTAATATACAACAACCAGCTGTAGTATCATATCTTTAACTGACAAATGGATTTCTGCACATGGGTGACATGGCATGATCCATGCCGAATACACTTCTACCTCGCTGAGTAATGTGACTTTGGAAATTTTAATAAATATATTCCACCCCTACCTAACTTCAGAGTGTTATTTTTCAGGTTCATGTTGCAAAGTATCATTTCAATCAATCAAGGATACAGTTAATGTATAAAGAAGAATTTATAATCACCACTGCCCAATAGCTCTATTAGCTAATGTTAATGGCTCATTTGAACAAAAACTTTAAAACAGCTTACGTAGACTTAAGTAATAAACAATGTTTAGGGCAAATAATACCTATCAACAACTGCCAGGAGAAGCAGAATGCTGTAAGACCTTGTTACTCATTGGTCTATGGACCAACAGCATCCTCATCGCCTAGGAATGTGTTGGAAACACAGAATCTCAGGCCCCATGCCAGATCTACTGAATCAGAATCTTCATTTTAAAAGATTTCAGGTTAATACATTTACATATTAAATTTTGAAAAGCCATAAAGTGAAAAAAAAAAAAAAAAACCCTCTTTGGGGAACTGAAAATCTTCCTTTCTTATTTTGTTTTGTTTTTTAATAAACATTCTGAAGCTTTTTATGTCCCCCCGTGGGAATCCAGCCTGTTTCCCTCACCCCAGGTCTCCCAATACTGCCTTCTTCCTCAGATGTCCTGGGAAGCAACCCCTTTACCCTCCTGCCAAGTTTTCAGTTGAAATGCCATTGTTGTTTTCTAAAGTCATTTTATGTCGTGAAAGGAGCAAAGAAAAAAAAAAAAAGTTGAACAAGGCTAGCTCTGATAGGGAGTCAGTCTCCAAACTTCACGATTAAAACCCATAGTGATGCTTTTACAGAGGAAGCTGCTACAGCGGCTGTTTTTAAAACAGTAATCAATAGGGTGCCTTGGATTCTCTACTTGCAACAAAGACATTTGCTTAAGAAAAGGAAAGTGGCGAAAATCCTCTGAGCACTTTTCTTTTCCTATTTTATATCTTTATTTATTTTAACATCTTTATTGGGGTATAATTTCTTTACAGTGGTGTGTTAATTTCTGCTTTATAACAAAGTGAATCAGTTATATATATATATATATATATATATATATATATATATATCCCCATATCTCCTCCCTCTGAGCACTTTTTTATAAGACCATCTGAAATGAATTGTCCTCAAAAAGACCTTCTAAGCTCTAAAAAGCTAAATGGAATGACTATTAATTAACCATTAAACTAATCATAATAACTGGCATATTAGTGCCAGATAGGGCAAATAAATGCTACAGAAGAACAGTAACACCTATTAGAGGATTTTTCCTATGGGAAAATGTAACCCACTGATGAGGTTATTTGCAGGAATACAAATCACCTATGTGTGGAGAACTGTTAGGTGCCAGGTCTCCATCTAACAACAGAATCGCCTGTGAATTCCAGAGCCCTACTAAGAATTTCTCGATGTAGGGCTTGGAAATATGAACTCTGAATAAGCTCACTGGATAGTCTTATATACAACACGTTTCAGAGACCCTCCTGTGGAAGCCTTGCCCTGAATTTGTGATGTGAGGCAAAGAGACCCTTGGATACAATATAATCAATCTAATTTAGCAGTTCTCAAAGTGTGGTCTGTGAATGCCTTTACTATTATTTTTTTAAATTATTGTATGTTTAAAATGTAGCTTTAATTTCTTAATAGAGCATATTGATACTGATAGACAAAACCCAAATAAACAAAAGCTTAGGTCCTATGGCCCTTTCAGTGGTTCTGCAATGTCAAAATGATTTTAATAGTATACTACAACTTTATTTGCCTCTTCCACTCTGTTGGTATTTGCACTGAATGCAAAGGCAATAGTGAGCAAAACTGCTGGTTTTTACCAGCAGTGGTATGGTACCCAACCGTACTTGTCACTGTATTTGTCACCACCACATAAAAATTTGCTATATAAAAACAAAAATGCCAGTTTTGCTTAAGAATGTCCTGGAGGAAGCAGTAAAAAGTGTTCATTTCAACCCCTGAGTATACAGCTTTTTAATATTCATGTGACTCAGTAGGAAGTAAGCCTAAATCATGTCTTCTGCTTACTGCTTAAGGAAAAACATTTCTGTGATTGTTTGAGTTACATGCTAAACTAGTCACATTTTTAATGAAGCACCATTTTTTTTTTCTTGAAAGAATAACAAATTGTGGTTATTCACATTTGGATATTTGATAAACACCTCCAAAATAAATGAATTTTATCTGTCACTTTAAGGGACACTGATGGTATTTGTTCAAAACTGAGCTTCAGGTGAGAATTATAATTTGGAAAACTTGTTGTCTGTCACTGTGAACTTAGGTTCCCAATACTTGAAAACTTTACTGATGAGATTTGGTGGTGATATTAGCAAATATAATACGTTGATGTTGTATAATGAAATGTGTCAACATTTGGATGATTTTTACGGTTCAGTGAATCTTTTCAAATGACCAATGTATAATGTTACAAAATAAGGACAAAATATCAAGGATAAAATATCCATTCAATGGGCAACGTAAGTTGATACATAACTGATATGAGAATCCAGTTATCTTTTACAAGTCGAATTAAAAATATTAAAAATATTTGCAAAAATGTGAACAGTGCACCTCTTCTCCCTAATTTGATTGTTTTTAAAAATATACATTGTTTATATTAATATGTAATGAGTTTACGATCATTTTTTTAAAATATAATGTGTTTAAAATGTAGCTTCAATTTCTAATAGAGCATATTGATATTGTTAGACAAAAGCCACATGAACAAAAGCTCTTTGGGACTTCATTATTTTTTAACAATGTAAAGGGGTCTCGGGGCCAAAAAGATTGAGAATCTCTGCTCTAATAATACATTGAAAAAAAAAAAAAAACAGAAGCGCTATCAAGATCCTCAAGGGTTTCTCACTCTTGGCACTATTAGAATTTTAGCTGGATGATCTTTGTTGTAGGGGGCTGTCCTGTACATTGTAGGATGTTTAGCAGGACCCCTGGTCTCTATTCACTAACTAGATGCCAGTAGCAGCCCCTAGTCCCAAGTTGTAACAACCAAAGTTATCTCCAGACATTGCCTCTGGGGGCAAATTAACTCTGGTCGAGAACCACTGTCACTGCTATGGGTAAATGGTTAAAAGAATGTTAAAAATATAACTCACAAAAAAGAAACGTCAACAGTATAAAACTCAGGGAGAAAATTCTGCTTTGCCAGTACACCGAGAAATTCGGATCAAAATGATATGTTCCCATTTAAAACCCATTAAATTGTCAAAGTAAATGTAAATTACAATATGCCATCTCAGTGAAAAAGGCTTTCAAGTCTCATAAACACCTTTATGACCTGGAAGTAGAGAGAGCATAGATTCTAAAAATCTGCATCAAACTTGAATTTCGGCTCTGAACCTTAGTAGTTGTATGACCTTCCTTTAAATATTTAAATGATATTGGAAATCTGAAGACAATAATAATGTCCCATAAGTGATTATTGTGAGAACTGGATTAGATAATAATGTAAGTAAACTTCTAGTTAAAAGTGGGAAATTTAATGCACTCTATTTACCTCCTCTCTCTCCTGAGACCCCACTAACATGGTAAAAGATGAAAAAGCATATAAATCTGCAAGGAAAAAAAGAACAGGAGAGGGGCCATTAGTGGATGAGAGGGTTCAACAAAATTCTGGAAGACTGAAAGTGGTCAGAAGAGCGCTACCTGTTGCTGCAGGATATAGAAAGTCAAATCATAAAGAGATGTGAATAAAAATGGAGTTGATTTGCCCAATGGATCTCAAGTGAGACTTTGGTCTTGTGGCAATAAAATGTGGAGGATGTGAAAGTGAAATGTGGGGCTGAAAATAGGGGTGTTGATCAAAAGTCTATACCTGAAAGTATCAAACCCTGGAACATGGGCCTCTACATATCTACCCACTACCCCTCAGGCAGGAAATAGGAGGTTTCATCTCTGGAGAGTTTGAATGCCTTCACCCTCCCCAAAACAGCACTTCTGGTCAACTTTTACAACACCTTACTTTTAAACACTGACTACCAAAGCTCACCAGTTAGGTGAGAAATGCCCCAACATGAAAGAGAGTAGTCAATTCAAATGGGGGAAAAAATGACTCCAGAGGAAAGAGATAATATAGGAGTCAGCAAAACCTTTATCACTCTCCAAATCAAAACATTATCCTCAGAAAAGAAATGACTGCTTCCAAAAACAAGAAGTGAGAAAAATATGAGAAAAATAAAATCAGACAACAGTAAATAGCTCTTAAAAGGAAAAGCCATGATTGCTGAAGTTTTAAACAAATGCTAGACAAGGTTGGTTAGTTTTCCAGAAAATAGAACAAAATGACCAAAAAAACACCAAGAAAATCAAAGAAAAAAAGAGTATTTAATAGTAAATCTGAAATGGTAGAGCTCTGTTGGAAGAAAAATGTATTAATAGTATAATAAAGATATTGCCTGCATAAAATAGAATACTTGTACATTCTATGATGAATTCTAAAAAACACACTGCACAAAACAGGAAGAATAATGAGAGGAAGTATAGCATAGTGGTTAAGAGTCAGGCTTTAGAGCCAGACTGTCATGTTCAAATCCCAGATTAGCAACTTACTAAGCTGCATGATCTTGGCAAGTTACTTAACCTTTCAGTGCTTCAGTTTCCCATCTTAAAACAGGGATACAATTTATTGTTACCTCATAGAGTTTTTTTTTTTTTTTTTTTTTTGCGGTACGCGGGCCTCTCACTGTTGTGGCCTCTCCCATTGCGGAGCACAGGCTCCGGACGCGCAGGCCCAGCGGCCATGGCTCACGGGCCCAGCCGCTCCGCGGCATGTGGGATCTTCCCAGACCGGGGCACGGACCCGTGTGCCCTGCATCGGCAGGTGGACTCTCAACCACTGCGCCACCAGGGAAGCCCCCTCATAGAGTTTTGATGAGAATTAACCGAGTTAATATAGATAAAGGACTTAAAATAGTGTCTAGTACATAGTGAGCTTTCAGTTAATCATACAATACTACAATAAAAATAGTATATCACTTGGCACTGAAGTAAGCCTGCTTTTGTCAAATTATAAAATTAGCTATTGTATATTTATTTAACTAAAACTAGTGGTATAACTACATTGGGAAGCTGGATGATTCAAGACAGACAAATTCTCATCTATAATAGCGGGAAGTAAATAGATAATGTCTGTAATCAGTAACTTTAAAATAGCACATTATGTAGTGACATTGCCAATTCCCAGAAGAAATGGCAAAGAATTAAAATGCAGTTGCCTCTGGGGCACAGGACTAGGGGGTTGAAAAATGTGGAGCAGAGAATGGTTTGACTATTTGATTTCCCAATTATGTGCGCTTGTTACTTTGAGGTTTTTTTAATTAAAGAATGAAAAAGGTTAATACATATGAATTGGCTGTCAGTGCCTGACATGTAAGTGTAGGCACTCAATATATTTTAGTTCCATTTTACTCATTTCAGTAATTCCACTCGTGGGGATTTTTTCCTATCTAAAGATACAATACCAAAAGAAAAGTATGAATAAATATATTTATTGCTGGGTTATTTATAACAACAAATAACTGGAAATGACCCAAATTTTCAACCATATGGGAATGGCTAAGAACTGCACAAAAACCTGATGGAGTGATATAAACCTCAAACATTAAGTTTATTGTTTCAGATGGCTATGGATTGGCTAAAACCTACCACAAGCAAATACACACACACACACACCTACCACAAGCAAATACACACACACACACACACACACACACACACACAAACACACACACAGAGTCTCTGATGTGTTTAGACTAGAAAACAGGAACCTGAGAAAACCAAGATGTCTGTACAGAGGAGATGGAGATAGAGTATGTCTTACTTCGTCTGGTCCCCAAAGTCCCTAATAGGGGGCTCACAGCTGCTTGGGTCACTATGCAAGGGGAGTTCCTTCCAAAAATCAAGGAGTATCTTTTTGAGCTGTGGCCTTTTATACTTAGAATTCACATCACTATTCAGAAAGAATGCATACTAATAATCTATGCCAATTAATAGCAATTATTACAAATACTTAGGAGCCCCCTTCCTCGTCCTACAATCAGACTCCACATTAGCAAAGTCGTGGCTCACCTGGAAGTCATTCTCAGCAGAGGTTCAGCCTCCAGCTCTACACTGCTTCGAAAACCCACTCATCAGTAAAGATATTGATGAAAACTATGTAACAACAACGAAAAAAAGGGACAATGTAATGCATCTGAGTCTCCATAAAAGCTTACAGACAAGGCCTACAGCTCTCAAAGATATGAGCTGCACAAGCCAACTTCTCTGCATCTCAGTTTTCTCACCTGAGAAAGGGGGAGCATTTTTGTCGACTTCAGTGTGACGTTGGGAGTATAAAATGAAATGATGCTTGGGAAGTCACCAATCACAGGTTCGGATCCAGAGAAGGAGTTCAAGAAAGCTCAGCTGGATGTGACTTTGGCTATCTGGGACCCAACTCCTCAGAACTGTGCTTCTCAAACTCTGGCATGTATCAGAATCTTCTGGAGGCCTTGTTAAAACAGCCAGATGGGCTCCATTCCCAGAGTTCGTGATTCAGCAGGTCAGGGGGAGGGGCCTGAGTATTTGCATTTCTAACAAATTCTCAGATAATAACTTTGGTCCAGGACCAAATTTTGAGAACCACTGTCTTACAGGCACAAAAAACTAACTGGGATAAGTGTTGAGACTTTGGAGAAGGAAGAGAGAAGCAGGTGGAAAACGTTTTCCAAGGGCTCCTCATCTTCCCTTGGTCCAGATGCCCACTAGGTAGACCTTGGTTTGTCAACTTCACCAGTTCTACCACCTCCCCAAGCTCCCTTTCAATGCTCTCCCTGCTGA